>NW_020273018.1:1820846-2179898 GCF_003268045.1 Sipha flava
AAAAAAAAAAAAAAAAACAAAAAAACATTAAAAAACGATATTTCTTGCCGTCTACCCGTCGGCAATTAATATTCACTCCCAGCATTCAAGGTTCCTATATTTAGCTAACATATGTACTAAGGTTCCTGTTTTATTATATAATAATATTATTAATAATTTAATATATATATATATATATATATGAAAATAAATAAATAATAATAATAATTGATATAATATTAATGATTATTATATTATATTATGATAATTTGAAAAAAAAAAGTAAAATTAATATTAATTGCTTTTTTTCTATAAATCATATATATATATATATATATATATATATATATTTAAAATTAAAAAAAAAATATATAAAAAAAAATACATAATAATAACGATTAACATTCGATTAATTACGACTATTTTAGTAGTATTATTTTATTATTATTATTATTATTATTATTATTAAACGTTTAAGGCAAACAATTATGAATGTATCATTTTACTACTATTAGAGTTATACGTGTGCATTGTTGGTGTTTTTGTTTCTCTTTTTTAAACATTATTTTTTATTAGTTCGACATAATACCGTACAACAGGCCCTATACCGAAAACCACCCTCGTCCCCCTGTCCACTCCACCCTTTAGCCAGTCCCCTACTACCGCGCGATCGGGTCGATCTATGTTATAACACTATATCGTCACTCGTAAACGACAGGCCCGGTTAGCGGCGGCAATCCCGTGAACATGTTACGTTTTATTTTTCAATTACCTATTTATTACGTTTATTCATCTAGCTTATAATTTATTACTAAGGACAAACGCAATACTATTTTGGAAATAATTTTTTTATTTGTGTAATTTTTTTTTCTATTTCGAACCATTATATCACATACATACAATGTGTAATATTAAAAACTATTTTTATTATTATTACCTATTTTTTGTTAAACTGTCTTTTTTTTTTTCACAACGAATATATTTTAGGAATAATTGTTCAGGTCCATCCTCCGACCAGCCTTGTACTGTCCATTTATTGTAAATTATATAACTTTTCTCCCAAAGCCCCTCCAACCCCCACCCAACCCCGTTCACCGATATCTGTACTCTACTACTATTGTAATTTCGCGTCTGACGAAAAAAAACCCACTGCGGTATCACACAATGTTTTACACGATTCTTGTATTAAAATTGTAGTCTACAAATTTGGTCTATACGAGTATTTTTGTTATTGTTTTTTGCCCATATTTTCCTATCACACCTATTCCTCTAGTAGCGTACGATCCGAAGCATTCGGACGCTGACGCCCGGAAAAAGAAAACGTGCGTGTATACGATCAACAATTCGTTGGGACGTTTTGGAGGTAAGTTCTATACGGTTGTGAACAAACTTGAAAATTAAACTGTCGATAAAAATATTTATCGCCCCCACGTGCCGGGGTTCGAATGATAGTTTTGCGGACACAAGAATCATTATACCGTCTACCGATTGGAATGCGGTAAAAACTAGATATTGCTTTACAGTCCGTGCACATAGTTTTGAGCAGGAAGTGTTCGTCCTGAACTGAAGTCGCGCTGGAACGTGGAAGCGATAACAGGGATTTGTAATAATCTCGCGAGTTTCGTGCTGATAAGTTTTTATGTTTCCAAATAACACGTCTAAAGATAACAGAATAAAAACGTAGACGGTGTTAAGAACATTTCAATGCGACGATTACGTAGGGGTTGGACCACAGCCGCGTTACGAGACGTGTATGCTTACCGATATGAGTGTTTACATGTCGACTCCATATGGTAGCGTTCGTGTGCACATGGTTTGGATTTGTCACATTCGGATCACGTCATAATATTTTTCTGTTTGTCCCTAAGATGCGTGTGACCGGTTGTCGGCGGTCACTTCGACACGGTACACAGCGAAACGTATAGGCAGTAACGTATTAGGTAACGAGTAGGTGTAAGCAATATCTAAAAATAATATTTATACTTGTATGCATTGGAAACGATTGGAACATGTGTCCGTGTATATGGGGGCGTTTCGACGTTGTGATAGTTAAATTTGTTCGATTTAGTTAAATGGATAAGACGGATACGCGTTGTGTACCGGTACTATGGATGATGATCAGCTCTCGAGACTATATTTGATTCGAATTACATCTACGTGTATAGTTGTATACAATATAAATGAATATAAATAGGAATTATAAAAAATGTTTTCAGGGCCGATTGAAGCTAAATGGTAAAAACGAGGTTAGGCACGTTTCGGTGTACAAACGATACCCCGGAAAAAAAAGGGAAAAATAATTTGTAATACACATAATGTATCCGTTCAATACGTTTCCGTTACATACATCTTATTTAAAAGCCGTTTCTTCCTCGGTTGGCACCGTACATAATACACGAAGAATAAACGCACGAGACGCCCGTAAAACTGCAGGGTACCTATTATTAACCATTGCGATCATTGTCTGTCAAACAAAATAATAGGTCATTTTTAATAAAAAGCTTATTTGATATGTATAGCTGACCGTGTGTCTAGATAGGTTTGATTCGAATGCGTGGGATAATAGGGAAGAAAAAAAATTCTTATTTCGATAATGGAAGTAACTGACCATCAACGATTTCTCTAAAATAAAAACCATTGAATACAGATGTTTTAATGTCACGACAATAGGTGCGAGCCAAGGGACACAGTTGTAGGTACATATTATACCCTAGTAATTGTATATTTTTAAGATTTCTATTCTGGCATGTGTGTATTAAGACTGTACAAAGCTGTCTAGACTTGTAAGAAAGGACACGTTTGCGTCTGGCTGAAACAGAAAATACACAAATGCTGGAGACGCCGTCTTACCGCTGGTACGTAAATTAAAAATATCTAGAGTTTCATTTCACAGAAATCGCTATAAATATAATATATAACTGCTGTGTAATGCGTTTACGTCCATAACAATGCGAAGATAATATTTTATTCTTGCGACCGAAAACGTCAAATGTACAAAAATCGAATTTTCATAAATTGAAAAAGGCAAGCCTGCAATGATGTATGATTTACAATCGTGTATGTGCGTCTACTTATGCTATGCGTAAAATGTTTTGTGCGCGTTGGTGTGGCCAGACTTAGCACAGAACATTTCATGGCTGGCGATATAAAAATGTTAATAGATCTAACTGCAATGCAGCAATAATCAATATTTTCTAATACCGTACAACTGTCTGTTGTAGAAGCTTCTAGTCGGTCACGCTGCCAACTAACATTTCGTATACCAAAATATTAAAAAAAAAAAATTCAATAAATATGCGCACTACAAAATATACTAGCAAAATTTAGGTATAGTCTATGATTTTAAGATACGCAATCTTAACAATATGGCGACGAACGACGCGATAAGCATCAAACTAATATTGCTAGAAAAATAAAACGATTTTTTCCCAGTGGTTTACCGGCACCATTTGGAACAATAGTGGTAAGAGACAAACACGTGTCATCGGATAACTGGACGGCTAATTGTTTGCCCACTCGTTTTTCAATGCGATCGTCGTCTTTACGTATCCGCACTAGTGATGGGAATGAAATCCGGACTCTCTGAAAATCCGAAAAATCCGGATTTTCGGATTTTAAGTTGTAAAATCCGAATATTTGGGTTTCACATTGTAGATTTCTGTATTCTAAATCAGAAACTTAAATATTTCGTTATAAATTCTAATTTAAATAAACGAAAATTTTCTATTTTAAATAAAAAAATTATTTGAACTTTAAAATTGTAAAACCGATACATATTTTTGCACTTAACTTCGTATTGAATATATTTAATAAAAGTATAATTTATTATGTCTTTTTGAATAAATTATTCTGATACTTATAAATGTTGTTACTAATTTCATTTAGAAATTGAATTTAGGTCGTGATATCTACATATTATTGCGATATTGATAGTTGTTGTTATATTTTTACTTTAAAAATTTTCCTATAAATTCATTACAAAAAAAAATGTATATTTATCAAAGCTTTAATATAAGGAATCCATAATAAAAAAATATTAATTCAATGTTTCAAAATCTGAAATCCAGATTTCGAATAAAATCCGAATTTGAAATCCGAAATCCTGATTTTTCTCCGAATCCGGATTACGGATTTCAAATTTTATGAATCCGGATTTTCAAACTTCGGTAAATCCGGATTTTTCCCAACACTAGTCCGCACACATGGCTATGCCCATTGGAAATTGTATCCGCAATGAAACCCGTTGACGGGGTGAGTCATCGGGCGGTCACACTTATTCCCCCATCAAAGAACGGATTGGAGAGCGAAAGTTCGTCGTATGGTCATTACGCATTTTGGTCGTTTATGGGGATCGATCAACAAGTGTTCAAGACGAACATTGAAAATTCGTAATATGTCACTCGTACGTACAACACACACCAGGGGGAGGTGAGTTTTCGGAATGTTACCGGTAGAACAAAAACCGAAACGAAAACTACGAAATAACGGAGCGCATAATGAATGTCGTATTCGGTATATCATAATGTTACGTAACGATCGTATGCGTGCGCATAGAAAACCGTACACCGTTAATTGTTAATATAATTTTCGGTTCCCCCCCCCTTCTAATAATTATAATTATGCACAATCGTATAGCGTACACGTATATAAATTATATATACGTATGTATAACGATGCACGTGGAAGAGAGGTCTGCCGCCGCCGCCGCCGCTGAGACAATGACCCGAAAGAGATCTAGAAAAAAATGATGCCCCGGGATCGATCCGAGAGTACGTGTGTGTGTGTATGCGCGCGCGCGTAATATAAACGTGACAAGAAACGAGGCGGCGGCAGCGGCGATCGAGCCGGGGTGGGGTTTTTACTCTTTCTAACTACACCTTGTCCGCACTCCAAGACGCTATAATTATTACCACCGTCTTTGTTGCTCGCGCGCACAACTCGTAGTATACATTTCGCTTTTTTCTCTCGTTCGGATTTTTTTATTATTATTATTCTTTTTCACTTATAATTACGTCTAATTATACGCCTCTTCCGCGTCGTGCAGCGGTCACGATCGTTCCCGCGGTCTATCTGTGCACAGCACAGATATACGTATAAACGTGTACGACGTACCGCGATATACGAAGAGTGTAACACATATAATATTCGTTAGACATTGAGACAGAGAGAGAGAGAGAGAGAGAGAGAGAGAGAGAGAGTGAAAGAGATATGTTTGTTATGTACGTCTGTAAAGTATCGACATAGATTTGGACGACGTGACTGTATGCAGTGTTGACCGCGAACAACTCGTATGACGTAATAATATAATCACGCGGATAGATTGAACGTGTAGGTGGCACAGTCTTCGAGAAAAAATAAGCCGATTCAGCTGAAAGACATATGCACGGAAGGATAAAATTCGACCCTTGACGTGCGATGTGTACGACGTTAACGTGTGTGCATTATCCTGCTGCAAGTAGGGATACAGCTCAAACAACCCGTAAGTACGAAGAATATCGCAAGAATAATAGTAATATGTGATGTATAATTTCTGGTCTACGAGGGTGCCATACGAATGCGATACGTGTACAGTGTACACTCATATATATTTATATGGTATAATGTATGTATATACGCGCGCGCGCTCATACATAATATTACAAGTATTGCCGAAGTAATATCCTCGTATCAATCATAATCAATCACTGGCGTATATCGACTCCGCCCCCTTCCACCCTCTCTTTCACCATGGTAACGTCACCGCGAAACGTTATCAGTTCAAAGGCACCAAACCACATAGGAATTGCGCTCTTCGTATTAATAATAATAATAACGACAATAACGATAATAATAATAATAATAGTGCAAAGGATGAACGCGAGGATGCGCTCCTGTGAGTTTGCCAAAATCGCGTTCATCGTTGCACCGGTTAGCTTTCGCCATCTCATTATAGACGTGACCGCGTCAAAACTCGTACATCGCTTCGCCCCGTTCAGCCAATCTACGTGCCTGCCCTCCGCGGGTTAAGGCCAGTGCCGCGCGTTAAGCTATGTAGCCACCCCGGGGTAAATTCAAATATGCCGTTCTTAAGAAAATTACACTTCAAAATAAAAAATAATATGTGTAATAGAAATAATATGTATTATAGTTATTCAGTCATACAAGAGAAATTATAATTATATATTTTTGTTTTATATTGACCCTCAAAAATTTACTGCCCCATCAAACATCATAAAATTTGCCCCCTTTTGCCCCCCGTTAAACGTGACTCTGCTTAGGATGCGCAATAGTAAACGCTGTGTTCGTATTGCGCCATATTTTATCGTAGTCCTGCGCAAAACCTTCGAAATCGGTCGCACATGATATGCGACACAGGTCTATCGCGGGATCACTTGCGTCGTCCGCTGAAAAACGCGCGAAAAGACTCGCGTGCAGTAGGCTCGAACGACTGTTTTTCGTAAGACCGCACTCGTTTCCGACTCGGTGCTGTCGACCGTGGTGGATCGAGTGTGTACGATTGTAATCTTTTTTTTTTTTTTTTGAAAATTGGTTTTGATACCTACGCGTTTAAGGTTTTGTTTTTCTTCACAGATCGATTTTTCGTTTACGTTTTAACGGTTCAATTACGTGCACGCGAAATAATATTTTCCCCCGTTCAAGTATGAAGTACAATTCGAAATGAAGCAAAAGCTGACCATAGCAAACGTGTGTAACTTGTTATTGAGTTGTAATTGTAATGCGTTTATTGATATCAAACGATGTTCAAGTTAAACATGTTGGGGAAATTGCAATTAAGATCCATTGGAAAATTTTCTCGAGGGAAGGGTTATTTTTGTGATGTAGTTTTAAAACGTACTTTTTTTTGGGTTTTATGCTAATCACCTGATCTCATGCAGAATAAACTAGACAGGATGTATTTGCGTGGTCCTTGATAGCATTAACGTTTAAAATATTTCATCTTTCACATGTGTCGGAAAACCAGAACAATATTCCTAGTCGAAGCTTTCGCGCGCGTCACATATATAATTTTCTTGTAAATCGTGTACAAAATTTCACAAACATTGCAATACAAAATCGAACCATTAGTATTAAAAATACCGTCGACGCCGTGTGTCTTACAAATCGGTCTATTTTTTTTGACCGACAAATATGCATTTTTGTAACAGTAACATTGAAATATACGCGGTTCACGTGAAGTAAGGTTAGGAAAATTTTGGTTCTGATAAGACTTTTGAAGCGAAATATATATTATATTCCAACAATTATTGTTGTGGTGTTTTATTATTCTTGTTGTTGCGTTGTCCATGTTTATTATTGTTCTGTTACTGGTTAGCGATATCATTTATGTGCACACGCATGCGACTATAATAAATCGATGTAATTGGATTACAATAAAAAAAAAAAAGATTAAAAAAATAAGAAAAGGGAATGAAATATGAAAGAATCCATTATACAACTCCGTACATATGCATAATATGATGGGGCAAGGCGTAATACGGGAACGTTCTCGAGTAGGACCTACACATATAATACGCATAATATTTGTAGAACGCAAAGCGTGTGATAAGATTTAATAAAATAAAAACATAATAATAATTAATAATATTTTTTACTACAAGTGTACAATGAATATATAACTCAATTCTACAAATATATATTTGTATATATAGTTACATAATGTTTATACTTAAATTGTTGATTATTTTCGTTGTGTACTACAAATGTACTACCATACTAGGTACTTATAAAGTACACATAAATATACAAAATAATGTATACATTTATTATTATGCTCAATAAAGTCGTTTCCGTGTAAAAACCGGTAACATTTTTCATCATTCGATTGAACTTTAAGTTGCAATAATAATGTATTTACATATATATGTATAGGGTAACCATGAGTTGAGTAAAAATTCTAAACATTTCTAAAAGTGCTTAAAATATATGTCAAAATCCCAACGAGTAAATAAATAGGTAATAATAAAAATTATATAAATTCCCCCTCTTCCATGAATAATATTTACCAACACCTTTGGAACATATACGTAATATGTTACGTTCTATTATACATATTAATATATAGTAGTAATGTATTTTATAACTGTATGGAGGTAAATAAATAAATAACGTGAATCGATTACATCGTCGTTTACACGCAAATATTATACGAGTATGCGTCTATTCAGTATAACATTGCGTTCAGGTCGTTCGCAAAAGTTCCACGATTGATATGTTGAACTGAACCGGCTCGGACGTTTACAAATAATTCCGTAAAATTACGAATTTTCTTCTTTTCTTTTTTTTAGCGTACGGTTGTTTACGAACACATTGCGTTTATTAGACGTATATATGTCTACAGTAGGAAGTCAATTTGTATCGTAAATTAATTTAGACGAAAAAAAATAAAAGAAACTGCTGTACGTGTTTTTAATTATTACTCGGGTATATATATACATACACACGGTAAAGTTAATTCCATTAAAAACAATCCGTTTAATTAAAAAGAAACCGATCCAATTAAACGCCATTAATTTAATTAACTCCACAACTGCCCACCATCACTGCTGCTGTATATGCGCAGCTTATTGAAAAAATCAATTAGTTTTTTTTTTTTTTTTTAATCGGGTTTGATTAGAAACGACTACCCGCGAGAACACCCCCAAAACCAGTCTGTCAGCGTCGGACATGCGAGTTTATAGAACTCATGTAACCGTTTGTATAATATATATGTACGTATAGATTATAAAATAGTTACGAGCAGCATAATAACGTATACACGATATTATCAACTTTCATTTGCGTTTAATACAGATAAGTATCATCGTCAATATCAATACTGTGCGTTTGAAAGCAATGCAAAAAATCATTAGTTGATCGTCGTTTCGTTTTGAATTTAGGTCAACTATAGTAGTAGGAATTATAAATTACAATTTTTAATACTACGGAGCTCACGTCATGTTAATATTAGGATCAGGGTCGTCACCAAGGAGGGGATGGTTAGCCATTTACGGCTTACTTTTTGACCACTTTATGGTTAACATTTTTTTATTTGGAACTAACCGTTATTGAGCTCCTTAATGTCCAGATCGATTAGAAATACTCAGAGTTACC
The DNA here is from genome assembly GCF_003268045.1 of Sipha flava. Taxonomy (NCBI): domain Eukaryota; kingdom Metazoa; phylum Arthropoda; class Insecta; order Hemiptera; family Aphididae; genus Sipha; species Sipha flava. Next base: position 1,829,916 of record NW_020273018.1, read on the forward strand.
CATTAGAGATTATTAATTTTAATATAATATGTATTTCTAAATTATTTTTCTTTTTCTTCTTCTTCTTAATATGCCGATTTGCTTCAAATGTTGGTAATCATTATTGATATACAAGTTTTGGTAGCATTACTTTGGAATAATTCTATATAGCTTTTGTCAAATCATGTTCTGAGTTTGGTTAGCCACGATGTTCTTCTTCTACCAGACACATCTTGCCATCTATTTTTCCGTGTAGTATATGTTGGAGAAGGCTAAATCTGTACTTGTTCCGCATAATATATCTAAAGTATCGAATTAATTTGCCTTAGGCCCTAAAAACCCTTAGGTGTGTTCCGATTAGGACTCCCATTTCCAATTGCATGAAAGTCTAATTGGATTAGGAAAAAAGAACAATGAAAAAAAAAGAAATTTGACTTTTCATTAATCTACCATAGAACACATAATAACGTTTTAAATACTATTTTTTCTAGATTTTTGTTATTTGTTCATTATTATTTAGTGTTGAATATTTACCACGATGTACGATTTAATATCACTCTCAACAATACGGATAATCGATTATTCAAACGAATGATTAAAACTAATAAGTACTGTAGAACAATAAGATTTCGACGAAGTGTTAAAATATCTAAAACGAAAAACGACAGAATACTGGAAATATTAATTGGTTTATTTGTATTAAGTAGTCTGCATTAATCGAACCACCACTCGCATAAGCAAATGCGACGTGTAATTAAAAACGTTTTAATGATTTCTTATCGGCTGCGCTCGGTCACATTTAAACAATCTATGTACAGTAATTATCGTAGTTACATAAAATAATAGCCATGTTGAAGTAATAGTAGTTCATCCCTAATCCTTAAAGTATGTCAGTGGATTATTTGGCGTAAATTAATTAGGTACAACGATGAGCCTGTGTAGTATACAGTAACAGTCGATGTATCGATATGGGAGCCCTATACTCTGTAGGAATAATAATATTACAGAGTGTAAAGTATACAAAATAAATATTCATGAGTACATATATGTTTAAGATATAACTATAGGTACTGTTTGACATTACAAGTCGTCTAAGAATATTTGTACGTGATTAAAACAAATAAACGGAGATGAATAAACGCGTTTCCGACGGGAGAAAAAAACGCAAAGATTCCAATACACATAGACGTATATATATTTATATGTATGTATTTTTTTAGAACCACACGTTTACATATAAAAAGGTATTAACATAATTACAATCTCGCAGACAGTGGAACCGGCTAAAAAAAAAAACGAACCACCTCGAATGTTATTTTCCCATTATTACTTGATCGGTTTTGTATACGTACCACTCGCGCGCTGTCTAATTATTATTTCCATTTTACACGTCGTCGCCGAGAAATATACGAAAAAGTAATATCATATGTTATTACACCACATAAAATACGAATAGCTGCGGGAAACACGCGCGCGACCGCGTGGCCATCGCAGCCGACGTCGTATCCGTATGATAAATAATAGGCCCAGTTAATTAATCGAATTAAAAGTAATAGCCTATATCATTTTTTAGGAACGTAATAGAAAAATTTAATAACGTTCGATTTCCGACGGGGTCAAAACAATTTCTCGGCGTTTCTCGTGTACCCGGACGCGTCATGCATTAGAACATATTTTAAGTAATTTTTACTGGGTGGTACTTCAATAAAATTGTCTACCGTCGTGGTCCACAGACGTGGTGTTCTTCTGAGGCAGGGCCGGCGTTAAGTTTTGTGAGGCCCTGGGTAAAATTTATTTTACCAATAACAATAATCATCTATAACCTGTAGGTCATGATTCAAGGCGATAATATGTAATCAGACTAGGTGACAGTTGCACGCGATGATCGAAGAAATTTAAGAAATGCAATAAAATACATTTTCTATGCATCTCGGTTTCCATACTATGCGGCGTGTCGTACGGGTCGTCGTTAGTGTACACATGACGTGTTAAATATAATATTTTTGTTTTTTTAATTGATTTTTTTACTACACGCCAACGGATTCCTCTAGAAATCGCACTCGTCAGACATATTTCACGTTTTATCTTATGAGATTTCCGTACAAAATATTTTTCAATGAGAATTTTAAGCACGAGACCCTTGAAGATGCGAGGCGCTAGACAAATGCCCCGTTTCGCCTTCATCGAACGCTGACCCTGTGCAGACGAACATACAGAGAAAATAAATTCCTGTCACTACGGTCGTTGTGAGGATGTGTTGGTCAGTGGCACGATCACCCACCACTGCATGGCGTTTAATTATCACTAGGGTGAGGGGCACTAGTGCCACGTACTTAGCATGTTAAAATATGGTCTGCGATGCATCGTCAATATCGTGCAATACATTTCATGCATGTACATAACATGTGCAAATAAGTTAAATACAGAGCCTTACACGTGGTTTAAGGATGTCGTAGACGGGACGACAGGCAAACAACTTAGTTCACCTAATGCTGTGTACCGAGTGCCCACCGGTAAAGTGTGCACATTGGTCTCATGGAATATTTTCAAATTTTTTGTGAGGGAGGTTTTTTTTTTTTAAAAAATAAATGATTTTATATGATTATAAAAAGGGTATGTACGGTATGAGTTAACAATTATATTGTTCTATTATTATTATAAATACAAACAGTTTACCACACGATGTTAATTAATATTCACTTTCATTTTACCTTCATAGCAAGTAGTTTATAACTTTCGACATTTTTTTCTTCTAGCCCTCCCCCCTGGTCGAGACCTGGAAACCTTCTCTTAAAATACGCCACTGCGTGCGAATGTTTAATTGCATCGAAAAACTAAAAATGTTCTCGACGATAGGTACTTATTAATCACTGTAAAACAAGAGTGACAAACGTTTAAGCTCTGCCAGGAAAAAATATAAATATGGAAGAGTGCAAAAAAGTATACGTGACTATGTAGCAACTTTATGAAAACAGTATGTAAGTATAGGTTGCAAATATAATACAGCTATTTAATGCAAATTGTGAAATTACTGTACGAGTATGACACGTTATTAATATATGATATTTGTATAAAAATGTTTAGTTGAATATTTTGTTCATAATTATAAAAATATTAAGTGTTTATTAACCTTTAAAATTTAGGAAGCGTAACTGAAACCGAAACCTTTATTTTTAAAAATTAAAAACCATAACCCCAACTCTAACCTTAATTATAAAAGGGTTAATTTAGGTCAGTTATTTAGACTAGTAAAACTATGGTAATGACTATTTTGTTTGTCCATTTGTCGGTTCAGAAAAATAAAAGTCTTTTTAAAAGTTTTTCTTAAAAATCTTTTTATGTATTTATTATTTTGTGTTGTAAATTGTAATAGTGTAATGTATATAATAAGTAAATTTGTAATATTATTATTATTATTATTATTATTATTTTTGTATGTTTATTAATATATTACAATTTACAATGAGTATATCATCTATCTTATCAATTAAGTATTAAATAATGTTTATAAAAAATTTGTAGCTACAATAGTAGCTAGTATTAACTTTGATTCCTAATTAAAATTAAATTTTAAATTAAAGACATTTATTTCATCAAATCATAATATTTCACAATATTACAAAATATTTTACAAATTCTTACTATGAGTTGAAATAAAATAACTTAACCTAACTTAATGAAATACAATAGGCTAATATAATAGGCTAATATGAGTATTTAATTCACAATTTATTCAAGATCACTTGAATAAAAATAATTTTTTTAATATTGTTGTGTATATATTTATTTTTATAGAACTTAAATCAAAATTTAGATTCAGTTTATTATTTAGGTGTATGGTCAGGTTATAGTTTTGGGTAAGAAATGGGTAGACAACCTGGCTATTGTTATAGATAGGTATACAGTAAGACTCATTTCCAATGGTATTTATATTAAGTGGGCCCTAATTATATCCAGTTTCCTCGTAAGCAAAATGGACCCGGTACGCGCATGAATAAAACACACATATTGGCTTCTGCTCATCACTATAATCATCACCGCACAACAACAGTCGACGATTCTTACATGTATTTCGTGCTCATGGTTATGAATCGCGTTCGATTTGCAATTGCGTACAACGAATACGATCTTAGTCCGATTACAGCATCCGTACAGGGATTTGAGTGGCCGAAAGTCGTACACAAAAACCCATACCATTTTGAGCGCGTTGCATTTACCCGTATTTTAAATGTTTTTATCTATATCTTGTGCATGAGTTGGTTGTTGTTTGTAGGACACTGTTTGTCGAAACCGTCTGCCGACGAGATATTAGTACGGTTGATAATTTTAAAATAAATCTAATATTTTTTTCAAAAACGTTACCAATTGGTGAGCAGTGTGAACGAAACAATTTTGACCAAACGTTTGAGCGTTCCAATGAACTTTTTGGAGAAATGTTAAGAGGGACGCGTTTTAAATGCTATAAAATGAGAGGGGGACTCGGTCCCTTTGAGCCCTGCGTATCTACTGTAATATTATGCATGCATTCAAAACGCGTTGGTTAACTCGAAAGGCGTATTGTGTATGCAATGCACGCACAAAATTTACAACAGGGTAACAATAACATACACCAAACGAGTATAATGTATGTCGATAGGTAATTGCAAGATTAACCGTCAGGAACAACAATAAATGTACACGTAAATATTATAATCATCGTGATTACGATGTACCGTTTACGTATGGTAAATATTACGTTTACTAAACGCAGGTTTCGGCTAATATTACGTACACGTACCTCACCTGACGATACGATGGCGTGCGTACGAGAAACAAAACGAGAGCAATCGATCGGGAGAAAATAAACGCTTCGTAAAATATCGGTGAAAATAATTACACTCAGTTCGAAGACGGGACCTTACAGCCGAAAAAATATCACCCGGAGCAGTAAATACGACGTACCACGAACAATTGAAACACTTATAGAGTTCTAACACGCATTGCATCCAATCGCACTGACAGATATTTCGATAAACAATAACCGTAGGCATACTAGGCTAATATTATGTAGAACTCTTATTAACCATTAGCCGAACGATTCGTCATAATTTTCATGAACCAAAAATTGATTATTTTTATTAAAAGAATATCAGTTATTACCTATACATAGCACTTTAATTTTAATTTTAGAAGAAATATGTTTACAATATCTTCAATGTGGTGTAATAAGGAAGTTCAATGGCTAAATATTACCAAAAACATAGGAAATCTCCCAGAAGTGCCATCTGACAAAAATACCTTAATAATTATTGATTTCAAAAAATTATAGCTCCCAAAGGTAATGCGATCGATTTAGAGGTACAATCAACTGCAATGATACTCAAACAAAATAGTCATTACCATAGTTTTACTAATCTAAATAACTGACCTAAATTAACTTAAATTAATAATTTTATAATTAAGGTTAATGTTGGGGTTATGGTTTTTAATTTTTGGAAATAAAGGTTCCGGTTTCAGTTAATATATAATACCACTAATTACTAGTGGTTGTTTTGACCAAACTTCAAGAAGGAGATGATTTTAAATATCAACCTCACTCACAAGTGTATATTACAAATAATAAATAGGAAATAAACAGTTATTTGTGTGAAATCATTTTGTTTCTCACAAAATGTATGCCATAACGTTCGAGTAATTAGCGAACAATTTTGTTTGGGACATTGACAAACAAAATTGTTTGGAAACACGTCTTTTGACTAAACGTTTGTAAAATGTTTGTTAGGTGTGGACGCGGCTTTAAGTATACGTATATTAAATTCTGAGCGTAAGCATTGGGCAATAGGTATCGCCCAGTCGTCGATTATACAGAAAAAAAAAAGTTAATCGGTATAAAATTGGATGATATTATTTGAAATACGTTCATTTTTATATGTTTTCTGTGTAAATAATTTATACGATAGGTATATCAATAACGATGACACAAGATCAATTTATTTGTTTTCGTGAAGGTGTGTTATTATGGTGACGGTAAATAATTGTTATTTTAAGAGAGAACGGAAATGTTTGACGAGATCGGAAGAATCTTTCAAGACTATTATTTTAATATATATCATATATCATTATCTTACCGTTTTTATTTATTATTATAGGCGATGAAAACTTTTGCGGAGCATTCAATCTTCCACAAAATTCTTGAAAAATTCAAAAATCTGCTTCCTTACTTATAGGATCGTCCACTGTTGTTTCATTACTTTCATTCCGAAAGATAATTTCATCAGCCATTCAAAGTTCTCGTTACACTCGTAAGCGTTATACGATAAAGAAATCGAAAAGATAAACACAAAGGTAAACGGTAATCGAAATTAAAACATAACTCTCTGGGTATAAAAATTTTCGTCAAACCTGTACCAAAAGTTTGGTTTTCGACCACGGTCGAAGCATTGGAATGTTACATTTATCCGTCCATCGGGCGGTAAGATGGGAATCCCATAATGGCGGTTGGTAAAGTGGAAATCCCTATAACACCGTGTTAATTCAAGTTAATCAAGTGGAAATTTCCAAGAGTGCTGGCCATGTATACCCAGCACAACCCATAGAGTAAAGAATGTATAGAGGGGCTATACCGTATACTGCTATGTGTAGTGAATCGAAGCAAGCAAATGGAAAACGATTAGAGTTACCATTTTGAGAAAAATAAAATTATTCTGACATTTGATTGGCACTAGTGCACTACTTTAATTTATTATATTATCAATTAGTATTATCACCTAAATCATAAAATATTGAATAATGATAAATTTATATTAAAATTATTGACTAATTCACTTGTTCAATATTTTTGACATTTCTGTGTTTGTTTTTATGTTGTGGGCATTTCATAGAGTAATGAATATCAACAATTATTAATTGTACACCTTATAATGAATAATAATATTTTTTAAGTTAATTGTTCAATCTTACTTTTCCCATATACAACAGTTAATAATCATTACCATGATTTATATGAATTTTAAATTATCATGCTTGTTATTGAAGAGAGCTGTGAAGGTGCTATAATAAATACAAATAGGTACAAATATTTTATAATTTAATATTTTATTTAATTCTTTATTGTATAAATATTTTTTCTTATTATTGTATAATATATAATAATTATAAAAGAAACAAAAACATAAATTATTTAATGTGTGCATAAAATCATTACCTACTTGCCTTGTGCCTGAGGTTTTTTGAGCCGTAGTACAGTTATTGACCTTTAAACAAAGTTAATTTATTATAAAATGAACGTAATGAAACTGTCTCATTTTTTTCTTACACATATATTTAATTTTTATATTATAAAATGTTGAAATTACAGATTTTACTAAGAGAATTATATGGTTTGTTAAAGGACCATTTTCTATATTATGATTATCAATCGAAGAAAAAATGTTTTTATTATTTATGAAGCTGGCTAAAATTTTGCTTTGAATTAATAAAGGATTTAAAGGCTGGTTATCATGCATATAAGTTTTAATAAATTTATCAGTAATCAAGCATATTTCTATTACATCTGAAGAAGGATATGTTAAGCCACCCATATCTTTTAAAGTAACTAATGAATTCAAAAAATTTTTTTTAGTTCCTATTAATGCTTGAGCACAAATATAACATTTTAATTGGGTGAACAGTTTATGCGACACAAACCCAGCTATATAAATTGTAACCTCTTTAGAAACAGCGTTTAAATTAATATAAGTTGCATCTTTTTCAACAGTATATGATTCTGACTCTAATTCAATGTCTTTATAAAGAGTGGCATTAGAACTATTAATTGCTTGAACTGGATTTGACGAGACACTTGAGCAGTTTAAAATCGGAATATCTTGAAGAGATATACAGTTACCCAGACCACTATCTTTGATTTGGGCATTCACAAGTAACTTTTTATAAGCGGATTTAAATTGTCGCGCAGTTGGATTGTTATTGTTACCCCCTTGCGCCCTAACACTGCCATAAAACATTTCCAGGTGATCTTGACTAAGTTTATAAAATGGTAAATATTTTAATTTATCTGTGTTAATTAAACTTTTTTTTAGATTGATCAATGAATTAAAACTAATTAAAAACCCTAAAAACCCGATTGATCGCTGAGACTCTAAAATCGGTTGTCCTGTAATTAATTTTAATTTATTTACATACAAATAAAACTTTTGAATAAATGAAAAAATATAAGAATAATTAGAATCATTAACTGCACCTTTAAAACCGTAAGTACACTGAGATCTCGAATTTAAAATATCAAACGCATCGTTAAATATTTGAATAAAATTTATAGTGGCAGTGCAATCCTTAAAATCATCTAATTTCAAGAAATCTTTGCAAAAAGTTAAAGCTTTTGCAATTGATGAAGAAAGTAACTGTGTTGCCAACTTTACCTTCATCTTATTTTTAAAGTAAAAAACATGCTCTTTTTTAAGTTTGTTGGCTAAATGCCCTTTCTCATTTTCTTGCAGCATTAATAAAAGTTCAACATACTTAAAATCAATTATGCCATTGTTGCAGTCAATTAATTGCCTTTTCTCTCCAAAAGTATTGCGAACAAGCTTCACCATATGTGCTGGGTCAAAGATGATATTGACATTGAAATCATTAAATGCATTAAAATCAGATTTTATTAATTGAGGTGTAGATGCTAATTTACAGCCTAATGCTTTGGCCATGCTAACATTCACTGCACATCCATCAAATGTAAGACTTACTACCGTAATCCCAGTTTCAGTTAAAACATTTAAACAGCGACGCACTAAGTTTTTTTTCTGTTCACTATTTAAATGGTTACAGAAGAAATACCCAACTGGCAATTTCCATGAAGCATTTATGGCCGTTACCATGAAAACAAAGCATTCAGTTGCTTCATTATGAGCATCACTATCAATTTCAAGCCCATAGTCTACAAATCCATGGTACTTGTGACCATCAAACTCAAGACATTTACGAATTGCTATTTCATCCATACTTAAAACACAATATATTGGGTATGGAGAATTTTTGCAAGCTAGCGTTAAGGTGTTCAGTGCTTCTTTCGTAAAGCCAGGTTCAGCATCTACATTAGCATACCACTTACTTAGCGTGCGAGGGCTTGGAAGGACAGAATTAAATTCTCTACGAACAAATGTGTACGCCTTGGGAGAATAAAAATTTAGAGTGACAGCAAATTTACGTAGCTGCATGCTGTAGCGTTTTGGCAATTTCTTTCCTGTATTTTTGTTCACAAAATTTTTGATTAAATCTGTATGCTTACCGAAATTTGAATCTAATAAATTTGCCTGCTCTTGGTTAATCAATAACTTGGCCTTTAATGTATTGATAATATCTAAAAAGAGGATGGTAGAAAAAAAAGTCTCAGGGGGGGGGGAATCCCTAAATAAAAGTCTCTAAGAAAAAAATCTCCACTAAAATAAGTACAAGTTGGAATATTTTAAATAAATATAAGCAAAAAATAAAAATAAAATTTGTATTACTTAAACTTAATTTTTTAAGCTATAGCTTTTAAAAAATTGTTAAGTTCTATTTTATTATCCCTAAACCATGTGCATAATATAGCATACATAATGATTGTATAAGTTTTATTTAAAATATTCCAATTTGTACTTTTTTTCCAGATACTTTTTTTCTTAGAGACTTTTTTTCAGGGACTTTTTTTCTGTTCCCCTAAAACATTATAGCATTAATAATATATAATATTTCTATAATTTTTAATTACTTTTCAAAGAAACGATTGTTTTTTTATGTCTTCTTAAACGCTGATTAAGTATCTTCAATTTTTTGTCTTTAGCATTACACATATCAACTAGTGATGACACAGAATGTTTCAGAAATTTTCTTCTAGGTGTATCATGACTTTCTAAAATTGACGCTTGAACCATAACATCTACCGACTGTGACTGCAGTAACTAAAATAATTAATTTATAACATTTTTTACTTTCAGTCTTAATAACTAAAAAAAATGTATTTCATTACTTCTTCAGATGGTCTTTTTAGACTAAAACTATCTGATGGTAAACTCTGTTTATCATAAGGTAGATCAGGAAGTTTTCCAAAACCTTCCAATTCAATCCCTTCTTGCTACATATATAATCATAATAACAACACCATTTATGTATTATAAATATGTTTAAGTAAATGATATTTTATACTTACACAAGTAGATGTTGATGTATTGGATACAGACACTTTCACCTCAGGAACAGTAATTTTAGCCTAAACAGTGAAAAGTTAATAAATAAATATTCATATTAATTTTAAACTATAATTGGTAGGCATGAATGTGATTTTGTAGAGCAAAATTTAGATAAATAGTATTATTGAGTTCACTTACATATTTTAAACGTTTTACCATGATAGAAGGTACGGCATCTTCTTTTAAAAGTTTGCTTCTAACATAATTTTTGAAACAGTCTGAAATGAAATGTTCAGAGCATATGGAGGTAGAAGGCTTAATTTTGGTGGTGTCAGCACCACAATCTTGAAAAAATTGGATCCACTGATTTTTACGTGGTTCATCTGCTGGTAGTCTAATATACATTACAAAAATTAAACTATTAAAATGTTTAACGTGTACCAAAAAAAATGTTTATAAGTGTTACTTACCGATGAAAGCTAACGTCTGTTTTTTTCGCAGACCAAGAACGTTTACACAAAAAACAACTTGGCATTGTCTTAGAGTTGTAGACTATTAAGCACAAAGTAAAAGTAATAATGAAAAACTTTACTTATAGGTAAAGACATACAGTATGTTTACTTTACGTATTAAACATTTAGCAGACGAGAATTCCAATTTCGAAACTTGAGACTTTGAATTTGGCGCCAATATACAACGATAACAATAATAACATTAAAAAAATAATTTAAAATATGATAACCGTGTCTTATCAGTGATTAGGTTGAGTAAGGGATACAATAATTTGGTACAATAATTTAATGCTTTTCAATTGGACACTCTAAACGTTCTCCATCTAAATGCTTCACTTACGTATACGTATGGCCACCCCGTGGCACAACCAGAAACTTAAACGTATACCACGGTTTGTACAAAACATATACTTTCGGTTAAATCTTGTACACATATCACAACCTCCTTGCACGACGCATAAACATTTAAACATATTTCGTTTTCGCTGTTCCCACACAAGTGCGTTGGACGTTACGTACAAATTTGTTTTGCGCGATTTACATAATAATTCGAATTAGAAAATGAGATCGTTCGCGCAAGTGTCACGTCGCCGTTCAAATTATTCCATTTCGTGTTTTAACCGGAGCACCCGACAACGATGTCGGCGTGTGACGTTCGAGAATTTTCGATCGGTGCGTTATCGCGGTACGATTATCACCGGTCCGTGGGCGCCATTACTACCGGGACTTTTTTCCGCCGACACTTTCTCTGCGAAAGTCCGACTCGTCGTTTTTCCCGTGCCGCCGTCCGTGTGTCTTTGTGGTGGCGGCATAGCGCGGTATAGTCGCCATCTCCGGGGACAACTCCGTGCGTGTGACGACTGTTCGAACCGTAGCTGACCCGTGTCCGCGAAATTTTCTTTCGGTTATCGTCGTGCGTGGAGAAGCCATTTATTGTAAATCGAGACCGACGCCGCTGATCAACCGATTCTTCCGCCGGTCGTGGCGTTCGTCGCACGTGTGAACACGGTCGCGTGGGCATAACCACTCGAACGCCTGACCATCCAAGGTACGTTCCATTATATTTGTTAAAAATATTATTTTTATTTTTATACGATTTGTCTTGTTATATTATTACAACCCGCTTGGAGCATATGCGATTTTATTGTTATTTTTAGATTTATCATATTTATATTGCTTTTTTTATTGATATTACTGTGGTGCTTTTGGCCCGTTTATCCCGGTATTTTTTATAATTTCATTAATTATACTTGTTAAGTGTTCTTTTTTATTGCAAACGACGCGAGTATGTCACACAATCAGACCAGTGATGGGTTGACTGCGAAGCGTGCAAACAAGCATAAATACGAAAGATGACAATCAGTACAGTTACTACTGTAGTTGTAGTGAACCATTAACTTCATCGTACATGGTTAAAACAACAAATGCTGTTTCACTAAATCTTTTGCCTAAAAAATAAAAAGAAACATATATAATAGCTTATGAAAAAATTTAAAATTGAGAAAAATAAATAAAACCAAATCGTTTTTGAAAAATGTGTTTTTTTACAAATTTTAACAAATTATTGACAGAAATTAAACCGTCAACTCTATGGTCTATTTATTCAATGCTTAAAAGTATGAAAAATATGAAACATAATATTAACGTAGGTACTTATTTAAAATAAGTTTTTTTAAAGAGAAAATCTAGTGGATTTAAAGTAAAAATTTCATAGTTTTGACTTCAACCGATATAAAAAATTCATTGACAAAGCTCCTGATATTCAATACTTAGTAAAAAGGTAAGTGAGATACAATTGTTTTGTATGTATTGGCTATTCATCCTCCGTTCATTTATTACGATATATTTAATATTCATTAGTGAAATATATATTACACATTAAACTTCTCAACTCAAAAACAAATTGTTCACGATCATTTACTATTAAATGAGAGTTATGTGATATTTTTAAGAAATGCATGGACTTATGACTCACAAAAGTAACGTTAGATAGATTTTTTTTTAATTATAAAAATGGTTAACGCATCAAGCAGATTATTGAAAAAAACAAAATTGGAAATATGCCAAAAGAAATTGCTATATATTTAAATTTACTGTATTCCCGAGCTGATACAGGTCATTTTTTCCGCCGAACTTCAGCAATATTACTGAACAATTCTACTGATCATGTTACAATTAGTGATGGGAATAATCAAATGGAATAATCGAAATAATGTTAACGGACCATTTACAGATCATTATTATCAGTCAGTAATATTTTGCACAACAAACTAATATGAATAGATCGAATTAGTCGACTAATTCGACTGAAATTCCTTTAACCATTTTGTAAATATATAATTGACCAACGACTGTAGTACCTACCACAGAATCCTGAACACCGAAACTGAAGTCGTGTTATCATCATATTCACCGATGCGAACAGGGTGTTTCGGGCCGGAGTTTTTATATTAATTATTCAACGGTACGGTCGAAATAGTAGATGAAATTATTACTTCGACCGTTATTGCACACGCGACCAGTGCGAAACAGCACCCGTAACGAGTGCACCAGGAGCGTATTTAGACTTACTTCTAGGAGGGGGACTCAAATTTTTTCTCCAATTCCGACTTAAAATTTAAAAGTTAAATTTTTGGTAATATTTAAATCAGGTAAACCCTTAATAATATGTCGTTTTTTTTTTTTTTTAATCTAATGCCGGATCCACTTAAAATTGACTTTTGTGTAGTTTTTTTTCAACACTTGTCTATGTTTTGAATGTTACGCTTGTGTTTCGTTTGATTTTTCATAAAGTATGGACCCGACGAAAAGCCCAATTCAGTATTGACAATTACGCGTGATTTGAATTCGTTATAAAATGATCCACATGGTGTGCACCGAGTGCGCAAGTTGCGCGGGTAAGTGTACATGCAACGTAACGATCGAAGAACATGCACTGATTGAGCCACGCGCACGAAATATCCGAACGTCCGGCGAAAAAGGAAAAAGTACAGAAATAAAATAACATTAATGACCGTGGCGCAGTGAAAAATGGCAGTTACATGTACGTAAAATTAGCGCACCGGCGATGATCAAGACGACAACGACTGTATTCCGTCTACATGTAAGCGTACACGTATACACACGCAGTGACGTATTTTCAAATATGACTGATATTATAATATTATTACGAATATACATGAGGTGTGAATTAATAGTTATATTATTATACGTTATACGAGTTATTTATAACTTCGTGGTGTAAATTAATGTCCTTCTTCTCTATACCTTGGTATCAGATCATTTATGACTTTTGAACCATTTTCTTTCTTCTAGGGAGGGGGTTGAGATCCGGGACCTGCATCCCCTCCCACGAAAATACGCGATCGTCTGCACCTTCGACAAAGACAGTCCCGTAAAACAATATTAAACGCAAATATGTGTATTTATGTATGTATGAATATTATGAACGGCTGATAACTCTCGTATTGTTGCTGGTAAATTAAAATCGTTGTGCGCAAATATTATACGTAAACGACCGCGCGCACGTACAGAAAAACAACCCACATTGGTCGTGCAAGCATAGTTAATGTCACACGCGGTGTACGCTTGCGCATTGATGTGTGTACATAAGTGTGCACGTATACGTGTATGTGTAATTTTACACCTGTTCGGGGAACATTCGCCGAGCAGTAAGCGACTGGGGTTGAGAATGAAAAAAATATGTTCCCTCGCACCCTTTTTCCCTGTACACGATATATCCGTGTATCGCGCGCAGTGGGTCGGATAGACGTCGTGTGCGCACCGGAACGAAACAATATTAAAAGTCACCGGAGTGAAATCTCTTCGACGCCGTTCACGGACCGCACGCGCGTACGAATATAACAATATACGAATGTACGATGATAACCCGACCGCTGCAGTGGTTACTTTTACTATAACATGTATCTATTGAGTATTGCGTAAAAATGCGTAGTTTTTAGTAATACTCCTTAAAAGCGAAAAATAATGGAAAAATTGCGTTTTTATGTTAAATTTGGTATTGTTCTACAGAAAAAATTAAATAAAATGCCGTAATTATATTAAAAACAATATAATAACTGTGAATTGAGAAAGCTAAAGTTTTAAACATTTTTATTAAATATGAAGAAATGATATAAATTTTTTCTCAAAAAATTGGAAATATTTGATAAAAATTTAAATGTTTCCAATCGAATTGCTGTGTAAGCTTTGATAATCAACTTAATGATCTCATATTTTCTATTTACCCACAAAATATTATAATTAAAAATAATTTATTATAAAATTTAGTATTTTTTAGTTTTTTGAGATGACACTTTTAGCCAGCTAAATGTTTTTTAGACCACTGTGCTCTGCGTCGTTCCGAAGACGACATCGTGATCTAATTTGCATGTGAGCTTATGAAATTTATCGGCGCGAGTGCGATAAATTGTATTATTGGCTGTACATCGAAACTTAAATATGTAAAATCCTTACCTAACTGTGACTATTCCGACTAAACTGCGCCCAAATGGTCGACGATCGAATTTTCTGCGCATACGCGGTCAACACGAGACTATTTTTGCGTATTTTAAAGTAGTGCGATTACGGACGTGCGTTTACGTTGACGTAATGCGGTCATATTTTTCGGGCATAAGTGGAAGGATCTTATGCACGGAAAAAATCGATTTCGTACCGAGAGAATCCCTTATACAAACGGACGAATTAATTGCAGTGGATATATTGTCTTGATGAAATCATGCGGGGCCCGTGAATTATTTCACTGTCGGAAAAGTTTTCCACCCATTCGATGAAATATCTGCAACATCAATGGGGTTATATACGTTTTTCCTTTTAGGCAAGTTTCCGTACGTACTAGGTCTTAACAATTAAAAATTAGTTGAAATTATTGAATCCAACAGGTATGTAATAAATAGTTATTAGATATTTAAATGTATAGCACAAACATTATACTACAATCCGTTCTGAACGTTCGTATAGGTTCATTATTTACAACTTTTAAGATTTTCTCATAATATATGGATATTTACATTACCTCGCAATACCTATAAACCGATTCGATGAATTTTATTTGAAAAGTTACGAGTACATCTATTTTACTGCTACCAAGTGCGTCAAAATATAAAACGTGTTATTTTATCGTTTAATGATTATACTGTAGTATAAACGTGGTAAATTATAGAATTATAGTAGCAATATTTAAAACTGGGCATAGACGAGTGAAAAATTGAAATTTAGTTGAGACATTAGGTTATAATCAACTAAGTTAATTATTCGTTACTTTATTTTGGAACTGATTTTTAATTTAATGAATTACTTTTTTAATGTGTATAACATGTTAACTTCAGATTAATTTTATACAGAAGTAAAAAAATTAAGTTTAATTATTATGTAAATCAATTCTCCATATCATTTTGTTTATCTGAGAAATATTATACTTGTATCATTACAATAGTTTGCATAAAAACAGTTAATAAAATAATTGAAATTAAAAGAATTAATTTGGGAAATTACTTGAGATTTTGTATATATTCAAAGAAAATTGTTCTTGTAATATTCATAAAAATAAATCGGTGGAAGTAAATAAATAGATTTATTATGGATTATATAAAAATTAAATAGTTAATATATTGTATTAATAATAAAATATCACTTGTATTTATAAAATACTCCAGTTCAACATTGGGACTTAACTTTTTAATGGTTAAAAAAGTACAGGTTAGTTCAGGTTATTAATCTAGCTAATCTATATCTTTGAGGAGTGGTGGAAGAATTATTCAGATGCTAAATGATTAATTTTCTATAATGCAGGAATAACTCACAGATAAAAAAAATATCAAAATTCATATAATTTGTAGAAATATTATTTTTATTACCGTTGAAAAATAGTCAACTTCTTTTTTTTGTAATTAAGTTGATTTTAACTTTGTTAATTGTTTTATCTATTAATTTTTATTTAATGGAGTTAAAAAAATAAATTAGTTAACTTTTTACTTACCTTACTTTTTCTCAGATAAACTTAATTAAATGAGTTAAAAAAAAAATTTTAATTTAACCAGCCTCCGTAATTTTGATGAACGAACACATACAAATAGTACTTTGGATTAAATAAAAGTAATAATTGTATTATATTATTATAATTTTTTTATAAGTTTTTGTTTGACTGCCTAAAAATCAAAAAATTAAAATATACTTATATATTTCTGAAAAAATTATCTATATATTAATAAGTATAAATTATTAAAGTTATTTTTGTCTCACTTGATATGTGTGAAGAAAATTAAAAATAAAAAAGAAGTATTACAGATCTTTGCGTTAATAACAGTGATATGTCGATCACAAATTGATTTCAGACTAGATATAATTAGCATAGTTAACAAAATTTAACTGACTATAATTGTAGCAGAATGTATAACTACACGCTTTCAAGTATAAAGTTTTCAAAATAATATGTAATTAGAATTTTATTATTATTAATATTGAAACTAATACAGTTCGTTGCTATCGGTATTAATGAAGGGTGAGGTGGTGGTTTTTTTTGTAATAAATGTATACGTGTTTTGTTATTAAAAATTATTGCATATTGAATAATTATAGAGGAATACCTAATTCTAATGATTTTATTTTTTTATTTTTTTAATCCAACACGTCTACCTTCTCGACTATTATACATTTTGTTATTATCGAAATATCAACTATAGAATATGAAAGAATCAAATTTAGCGCAATAATGTGCTACAACATGCGGCTTAATTAATGTAGGGATTAAAGTAAATTATGTAAATTATACAGTTTGTTGGCTGTCAATTAAAATTCTTATTGTATTTGGTCGTTTCTCTCGTTATGTCGAGAGTCCCTTATATCGGTGTACTGCTAAAAGGTGATCAAAAACACGTCCGTAGACTGAAACGATTGTATTTTTTTTAAATTATAAATACACACACACACACGCACCACTTAACTACGATCATAAACGTACGTCATCATGTCTTCTGGTTGTAGGTATTCGTTGACCGCGTGGTCAGCTACCGGTTTTATCATCATCGCCAAGATAGGTTTGAAAAATCGCACGAGATCACCTGTCGGCATTAGAGCCGAATTATCGGCTTAATATTTAACGTGTTCCGTCCTCGTCAGCGAAACACGTTTTCTGTTGGAACGTATGTAGTATACTCTTATGTACAGGAGCTGTATGTAGTCAGTGTATAGCACGAGTATATATGGAAAATAACGTTTCACAATTTCATCGCTGATTACTCGTCAATGCGACTGGTGTAATAATGATGTATGGCTGCCACAGTCGAGTTTTTAATTTTTTCTACTAAAACTACCGGTGCAGCACATAATTACGATTTTCTGTACACAGGTTTTGTGATAAAATATATCTACATAAACTATTGTTTTTGTTCTGCCGGAGAATTATTTATGCTACTTCGTTTATTATGATATTTTGTCCTTTTCGCTGAATCGTAGTTACAGGAAATCACTAATCAGTACAATTACAAAGAAGAAAGAAGGATATAGTGCATCTTTTTCCAAATTATATTACCGTTAGTCGTTACGAACAATCATTATTAATATTATAATTATTTTTATTTGTCGTTGCACGCAATTTCGTAACATTTGATCATACGTCGGCAGGCGGATAAGGATATTGTTGAGGGAAATAGATTAGTACAAATACCGCGATATCGATGATTTTATGAATTGTGCCTTGAGAAAATCAACTGATATGAAATTACCGATTGGTCATGGATTTTTGAACGTACATTGGGAATACGTCGAAATAATAAGGATTTTATACTATAGGAAGATAATTATAATAAATGTGAAAATATATATAGGATGATCGTTCTTCTCAACACACAACCGGCTATATGAATTTTACGTCAAACCGAATATCGTCTTCGTTTATTGTTGTGTACATTGTTCTATACGTTTTCTGCCATTTGCTAACGTATACAATAACAGTAATAATAAGAATAGTAGTAGTAATTGATATTACATTTTGTCAAAGAGAATTTTTTGTGAGTTTAGAATTCGAACACTGCAGGGATACGGAATAAGTGTGACGAAAGACACTTGGATCTTTACGTTATATTTTGTTGTACATAAAAATGCGACTCGATATACGTTTAATGTTAATAATAACGCTTATTACATATAACAGCGGCTGTATGGTAGTAATGTTTTCTACTATATATAAATTAAAATTCCGTTACGGTCGCCTTCAAGATTTTCTAGCAAATATGAACATTATAATGTATTTAATAATAGTGTTTTTTTTCAAGAGCATTATAAAGAGGTGGAAAATATCCGATTTAAGAGGTAGTGGATTTATTTTTCTTCCATATAATTCTTTTTATTTTTTACGGACAATTATATTTAATTATAACTCATAGTGGACAACATTATAACTAATGATTTTAGTAAAATAATAAATAATTAGAAGTGAATAAATTAAATAATTGATACACAGTTATTCCTCCGTAGTTATTATTTTTGTGTGTATGTATGTAAAATGCTAGTTCAATGACGTTCAAAATTGTTTTATTTCGTTTTTGCTCTAGTTTTTGTAAGTACGCGACTGATATTAAAAACTTTCTTATTAGTTATCAATTATACGTGTTCCGAGTGGTATTAATTTTTGATTAATTAAACAATGTCCAACATGTTAGCGATTTCCATATTTCATATGCATGATATTCATAGCTACATATTCGTAATACATAGTAATTTAAAAAAAACGCCATAATTACGAAACACCACGAATAAAATAAAAATGATATTAATCCAAGTTCTGAATTACAATAATAGTTGATAATATCGAATAAGATCAGATACCTTTTTGCCGTGGTTCACGGTAAAATATAAATATAACCTCTTGTTATAGTGAGATGGACGGGTAAGCTGTAGTTCACGTCAGGAAAACCGTTTATTCCGGTGAACATGGGTCGTAGACGAAAGGCAAGTTTTAGGTAGTCAAGGCACTGGTTGAGAAAAAAAAAGTATAATAGGATCCACGTAAACCATATTGTGTTTTCAATTGCAATGCGTGTAGGAACTTACGGAGGCACGTTTAGACAAACGGCAGTTACACTACGTTTCGAAACGATATCAACAGCTGTTTAGACAGAATGGGTATTTATTTAAGATTTTGATGTTCCAAGATGATATATTTTTATTGTACGCGTTGACCCGAGTATACGCCTCAGATCTGAACGCGTTCTATTGTATGTAGGGCCGTAAAATATTATTTTATTTTGGTGGGCCTTTCGATTCATTAATAATGTTAAAATAGTGTTAAAAACAGACTACGTGTTCGATAAACGTGTGTTGATCAAGAACCTTATATCCAATATGACAATATTGTTTACGTTCGGGGAGCAGAATCCGTCGCGACAATGCGTACTTGCGCGTTATAACAGCTAAGACATTATTATTTATTGGGATAATCGTTTGGAATTCGATACCCACGCCAAGAGCATGAATACATCGCGTTCCCTGGTCGTTTTTGGCAAACAATATGATTTCATTGTGCGAAATATGTTTCATTATCATCGAACAAGTCGTAACATGACGTTGTGTGCGCGTATACTTACGAATATATTCATACGAAAACACGTGTAAGTACTTAAATGTGTACATCGAAACCAGTTTTCATTAAATCACGTCCGACGGACTTTTGAGAGATTTCATTACGGACAGACTCGGATTTTTCTTGTAATTTATAACTCTCCGATGCCCCTGATGCCCTTTCGCGTACAACAATATAACGCGTGTACGATTGTAAAATAATAAAACCGTAAACGAACGCGAAATGTTTCCTGGAACGACAATCACGGACCGCCAGAGTAAAAAGCAATAAGTCTCGAGTGTTTATAATCATCATAACTCGTAATCGTTTAATTAGCCATTCGTTCAAAAACCCGTTGCACAGCAGCAGCTCCGTGTGCTTGAAATAACACGATTTTTTCTCGGCGTTTATGTCGACGAAGTACGACTGATTTCCCAAAAAAACTGAAAAAAAGTGTCACATAACAGTATGTTCGAAGGAAGGCCGTTTCTGGTGCACATTCGGACGATCTTCGAAATAGCGTGGGAGCAGTTAGGTTTCACGAATCAAAAAAAAAGATCAAAATAGAAATGTCGCCGCTGCGATACGGGGGAAATTACGTTTGCAAGTGACGCGTGTTGATAGGGTTTCGCGACATTTTATCGTTTGCCGGGAAGACGGGCGAGGAGAATTGTCGAGCGGGCCAGTAGCATTTTTCGGGACCTATGCGCACGCGGCGTGCACGAGCAGCGGTTTTTACCATTTTACGACCGCGTTAACGGTCGTGTGTAGTATATACGTACCGCAGTATTCCAGTAATGTGTGACCACGGCCAACCAATACTAAACAATGCGCGACGATATTAATAATAATAGTAACTGCGGCAGCGCGAATAACGACTCCGATGCGAGTTTAATAAAAATATCCTGTTTTTAAAAACGGGGTGGACGAGGCACGTTTTTAATTTCGCCCCGGGGCCGTTTAATGTGCGCGAGGAAGACACACGAAATGTCGGACCTTTGTAGCCTCGTATAACACTACCCCTCACCTCCACCCTACCCACTGGAATCATGCAATTGTCAGTCGTTCGGTCCGCGAGCAATAATTCAAAATAAATACTATATCTGTACGTGCGCGTTGCTCCAGCGAAGTTTTCGGTCCGAACCACATCACGTCTCCGCCGCGCGGCCGACGAGTTCTCGCACCGGCGTTTAACCGTTACGTGTATATCGCATTATAGCGTCTCGCACGTAATGGTAGCTCCGGTCGTATTCTGTCGTTCGTTTTCGTTTTCCTGCGACGAGCTTTCGAAGACGAATCACCGCGAGAGACGACACGCTTGCGATGGTACCATTTTCAGAGGTGTACCCAGAAATTTTTTATTGGGGGGGTCCAAAATTTTTATTTTATATGTTCTCTTATTATAACTATACTTTAATTCAATACCGACAAATTACTGTTTATAACTGTAGTACGGTTTATACATTATAGGTATGTCATATAATATATAAACTTTGTACATTGAACATAATGGGAAATTAAAATACACTATATATTATTATTATACTATTTCATTATTAAAAACCATTGGGTATGTAGAAATTTCAATGGGAGGGTGTCCGATTTCAACCCCCCCCCCTTGGGTACGCACAGATACCATTATTACAATATGCAAGCCTTTCTCTTTGTGCAGCGCAAGGCTACCATTACGGTACGACACGCGGTTCGAAACGGATAGGTGTGCAATGTGCCTCTGTGTAAGGAAGTGCATTCCAAGAAATCGATAACAAATATTGTTTGCGTATCTTCTCATACGTACATTACATGTATAGTTTATTCGTGGTTCTAATACCGTTCACTTGCTGACCAGCGAGGTGTTTTGTGATATTTTTGACATTTTGAAGCAAATGTACTTATTACTGCTGTGTGTACGAGTATAATGGTTCAGTAAAAAAAGGATTTTTGTAAAATCGCATTTCTAAGATTTGAAATAGATTTTTGTTCTGGACTAGATGTATATATTTTTTTCGCTTCTTGGTAACCATGAAATATTCGGTTTTCTTTACCATGTTTTTCATTTGTTAGTTATCAATATTAAAATTATTACAGATCAACAGTCACAACCATGTTTAATATGTTGATTTTAATGATAATCGTTTTAAGTATAAGTAAATATTAATATTGTATTAATCAACAAAAATAAATACGATCCGAGTAATACTTTTCCATAACAATTGTATAATCGCGCGAATATAAAATAGTAAAATATCTCCCGAGCGAGGCCGGGTAATTCTAACTATAGTGTATAATATAATGTTATATGTAGAACAAACATACGAAGCAGTTGATTCGTTTGATAATACAGTTGGTATGTATTCACACGAAATCATACTTAACGACGCTGCAGGTGTATTATGTACGTATTGGTATATGAATTAAAAAAAATATGCGTACTGTATAACATTACAGTGCATTATAACATATTTTCTAATCAATGCGATGACGTAATAGTCGTGTGACCGAAATAATTGCAAATAGAAACGGCCATTACTCAATGTAATTATATACGTTTTACATTTTTAGCGATAGCTGGTAATTGTTGGTTTTAATCCATGAATATAATGATGTGTTTTACAAGCCGGTATTTGTCTAAGGCAGTTTTATTACACGCGTAAAGGTTACCGGATAGTATTGAAGCTACCATAATGATCTCCAAAAATAGTCATCGCCCAACAGATCAGGAAAACGTACTTGCATACGATTTCCGCTATCTGCTGTAGATTTTTATACGTTGACGATGATCGTTTCGGATTTTCAACAATTTAGCGTATTATTTATAATCGTATAACTGCAGTGTGCGTAACTAATGCGAAACGCTCATTACGTAAATGACTAATCTGTAAACGACGTTAAAATATGTTAAATATGAAACGATACAAGACGGTAAAAGACCGATAACCGACGAGATTTCTACACTTTTTCCATTTCACTGAAGAAAAAAAAAAGTAATAGAAAATTGATCGATATAGTGCGTTAATACCTATAGTCTATAGATATGATATACTTCTAAATTCCAAGAGCGCTAAAATCATTCTAATCAATCGCTTATTAACCACTTACTACTATTACTAACTCTATTTGGCACTTTTCGTTTTAATAATTTTGACGTTATGGTCAGTAAAAGGAACATTTTAGAACAGTTCAAAATAATTATATTGATTTGCATACACTACTAGACGACGTAGAAACAATATTGGTTCATTTTTTGATGAATGTATGTAAGAGAACTGTTACACCAAAATAAGATTTCTGTAAAAAGATATTAAGTTAATCCTAAAATATGTATCACAGAAATCACATTAATAGGTCATATTTTTTAAGAACAAAATCGGCGATTCATCGTATGCGTTGAAAATGTACAGACTAACTTAAATGGTCAACGATTTGTTTTCAATCGACATGTTTCAAATGTTTGATAATAAATTAATTTCCAAATTATTTTCGAAACGATGGCGATAATTCCGGGAGTATATTTTAATCGATAAAACCTAGTTCGATGCTCGTTCATCTCGAACTCAGTTACTCGTCACGATTTCCTGTGCCCTATTATTCGTTTCTATTTATCTAATGGATTTTATTCTGAAACAGTATTTATTATTTTTTTATAAGAAAATAATACTATGGGAATGTATTTTTTCTGTATTCCAATTATCAATTTCTGACCGTATGAACATACAAAAAACGAAATTATTTTGAATATTTTAACAGCATACAAAACATGTTTACAAATCCGTTATGATGAAACAATTTGTTGAAACCGATTTAGTGGCAATATAATAATTGTTATAGGACATGGTGTACTAACGAATGAATCCCGTGTCAATTAACCATGTCAGAAATATCTAGTTAACTCAAAGATTTTCTTATTTTTGATCGTTTAACCGTTGCTTTAAGGACGTTCGTATGTAACGAAATGTAAAAACCCTATCGGATTCCTCGTTCGCTGAAACACCCGTGGAGCCCACGCATCGGAGACCCGTTCGATCCGATAATCTTATCCGTCCCATTGTTTGATGGTTTTACAGTTAGAAACCGTGGGGGGTTCCGAGGCATTTTTATCGCTGACGATTTCTGCGTCCATTGTGCGCGTACATAAATACACATTACGCAATACCTTCTGGTCAATGCACAATGTGATACGAACAACGCGTGTATTGTACATTAACGCTAGTATGGATGTTTTATAGTGTTGGATACCACCACATTATTCGAGTACCTATCGGAAATATTCGAAACGCGTTTGCGTACATCCTCCGTAGGATTTTTAAATTCCCTTCCTTGAAGACAAATATAGGATCACCCATGCGACATGGTACCCTAAAACAGTGGCGTGCGTAGGAATTTAGGAATTTGGTATGGGGGGGGATTTCATAAATAAAAATGTATTATTTTCAATCATTACTCTTTATTATTATACAAAAAAAAAAAAAATTTATCTAGGCGGAAATTCATACTTCTGGCTTTTACATTAAATTCATCAATTATTTGTTATGTAGATAATGGAATGTCTCGATGTATGTTCATTAATGCTAATCCATTTAACCGTGACTGCCCATCGTATTTCTTAAATACGTTTTAAAATGTTTAAAATTAAAAAAAAAAAATAAAACTTATGGGGGGAATATATCCCCCATCATCCCCGGCACACGCCATTGCCCTAAACGCTCGCTTGCGGTTCAAATAATTTGACGCTCTTTTGAAAGGTAACTTATTGTACGGCAACGAAATCGAATGGTGATATGTGGAAAAATGTAATCGAAATTTAGATTTTTTTTTTATCGACTCCAAAAAAGTGTTGGGAAAAATCCGGATTCATGAAATTCGAAATTTGGATTTCAGATTTTGAAACATTGAATTAATATTTTTTTATAGATTCCTTATATTAAAGCCTTGATAAATACACATTTTTTTTTGTAATGAATTAATACATTTATAGGAACATTTTTAAAACAAAAATATAACAACAACAATTATCAATATCGCAATAACATGTAGATATTACGACCTAAATTCCATTTATACATGAAATTAGTAACATTATTTATAAGTATCAGAATAATTTATCCAAAAAGACACAATAAATAATACTTTTATTAAATATATTAAATTCAAAGTGAAGTGCAAAAATATGTATAGGTTTTACAATTTTAAAGTTCAAATAATTTTTTTATTTAAAATAGAAAATGTTCGTTTATTTACAATAGAATTTATAACGAAAAATTTAAATTTCTGATTAAAAATATAGAAATCCACAATGTGAAAATCTGAAATCCGGATATTTCGAAATTTTCGGAGAATCCGGATTTCATTCCCATCACTACTCCAAAACTGTTGTTCGAAAATTATACATCGTCTTCCAAAGAAATAGACAGACGGTGTTTCGTATGTGACTTGTACATAGTTTTTATAATTAATAATACGCTTGTATGTACTCTTTTTATTTTTATTATCAGGAAAAAAATAATGTGATGAGTAAATTAACAATACAGTGCTTGTTTGAGCACTAAGTAGAAGAAAAAAAAAAAAGACAAAAACTACTTGTAGTCAAGACAAAAACTACTGTGAACTGAGGATTTATATTGACTGCTTCAGTTTTTCTATTTAGTGTTTGTCATGATAGTTGAAACAAACAAAGAGTTAAACAGACTGTTCGTTAATTCGGGGGGAATTCGATACACATAATTACGTTTTCGTATGTTTTTCAATTAATCTAAAGCGTTTTTGAAATGACATCCGAAGGTTTCGTTCGATTTTAAACGGTTTTCTTTACGTCGTATTATATT
This sequence comes from Sipha flava, assembly GCF_003268045.1. Classification (NCBI taxonomy): domain Eukaryota; kingdom Metazoa; phylum Arthropoda; class Insecta; order Hemiptera; family Aphididae; genus Sipha; species Sipha flava. The sequence continues at coordinate 1,855,948 of NW_020273018.1, forward strand.
TCAGTTAACAAACGATAATTTGTGGAGACAAGAAGACGGGCAATAATAGTTTGTTTCGTTTTTATTTTTTTATTTCAATCTTATTTTTATTTTCGAACAGAATGCGATCGCATTAACTTACGCAGTCTTCGAACACGCAAATACGTATACTCATCCGTCCCCGTCAAATACCTTGAATAATTCATAAGAGCACGCGCGCGCATGCGTGTTTGGTGTGTGTGTGTGTGTGTGTGTGTGTGTGTGTGTGTGTGTGTAAGGGTAATTATAATTGATTAGAAAACCTATCAATCTCTATAGATTCCTGGATAATTAGAGCCGAAGGGTATATAATATGCTAATATACATGTTGTACAGACTTTTACCAATCGATGTTCCGAACGTATTTTTATTGTGCCGATCGTCGTTGTGTAATAATCGTTTATTATTATTATTATTATTTTCTTTGGTGTGTGTGTGTTTTTTTTTTTTTTTTTGGAATAATAATTATCGTTTCTCCCTGGAAATAAAGGCGGACTCAATCACGTTTTTTGTTTTTTATTTCCTATACGTAAATGTGCAAACGGCTAATTATCGCACCGGACGAATTACGGATAATTATTGCTATCATTGTTTTGAGACATTGAATAGTGGAATATCCGGTTAATCATTTGTCCGTGTGCGTTTTAATTTCAGTAATTAAATGTGATTTAAAATACACTGAAAATAGAATATTCGGAATTGATAATAATTACAGGGGTGGCGCTTAAACGAACGTGTTCTGGTGCACGTAGTGTTATGTATGTATATATACGCTCGTAGTGCAGAGACGACTATATACGAGTGTATATACGTATGTATACACATAGGAAGCGAAGGAGCTGACGATATTATTATTACATAGTCAGCAATCGTTTTATATCGAGCTCTTAGTTTCGAGCGCACCATATGCACACCTTACATGCATATTAATTTCATGGAAAATTAATGATCGATGAGATGGTTCTTTTTTTTACATTTTTTTTGGGGGGTTTTCGGTCATTGAGTCCATACCACCAAACAAATTTCTCTTCGTCCATCTCTATCTTCTACCACTTCTCTCCATGTTATCCCTGGTTTGATGCTTCCCGTGTCCCTTTACACGCTTTCTTCCCAGTGTAAGCGCAGTATTCCCAGCTGTTTCTTACCGACAGGGTTCTCTACAATTGTGGTTCTAACTATGAATCCCACTCTCCGCCATGCATGTCCTACCCAAGTCAATCTCTTTTTCTTAATTTGATTTGCCATGTCCGGTTTTTGGAACAGTTCTTCGAATCCTTTATTATGACGTTTACGCTATTTATTCGTATGTGTGTCGGCGCATAGGCCATAGATTTTTCATAAGATTCTCCTTTCAAATACTTTTAGTCTAGTTTAATTTCTTCTTTTTTTTAATACCATTAATTAATCCAATGGTTTTCTAGTTCTATTTTAAAAAAATATTTTTTATTGTTTTTCATTTAAAAAAAGTTAAACACCTGGAATACCTATCGATTATATGAAAATTAATGTTTCTTAAGCCTTTACAATGTAGTTAAATATAATATTAATTATATTTACGAAAATACACTGCATACAGCTATGTATAAATAAACCTTCTTTATTTTGTATAATATTTAGTTTTTCATCGTTCCTTCGATTTAAATTAAAATTGTTATTAACTTTTGAATTGAATGGCCATTTTTAATAACTTTTTTTTTTAAGCATTTTTATTATTTGCACAAAACTCTCTTTTTGCATTAATTTTAAATTCATTAAAATACAGCAGCTCTGCGTCGTACTTTTTAGATTGTCTTCTCCTTTAAGAAAGTTATTTAAAAAAAAAAAAACAGACAATACATTAAAATGATTGTATAGCATAACTATGTTAGTTTGTAGGGAAATCAATATAATAAATATAAAAATGTACTAGTCAGTGTATCGTATCAGGTACTGAATAATTATTTCGAATTACTGAATTGCGATGCAGCACTAATAACTTTTCCCGGTCAATTATATTAGGAAAATGTGCAGGGGAAAAATAATAGTAAATCTATTATTATGAAAAATAATCGTTTTATTTTTAATTCGTTAAGAAGTTAGTGCCTGAAAACATGGAACGATTTCATTACATTTGTATATTAACTTTATGTACTTATGTACTGACTTTAATTGCATTGCGTGTTAATATTGGATTAGAACGAATTTATTCTAAGACTAATGAATAATTATACTTCAAAACTGTATAAGTTTAAATATATATATAAATATATCATTTATATATAGATGTTTTTATTCGTCGTGGTTGAAATTTAAAATGTTATATTTGAGCGATCAAGTTGTAATGGTTTCGCGTCCTGACAACCTCGTTACTAGAATAATATACCGGACCATTTATTGTAATAATGTTTATTAATTTTCGTAAATAATTTTACCGACACTCAATCTGATGATGATGTGACAGTATTTTGTATGTTTATGGAACATAATACAATTGCAATGAATAACAAAACGTTTTGAATCGAAGCGAACCATAAACGAATCCAGGTAAACTAAAATTGTTCTCCTTGTTTTTAATTGCACATATACATTTTTAATGTATATGTATACTATACTTATGTAATGATCATTTGGTTAAACTCGGTACTGAATAACAGTGCGCAAAAGTATAACGAGATTGCAATATAAGTGTGTCATAAAAAGTTCTACAATTGTTATTCAACGACATAAAATATCATCAATATGTTGCAATATTTATTTTTAGTCTATACCTGATTCAAATGTACCTTAATCAGTAAAGTAAAATACGTTTTAGAAATCAAACGTTAAAATTGCTTGAATAAAAATGTATTGTTGACCTTTAAAAATAAGATTTTTGAAAAATCCTTTCTTACTGTACTTATATACTTTATACATAGTAATAAGCAGTGATGGATTTACAAAATATGTTACCCGGGGTACAACGTACTATCGCTCTTAAAAGTTACCGATAAATAATTCATTTAAAATTAGTAAATATATTTATTAAGTTTACATCTTAATTTAATTAAACATTTAGTACAAATAAACCAATCCAATATTTTTCTTGCTTCTTTTGAAGCGAATTCGTTTATAATGTTTTCATAGTTTATTGATTTAACAATTCCGTGCTCAATAGATATGACTGACAGATAATTTAATCTTTTGTGTTTTTTAGTAGATCGTAAATAAGATTTAATTAGTTTCATTTTATGAAATCTGTTTTCACAAAATTCCGATGTCGCGGGTAAAGTAAGAAATATTTGATAAGATATAATTTTCAAGAAAAAATTAAAAATATCATGGGAACGATCCTTTATTAATTTATTTTCCAATTGAATTACAGTTGAGTAAAACTATTAAACTCTAAAACAAATTAATTTTTATCAATATTTTTTTCACAAAGGATTTAATTTTTTTTAAAAAAATAAAAAATAAAAATAAAAACGTAATAAAAAATATGCGTTGAAAATTTGAAACTTGCTCCTTTTTTGTGTTTAACGCCCGGAACATGAGTCTTGGATAGTTCTCCTCTCCTTAGGTCGAATCCTGATAAAAAGTATGTTCCATGTAAATTTCAAATGAAATTTTATTGTAGTCTTGGCTTTACGCTGATCAGTGAGTGAGTGGTATTTAAATGTTATTTAAATATATTACGTTATTGATTTTATAATATAAAAATAGTCCATTCTATTCCTGGACGCAGCTACTAGACGTCGCTGTAATCATTTGCATTATACTTCATAAAAACCGGTTTTTAACGATACAATTCTTAATTGTTTTTTTCGTTATTGACAATCTGTCGAAAATCAAGTTGAAATTGATCACGTCATTTAAAGCGACGTCTAGTGACTGCGTCCACGAATCCGTTACGGATTTTAACAATAGGCTGGCGTAAAATAGCTGTACAATTTTAGAATTAACGATCAATCGTAAAGTACAGTAAAAATATTAGTTTATAATTACGTATAATTACATTGTATCACTTAATGGATAGATCGACATTTATCTTAATACACTTAAATTAAAATCAACATCGTACATATAAACCTATTTTAAAATACGATTAATTGTAGAATTGTGCATTATAATAGATTGGTTGTTGCTACAGGTAAATAAAATAAATCAACATATCTTAAGATACCATAAAGGAACCTTAAATTTAATCATGGACAATTATTTAGGGCTATCAATCAAATTATACTGTAGTTTATATAAGGAAATTAAGTCTACTGGTTTTTTTCTTACATCTAGAGTGTCTAAATTTAAAAAAATTAAAAATTAAGTAATGGAATGTACGATGTACGTCGTTCTCTAAATATTTTACGGTTTATGGAAATGTGTATTTATAACGCGTATTCCGCCTATCGCGATTTCGTCTAGAATCCTTCCACGACTGCTGTGAGACGCGGATCGCAGAGCTTTTCCCCGTTTCTTGCATCATTAACAGGTGCAGGACTGTAAATCGTGGTTGAATTGTCAGTCAACTACGGTGCGTCCAATCGGTCAACAGACCGATCCGTCAAGCAGAAAATACCGAAGAAAATACACACAGCCAAGAGAAAGAAAAGGTGAGAGAGAGTGATCTCGAATTGCACGACGGATAGAGGCACTCGGTGTCCATGCCCTAGAGGTTACAGTACGATCACGGTTTACCGAAGAAAAGTCGAAAATTTTTCTAATAAATTTTGCGCGATCGACGTGATAAACGTTTATTATAATTAGCCGATAAATTTTAAGAATCGATGATTGCGTTCGCGTCCATTTCATCACGGTGACGACAACGCGACAAGAACAGATGCAGCATTCTGCGGAACATTCGAAGACATGTGCTTGTCGCATTGTTTTCACCACATGAACACATACACGCGTACACACGCACACACATGTTTGTTTACATGTATTATTTTCCCCCACAATCTCACGTTTTTCCTCCGCCTTACGTATAATATTGTATAAGTCTCATTTTGTTATTAAACTCGACCGTAAATTTAATTGAATTTTCATTCAATACGTTTACCATGCGTTTATTTTATGAACAATTAGCTTTTATATTTACGTTGACAACTGAGTCATGTCCAATTTACACACTTAACGTATTATATTTCTTTGTTCCATTCGACATTTATTATTTTATACTATAAAGGTGTTTATCACTGTAGGTATCCATGTTACGGGTATACTATCGTAGGTGCCCGATTATAAGACTTCATAGCCGAAGAGACATTTTATCTAACTTGCAGAGTTTTCCACTTCTTACATAAAAAATGATTACGTTTAAAACGGTTTGCAGTCATCTTTATGTTCGTTGTTGAACGAGTAAAAAATTACACTTAAAATCCCATATATATATACCATATATATATATATATATATATATAGTAGTGTTCATAAAAAAGCGTTTATGATTAATCTTTATTTTTGTTTTCCTGTATAAAACGTATAAAAGTAATTCACATTGAAACCAATTTCCATAACATAAAAACATTGTTACATATTTTGGTATTACACAAGTTAAATATCAAATTTTATTTTTGAAATGGTATGTTGTGCATGTATTGTTATGATAAGTATTGCTTTGAAAAACAAGTGAAATGTTGCCAGATACTAAAATGAAGATATATAATATCAACTCTAGTTATTTCATATATATAAATAATTATTTTAATATTCTAAAAAACACTATAACTTACATTGTAATACACCTATCATAATTCAAGTGTACCTATATAAAAAAAAAACTGTATAAGACATGAAAAATGAAATAAATTTTACATATATGTCATTATTTTAAGATAGAGTTATAATTTAATGAATATATTTGTGTCTAACATAATAAATTTTATTTGTTGACGTAAAGAGTAATGAACCTTTTGCTCGATGTTTGTTTTTAATTAATTTATATCCTTAATTACTACAATATTATTATTTTGATATGCCAAACTATTCAATGTTATGACTTATAAATTATTTTGTAGAATGTTTAATTTATCATTACTAAAAATGTACAGTACAACTGGCGGTTGTTACAAAACATAATTGTATCTCTAATAAATATTTATTGATAATCATACATACAATGGTTTTTTTTTACACACATTATATCTTTATAAATATACATAATATTTATATTGTATATTTCTGAATTTAGATACACTCGAATTAATAAACAACAGCCAATTCTGGCCAATGACTTGTATTCAATCTCGTAAATGTATGTCTGTAGACGTCAAACACGGTCTACAATATTTTGTATATAATTATTGTTGTTGGCTATTTTTTCAAGTGGAGTAGTCACTTACACAAATTACCAAAGGGTCGATCGTTCTGTTTCTTCTGTTATCCGTTACGTTTCTACTACTATTTAAAACTCAATCGCATGAGATTTTCGTTTAAAACTTAATTGGTTTCATTCACGAAACGTTAGGCATTATTCTAAGTTATTTAAACTCATTTTATCGTCAAACATCGCCCATTACCGGTGAATTTAGAAGAACACGAAGTATTAATTATGGATTAAATGAAAAAATATTTCGCTATAATAATACAATAAGATACACAGTCATTATTAGTATGTTTTCCATGACCTTTTAAGCTACCGAATGAAAAAATATATTTTGATTTTTTTCAATATAATATTACATTAATAATATAATGTAACCGTTAGAATTTTTATCGATACCGCGCATGTATAATGTTTCTGATTTATGTTTTAATAACACCATTAGACAAACAGAAAAGAGTTTTTTTCGAGTAAAATATTAAAATATGATTACTTAAATCATTGACATTTTTAAAAGTTCGTGAAATACATATATTCTGTAGTGCTGTGTGGGAAAATACAAGGGTGTGCGAGGACGCCATGAACCATGATAGAAGGGGAGGATGTTAGACCCTTTGAACTATTTGCTCATTTCCACCCAAATCCATTGGATTATATTTATACACACACACGCACACACACGACACATATTATGCATATACCCATGGGCCATGACGCATTGTTATTAAACCATGTATACGACGTATGCAGTATAATATTCATTCGATTCCGAACGTACTGTCATTGTTACTTTTTACTTTGATTTATTAAAATTTAGAGTTAGTACTGCATTATACGCTGTCACGTATAGTACATGTTTTGAGTTTTGCAATGCTGTTTTTGCTGCTGTTTCCGAATTAATATTTATAAAAATGTTTTGGCTCATTATAATTGAGCAATATTCAGGTTATTCGATATTGTTAAGGGTTCAAAACAAACAGAACGATATAGGTAGATGTATAATATTACGTAACATGTATTACTTTATTAGTTTTATAATATTGTGTCGATAGAAGAGGTAATAAATTCAAACATGTTAAAATTGAAAATTAATACATTTTATAGTATAATAGGATTATTTTTTATATTTGTGCGGGGAATAATGTTTTACGCATATGAGTCACGCCCATTCTGACGCTGATACATTAAGAGCCATTTATGGTTCTACATATTATACTGACAAAAAAAAACCCATAACTATTATTCATATGATTTATGTAATTGACGTGCATTTTTTTTTTAAATTGATTTGTATGCACATATACTCGTATATATATTTACTGAAAATAATTGTCTTTCTCCTACCCGTACTCCCTGGATCAGTGAAAGTGTTGATAGATATTTTTAGTTGCAGAATTTATAGAATTTTGCAACCTACTGATATACATAAACATAAGACGAATATAAAAGTGAATATTATTCATTTAATTTCACTATATAGTCATGTATTTCTGTATAATAGAACGAGTAAATTATAGTTGTATTTTATAATGATATGATTAACGAATTAAGTTGATTATTATTGTCTAGAAATGATTGTCGAAAACAAATGTTATGCAAGCCGGAAACGTATCGAAAAATGTATACGTAACAAATTTAATTTACAAATTATAGCCGTATTATCAAGGGTCATTAAAAAACAAAAAAAGAATAATATAATGCATTTTACGATCGCTAAGGCTCATGTATACATTTTGAATTCTGTACACTCGAAAGAATAAAATATAGAAACCTCGATGTTTTCCATTTGTAAAAACTCAATATTAATTGATGTACATAATAAGTAAGACGTGTATGATCTAATGGTGTTTTAGTTTCAACACTTGTAGTTAAACACATGAATATCGTAGTTTGTATCAGCTGATGCGGCGTCCGAAGACTAAACAAAAGTATATGAGTCCCTGTAAAAATGTTAAGGGACCGTCTCAACAATCTCCTTGATTGTATAATTTTTATACCATACGTGTTTTTTTTTTTTTTTTTTTGTAAAAACTTATTAGATTAGTTACTTATTAGATAGGCTATGCTTGTTCAATAGTATTTTTTAATTTTTTTTTTTAACTCGTCACGAGCAAAATTTTGGTTTTGCAACTGTATATATAAAATATAAAATTGTGTGTATAATAAACGTAAAAGGATATTTATATTTAAGTGTGATTTGAATTATATTTTACTCCATATTACCCTCATTTCAGTACCGGCCATGTATTATGACACAGCTATAGTATACAGTGTACAGAATACACGTAGTGCGGCATAATTTGAAAACTATTATTTTCTTTCGGAATATAAGTTCATGATCGATTCATTTAAACTGCGGGAAAGGATTTTACAGTGATCGTAAGAATGGTTAATCGGAGGAGGGAGCTGATGGTTTAACGTGCTGTTGTCGTTTTTATATATAAACCATAAACGGAGCAAATCGAATACATACGACACGCGCACTGCAAGGGATCGGTCGACCGACAATCGGATTTGTGTTGAGAATCAATGTCTGCGCGAGCTTAGGTGACTGAGAAAAAACTAATTATACTAAATGTGCTCGGTGCCCCAGCATCATCAGAGGGGGCGTGCATGGATATTATAAAGAGAACGTGTCCCACGGCGAACGGGCATAATGGGCATAAAAGTCAAAGGGATTCCAACACGCACCTGGTCGGAAGGTGAAATTTATAGTATACATTTTTTCTTTCCTCTTTTTTTTTTTTTTTTTTGTCCCCCTTCACGACATAAATAAAAACCGCTTCGGTTTTAAGTATATGTGATACGGATTTTACGATTTTTAAAACTCCGGCCATTCGCATATATAAAATTCGGGCAATAAAACACACCCGATCGCTGAGCAGAAGAGAAATACTGCCGGCGTCCGGACCAGAATAATATACACCGTATTTGTTCTTTGCTCGCATAATATAATATGATTTCTTTTCTTTCTTATGATATTTTTCTTCGTATTTTATACGATTTTTGATCAATCATTTTCCATCCCCGAGAATGTCCGCCTATTGTATTGGTCGAAAATTATTGTTCGCGGTGCAGCTGGTGCCCGGGACTCCCACCTTTTGTATATTAAAATCGTTAATCGCCAAAACGGTAGAGTTTGGTTGTCGTTAAATTTGAAAAACATAATCCCCAGAGGACCAAGTTAATCCTCGGAAAAGAAAAAAAAAAAAAGAAGAATCGAAATCATCTTCCAACGTACAGTGACAGAAATTTGTAATTCATTGTTATCCATGGTTCACGAATCGTGGGTATGAAACTAAAAGTAGATTTGGCCCAAAATGTACCATAAAACTGAATAATAATACAGTAATAATAGTAGTAACTGTGTCGTTGCGGTGCGTTAAATATTTGTTACAGTATTCGGAGAAAAAATATTATTAAAATCATATCAAAGAATTAAAATGTAAAATGTTTTCGTATGTTTACTTTAAAGCCACATAATTATAAATTCGTTTAAAATTACTAAAATATAGTTCAGTGGCGTTTAATAAGTGACATTCGAATAACACAAAACGTGTACATGTATAATCTAAAAAGAATATTGTCTTATATTACATTTCGAGTCGATCATTGGTAAATTAATTGTATTTTTCTTTGGTTCTTCATAACTCGATCACAATAAACATCGATACACTTGTAATCATATATTGAGTTTTATAGTTCTCCTTATGTTTAACACCCCCACCAATGGATTATAGATATTTGTATTATATTCAATTGATACAATGTTGTTTTTGTTTTGTATTGAATACCTACTATGTTACTGAACCATCTACGTTTCTTGTAGAACTAAATATTTTTAAAATGATGCACAATAATAATGGATAAGCGTTTGTACTTATTTTTGTTTTTTAGTTCTTGCATCGGCGTTTTCAACGTAATATTCATAAGAATAAACCTATATAATAAACCTAATGTATAGGTAAATTTGACGATGTTAGGCACGGTCATTGCGTATTTTTCGGTTTTCGAGAGCCATATGTCCAGAAATGTTTCCGCCAGAAATTAAAAACGCACACGCCTACACGAAGGGCATGAAAAAAAAGAAAAAAAACGTTAAACACGGTGCACTAATTGCAGTCGTACATATGTATAAACAATTGGTGTACTTTTCGTGTTTAAAGTATATTACGTTCGAGTTGAAGCACATATTAATTTAAGAAAAATAATAATACAATGAATAAAAGTGTACGTGGCTAAAAGAGGAGAAGAATAAGCAGAAAATACTTTGAAGGATAATTGTTGTATATATTGTGTGTGTACGCGTATACAATAATAATAATGAAAAATGGAATCTGAATATATTTTATCTGAAACACATCAGCTATGTTTTGCGAAGTGTGTGTGGTAGTTCAGTCGGTTCCGAGAAAAGGTCTTTTGGCCGTAACAATTGTAGATTAAGATGATTTCGATCAATTTTTTCTTTTGGATTTTATAATAAGAATTTTTAATTTTTTTTTTTACTCGAATAACAAATACCATTATTATCCTTGATCTGCGATCTGTGATGTATTTGATTTTGAATGTGTATGACCCTAATAGTGTTCTTTTTTTTGTATAATAATGTATATGTTTTTAACTTATACGCTGAACGTTATGAATGGGAAACATAGTCATTTTCTCGTTGCATTAAGATACATATTCGGACACATCTGAAATGTAGAATATTTAGCGTTCACAATGATAATTACATCAATGTAAATTGTTGAAATGATTTATGTTAACATTTTATATAATAAACGTTTATTATGTACACATATATGTGCGAATAAACAATATGAGCGTGTACGCGTTACAGTATAAAATGCAATTTGAAAAAAATATAAAGCTGACACAAAAAATGTATGAGGTGGATATTATGATCACACATCTTCCATTCAGCTTAAGCCGTTTTAAACGTCACAGAACTTTAAAGTAAATCCTTCACGTGGAGTTTTTACTTGGCTATTATTTTTTACTTCATTTATTATGAAATAAATGTATTCATTGTGGTTTCTCAAAAGGTAAGAATAAATTTAATTAAAATTATCAGAAAATGGTTCACAATGTTTAAAAAGAAAGTACATATTTTTCTGTAATAGAAATAAAATGACATTTTGTGTGTTTTAATAAATGAAAAATATTTCTTAGAAAATCTATAATGTTAATTATATGTGCGTAGTACATGTTCAAAAAACAATAAAATACTGTATTATATAAAAGTACATTTATTAAATGGGTAGTTTTTATTAAGTCAACATTTTAGCGTGCAATTCAAATATTTTACCAACATAAAAATAAAAAAGTCAAAATAAAAGTCTTAAAAATCGAAATTAAATTTTTTTTTTTAATGAGAAATCTATTGATGCAAATATTTTAACGTGAAATGAAATGAATTCGATAAAAATTAATCGATTCTCGTTTGAATGTTTTTTTTTATTTTGTTTGTACACAAGTTGTTTTGCAATAGTAACAATGAAGTGTTGTTCGGACTTTTTAACGAAATGGCTGATTAATAATTAGAAAATTATGTAAAACATAAATAATGATAAATTTTCTGATGTCGATACGTTTATTTGCATATATTTCAGTAAAATATTTTAATTCGAATAAAAGATATTTTTGTGGTTTTCATTTAACCGACCCTTGACGTGAACCGTTAAAACGTGAAATAATCTATTTTTTCGTTTTTCGTTAGCCGTACGTACGCCGTATTATTAATACACTCGGACACGACTACACAGATCGAGGCACAAAATGAATACCTGTGTATTATTTTCCGTTCAAATAATAGAGTTGGCGCGTTGATGTAGTTTGTGATCGATGTTAATTATCACCTCGGACGGCGAACACATAACATTGTTAATTTATCGGATGCGCGTGTACGAACTATTTATTTTGTTGCGTTAGATTCGAAACCAACAATGGGTCGACGGAGGAACGATTTGAACGGACGGCGATCGTTTCGGAGGGCTTCCGGTCATTTCGGTCGATTTACCAGTGGAAAGTCGGCCGGGGAGAAGGATCGGGGGTGCGGATGCCTTTCGAGATTCGCGGGCATTGAGTAATATACGAACGCGGCACCGGCCAGGACCATTGTACCGGAGCCATTGACGTATGTGAATGATTACACAGATCGTCGTGACCTTATCGCGCACGACACAGGACACGTGACATTCGACCAATTTGAGTAGAACGTTAAAAATGTTGTTCGCGGGGTAACGTGTCCGTACGCAGACGTGATACCATCGAGAAAACACGTTTTCCCGCGTAAACATTCCGTCAACAATTCGTCGTTTTCTATTCGTCCGCACACGCATAAAACGGAAACACGCGTTTAAGTTGTTCGGACGCATCACGACCGAAAGACATTAGAACCTAACCGGTAGACCAACGATTGTCGAAGACGTATTTTCTCGTGTTCGTAATGCGCGTGAAGAACTTACAACGCGTCCGATAACGGTGCACGCGATAGATATTATCCTACTCGTGTTCAGGCCGATTTTTCAATTTTTCAATTTTCAGGCCGAAATTTAATATTTTTAGACCAAGGATAATTTAAAAAAATTACATTTCCTAGTACCTACTCGTATCGAATTATGTGCGGTATATAAAATAAAGTGAAACGTGGCCGTGAAGAAGATCTGACGAAAATAAATTTTTAGCAATGGAAAGAAAGATATTGAGGAAAAACTATGGACTAGTTAAGGATAACATCAGTGGTGAATGGAGAAGGAGAAAGAATACAGAACTAGAAATATTATTCCAAAACACAATCATAACAGAAGTGATTAAAAGGCGAAGACTCCAATGGGCAGGCCACGCTTGGAGGAGCCAAAATGAACTAATTAGAGTAGTGTTAGAACAAAACCCGTGAGGAAAAATACTGCTGGGAAGACCCAAAATAAGATGGGAAGATGTAGTTAAAAAGGATGTGCAATCGTTAGGAGGAGGAACGAATTGGAAAGAAAGAGCAAGAGCAATGGATAAAGAAGAACGGAGGAATGGGTGTGAGATGGGATGGTCTTGAAAGGCTTTTAACTAAAAACTGTTTTTTTCTATTAAATTAGTATTGGTTTACTTGTCTACAAACGTATTAGTCTAATAAATTAATAACTTTACATAAATAAATATAAAATGAACTCGAAATTAAGTCTATTTTAGTATTTTTTTTTTGGTAAAAATAATATTTGATGTAGTATTTACGTATAAGGGGCGGCAAAACTTAAGTTTGCCTAGGTGTAAGTAAACGTTTGAGCCGAGTCCACTCGTATAGATAGATTGTACAACACGTTAGACGATCGCACGTCGGAAAGGGAGTTTTGGATGCGTTTACCCGGGTGGTGGCCGTGCGTATTTTATTCGGTATCGTTCAACACCTCGGTCGGAAATCGCCGCCGTTCCATCAGTTGACCTCTCGGTACAGGATCGCCGAAAATACACGAGCACGGTCAGCGCATTGCGAGGGTGCACTTAAAAAACATGAAAAATTACTCCGTTTCGGTCGGAAAAATATACGTGCACGCACGCACGCGTACGGTGGCTGTGGTGACGGCGATTTTTTTTCCGCCTCCGCCCGAGGCCCTGTGCCGGTGCGTGCATCGTCCGGGTTGGGGTACATTCGAGTAGGTCGGCAGCAGCGCATGTGTGTAGGTACGCCCGAGAATAGAAAAAGGCTTCTGACCACCGGGTTTCGTGTATTATTATAATATATTATAATGTACTGCGTTCATTTACTTTTTTTTCGTCCATATCAAAAGGACTGTAGCCGGCGAACATAAATTATTTTTAACTCTGTAAATATAGCATGTGGTTTCGCTAATGAGATATACGTCTCTCTCGCTCTCTCGTCGGACTTCTTGCGGTGCGTGCGCGCGTATTGGGAATTATTAACGATTCGTGTGTTGTACGCGCCGCGCCGGAGAAGGACCAAGGATTGGCGAGGAAGGAGACGGCGGCGGCGACGACGACGACGCTATTATGTATTATATTATTACGCGGTGAAGAGCGTGAGCGTATTGTTAGATACCGCGCGGATAGCGGCTCAAGAGAGTAGTCGGAGAGCCCGTTGCACGTCATTGTTCGCGCGGCGTCCTTATACGCGATACGTGTGCGCCCGATAACAGTAATAATAATAAATGGTAACGACGGCTATTAGCGCGCTGCTTCGAACGTCTTTTATTTATTTTTTCCTCCCCCCGACCGTACTTACTTCTCAACCTCCCCTTGCAACACCGTACGTGGCGACTGTGCACTATTTTCACGTAATATGTGCACCTCTTCCCCATCCGTATCTCCGGATCTCTCTCACTCTTTCCGCGTAATGTCTTTCGCTCGCTTTCTGTGTACGCGCGCTCTTCATAATATACATTTATAGTGGCCACCTCTACGGTAAACACGTGCGAGTAAGATTTACCGATATACGCGGGGCAAGATTTTTCGCGTCAAGACTCGCATTGTTTTCACGCGCTATTATCTCTTTCTCTTTTGTTTGCGAGAAAAATATGACTTCTATCGGCTGCACGGTACACGTGGTATAGGTAAGCTTATACGCAGTGAGGTATAACCGTGTGTATCGGTCTTGTTTTGTCGCGAAACCGGTGCAACGGACGACTGATGAAACCGTTGCGTATAGTGCATTCTTCTTCGGTGCCGGTCTCGATGCGATTTTTCTTTTTACCCGTTCGTCGAGTGCCTGTGTATACATGTCTCTGACGAACGATCTAACGAAATCTTTTTCGCTCGCAACGTACACGTACCAACTTGTGTGCACGTGATCTCGATCCGGACCCAGTGAAAATGCACGTAACATTTATGACGAAACGTCTCCCATTGGTGCTCCGAGGGATCCTTGAGGAACGTGATTGATATTTGCTGTGGATAATAATATGATATCACGATCGATTTCTAGTTTCGAAAACGTCGTCGTACGCACGCTATTACGGTACAGCCGTAGTATTATGTTTATTCACGTCGATGTGTACCTGCGTGCGCTATCCGCCACTTGTCGTTTTCCGATTGCAATTCGCCTCGTCTCGTCTTGTCAATCTGTAAACTAGTTTCACTGCACTCGCACGGGGCCGGTGTACTTCCTACGTTTGTGTTCCTCCGCGCGTTCGGAATATATTCCATTATAATCATTTTTTTTCATTTTTTGTTCTCTCTCGCGTATTGTATTCTACGTCGTTGCCTTTGGCGCTTATTAACTTTTCTCCGACAAACCGTGTAATTATCAAGAATTAATTAAAATCCTATTTAATTGCTGTAATCATGCTTGGTGATTGATGGCAGATAAAATGATAACAAGTTAACCACAAGAAAGGTATGCGTGTGCGTTCACAATATATTCAAGTTTTATATAAATATACAACCTACTCACTGGCAGCGCAACTTGAATATCGCCATAACTAATGAACTTCAGATAAAATTTCGTCTTGTTTACGTTCTCGAGTACTACACATGATTTTGTTTGAAAATAACTGTACATTTAAAAAAAAAAAAAAAAAAACAATGAAAAAATGTAGGTATTTTATATATTTTTAACATCAAAGCGAGGTTATATAAATTTATACAATAGAAAACTGACAATATTTGAGCCAAAAAAAAATTTATAATTATGAAATTTATAACACGTGTATACGTGTTTAATATACTTTATTTGTTCACCATCATATATAAATAATATTTTTTGATTTATTTATCTCAGAAAAAATACAAAACCATTTGCACGTATAATATTCATAAAAAAATCCTTGGCATATTATTCATATCGAAGGTTAATTCAATTATAATTATTTGGCTTGAAATTCCATTTAAAGTGACGTTCAACATTTAAATGTAGTTTAATTTACAAGTCCCGTACATATAATACAATCGGTGTGTTATAAATAAAATTCGTTAGATAATAAAATGCATAGACAATTATTGAAATTTTCTTTTAGTTTTAGCACAAATGATGTTATTTATTGTTATTAATTAATTGTTCAAATAATTCAAATAGATACGTAAAGTTTAAGGAAAAATGATTTAAAAAAAAAAGAAAAGATTTTAATATGTATTCTATACTCATTTTTAATTATAATATTACTATGTATTTATATATCGTGTGATAAGTTATGAGCGCAAAAATGAGTAAAACTTTTGATGTAATAATAAAGAAACTACAAAAGAGACGTTACGAGAATGAAGTGAATTTGTTCTTTTTGTTCGTTGTCGGTTTTGCGTTTTACGCAGCGTTCATCATCACATTGTCCTAGATTTCGAGTTCCACGTTGAAGAAAAAACCCACTTGGAATCGTGAGCTGGGTGCGTGGTAATGGTTTTTTTTAGCCCGACGACGGTGGGCGAATCTGACTAATTACCAGGCATTAGTCATCTGATACGTTTTTACTCTGCGTCTTTGCTTTATTGTAATTAACCGCGCGCAGTTGTGACAGCCTCGGGGTGACTCCGGTGCCCGGACCGAATCAGACCAATAATTAACGCTAATTATTGGTCAGGGCAATCTTTTGTTTCTTATTTTTATTTTCAAATATATATATATATATATATATAATATTTATAAGATATACTTGTATATTATCCGTATACGTGTTCCCTCCTCTCTTCTACGTGTACCGTATCGTGTAAGACACTATGCATAAGAGATAAAAATATAAAAAATAGTGCACGGTGAAAAACATAAGGACCGTCTGGGAGTCATCAAACCGTGACCGCGTGTGCAATAAATAACAACGTATGGTATAATGCGGTTATGGACCGATGGATCGCGCAGTACTTTATTGATTCCGGTTCCGAATGTCGATCTGCGAATCTCGCGATGATCACATTACGAAAGAGAAATAAATTCTTTGGAATGTCTGTTGAAAACCCATTCACATATATCGGCTACATTATGTAGGTAATTATTAAAGGTACTATGAAAATGTTTTTCGATTTTTCAACATCGCATTGCGGCATATATTATCCACATGATAATATTATAATTTTGAAAACCACAAATATTCCTAATATATGTGTATGTGTGGTGTGTGTGTGTGTGTATAAAGTTTTGATTTTTATAATTCGTTGTGTATGTTTCTTTCAACAAAAATTATTTTACCGGTTGAAAAATTGGAGATGAATTGGCGTTCATCTTGGCCGTAGGTACGTGTTTCGAAAAGTAATTTAAATTAGAACAGTTCTTTTCGGTTGGTCTTTTTAACGTTATATTTTCTAAACAGGTGTTTAGTACACATTACCATGGGTTACCTATGCAATAATAATAGTCGTGGTACGGGCGATAGAAATAGTTAATATAGTCAGTGTTTGGTATTTAATGAAATATTTCATTTATTTACGTTGACCTCCTGCGGCAGCACTAATTACAAATGTGCGCACATTAATGGTAATACACCGCAGTTATAAACGCGTACGTTTAGTTAATTAAAATCGTTGCAGATACATTCGTATATAATATTACTGTTACAGTTAATACTGTGTTAATTATAGTTTTGTGTCATTTATGCTAATTATTACAACACTACGTCGTGTAGTATACGTATTGGGGTAATATTGTATAATTACAGGTAGAACTAAAAATTATTAATTTCGAAAAATGCATTCTACCAGCCTCACCTACGCGGCCCGTGTAAGCTCGTTATTCGCATACATTTTCGTCGTTGTACCTACAGTACAAATACCGTCAAGCCTTATAATGGAAAAAATTTATATATAGACAAACGTGGTGTTTGTATTTTGCGTCGGGAACACGTATTCGCGAGTGGTTTGAAGTGACTTGCGAATCCGGAGCTGGTTCAAAAATTACGCCACGGATAAAACTCGAGTTTTCTTAAAAAAATAAAAAAAATAAAAATAATAATAAAATCCTTTCATTTCGTCAAACACGTCGTTTCCTTAGTGGTTTTAAACGAATTTCCGCCTTCGTTGACAACGACAACGACAACGACAACGACGACGACGCGACGTTGTGTTGAATTGCGTTGACTGTGGAATTCAATTTCGAGAGCGTCGCGTATTTTACTCTATATGCGCTCGCGTGTTATATAAACTGCGCTCGTTTCCTTTTAAAAAAAAATGTCAGCGAGAAAAACATAAAACAATTGTCATGTGTTATTACCGTGAAATATTTCAAAGTGTATGCATTACGAATTATTCAGAGTATACGTAGGTACTGCAGTTATGATTCCACACTTTAGACTAGCCCATACTCAACCTTTTTTTATTTGGGCCACAAATCGAAATGAACGGAACGCAAATTAATAAAAACTAAAAATTAATTTATATATTGTGTAATATTGTATAAAATTTGATAATTTATTGTAAAAAAATTAAATTAAATATTTATTTTAAATTAGTGTGAATTTTGATACTTAGATCGTTTTTTCACTATTTTGGATGGTATATCTAGTTAGGTTAGGTTAAGTTGCTGCATGCTACTCTTAAAAATTCGTCAAGATGTGAATCAGTAAGATTTCTGTACATATTCTTTGAATATTTCATTTTTGAATATGCAAAACACTTTGATTGTTTTGTTATACCCATTTTATATTTATAATATAAGTTTTGAAATTTTATTTTGATATCAATTCAATAAGTTCTGTTTAGGTCACATATGAATTGTTAGAGGGCCGCAGGTTGAGTATCGCTGCTTTAGACGAACACCGTACTGTAATAAGAAGATTCTACCACCTATCCATAGATTAAAATGTTTTATTAAATATAAAAGAACCTACGGTTTGTGCATAGGTATGCGTTCCATCGTGACTGCTGTAACAACATATGATGCGACATTTTATTACGGTCACAACAATAGTACGGGTTTATTTAGAAGCAGTTCGTTTACAGATGATATATATATATATATATATATACATATGTATAAACAGCGGCGTTGACAGGGAGGTGGGAATAAATTTTGACCCCCTCCCCAAATGCTTTTTGATTTTGTAAGATATACAATAACTTTGAGACGTAGGTATAATGTTGTATCAAGTCATCGTCATTCACAATTTCAACAAAATAAATAATAAAACATTTTATATTTTAACTTATATTTAATGGACTTATTAAAACTAAAAACTTGATATTTAATTAGGAAAGAGAATTGAAAATTTAAAAGCCCCCCAAAATATTTTTCTGATCACGCCACTTTATCTATAAATATAATAAATAAAGACCTACAACTCGTTTGCGCACAAAAACACAATTCGATTGCAAACATACATTTTAGTTACCTGTGACAAAATTCCCTAAAATATAAAACTTATACGCACGCACAGATATACAGTAGGCAGTTGATAAATGATACTGATCACACACATTGGAAATAAATTCCTAAAGTATACTGCCGAGTTTTAACGAAATATCGCCGTAATTACAATTATTAAATAATAGTAAATTAAAAAAAGAAAAATAATATTTTTTTAAATGAAATTGGTATGATGGGAATGTATTCCAAATATTACTTTTTATAATAATTCCACATACTCTGTAAGTATTCTTCCTTGTGTTTCCTTTCTATTTACAATTCATTATACTGTTTTTACTGACCGATAATTTATTTCAATATATACGTGTCGTCGTGCGCAATCGATTAGTGTATTTTTAGATAAAAAAAAAGTTGAATGTGCGCAAAAGAGTTGCTACCTAAACGAAGACATATAGGTCGCATGTATACGATGTACACAAGAAGAAAATTAAATACTCTTTGTCGTACCCGTACGATACATTTCATTATTATTGCGTACGATTCTAATACACCGTGCACGTAGTTTTCACCACGGTTAATGTACATGTACACGATTTGTATTTTATTTTCACACCAAATCTAATCCTTCTCCGCGTCTCTGTCGCGCGCACGCGGGACGACACACATTATTTCACGTTTTCCTATTATCCTGTGCACAGCTGCCGTTGCCGTTCGTCTTCTCTCCGTCCTCGTCTCCCGGTGGCTTGTGCAGTTTTATTATCTCGTGTACCTGTGCACGGTCGTCGTTGTTATTATTTCGGTTCACGTTTGATTATTAACGCCACTGGCGCGGGGAACAATGAGCACCGGTTACCGTGGTCCGCGCGTACAGGGTGTACCTATGTTGTCGAACGCTGTCGCGGTCCGCCGACGCACAACCGTATCACACACGCATTGTCTACTCCACACCACACGTTATTCACTGGTCGCTGTAACCGCGTACGTGGTAGCAACCGTGCACTACAATGGTCACATGGGAAACACTAGACCGAATTATTATTATTCGTTTTTTTTTCCAACCGTACCCATGTTCGCTGGATGTGTCATTAAACTCGCGCGACCAAATCGCCGCCATTGTCCATCTCGCCCAGCGCTCGTCGTCGTTCTTTACACGTCGTTTTTTTCCGTACCGCCTACTCCTCAAGGAGTACTGCTCAAGATTTTCGGACGCGAACTGCCATTTCCACCACGGATAAATAATACACAATTTACTTGTGACCGCAGTAGTAGCGGTACGATTTCGTGTACAGCCGTAGCCGACGATTCGTGTACGTGTTGCAGCTGTATTACACATCACGTAAAGCGTTCGTACGAGACGATATAACCCCCGCGCCAATTTAATTACAGTCATCGTCTTGAGGCCAACGTACCGAAGTCGGTTCGTTCTCCACAGTTGGTACACGTATTGTACGGTTGTTTTATTACCGAAATTCAGTGCACGCGAACGTAAATATAACTATAAATAAACCTACGCACAAACGTTTACGCAAACGTACACACAATGGTATACGGACAAGTGTAATATCCTGTACCTGTGTCACGTTGTTCGTCGCACAGGACGATTGTCCGACTGCGGGAACGCGAAAACGTCCTTGTTCCGCGGATGTTTACCCTGTACCGATCGCCTAGGTTAACGTAATCCGACTGCGTCGTCGGTCACATCGTTTTAAACCGTGAAAACCGCCGGTGAACGGTTTTCGCGTCCCGAAATGTTCCCGATAGTGCACGATCGGTTGCGCATTTGCATTTTTCGGTGTTATTCGACTGGCTAATTTTTCGCTCAATCTCGTAATAATGTTGTATCGGCGTAAAATGCATATGACGTCTTTTACAGTTTTTATTTATGGCAAAAATGCGGAAATAAACATTAGTGATAACGCATAAAACACGTTTACGGGTGCACAATACATTATGGTACTCGTACGTTAAAAAGTACGTTGCTGAGCGGGTTAGTGTCGTCCTATGAACATATTTTTAATTATATTCGAAACCATTTCGCGGTAAACATTTTGTTTTAGTACACGAGTCAGTGTACCAGGTTAGTATAATTTCGTATTAGGGTTATTCGCAATGAATATTACTCTTTAAATAAATAAATAATTTACAAACCACTGGAATATTTATCTAGGCTAATGCCATTTCTTATGATATTTAAAAATTAGGTTGTTGGATTTAATGTTTGTTAAAAATTAAATAACATTAACAACTTGATTTGAACTACTCTTCTGTTACGCAATAGGCCATCGATATGAATTTCGATGTAACTTTTGCAAGTTAACGTAGGAAACGAAGTAATTAAAAACCGGTTTATTCAATGAAAATGAGTTTAAATTTTAATTCCAAGTATTAAATAATTACAAATCATTAAATATATTTGATATTTTCCATATTGAAAATTAAAATCATTTTGATATAATTATGAACACGTATTATATCTTCGAAAAATATATAACATATATATTATACATTATGATCTGTCATGTTGAGTTATGAGCTTCGTTCTTGATAATTATCATTACTTATTTATATTAATTAAGGTCGTTATTATTAATTATTAGTTAAATTATTTTAATAATTTCAACTCGACTACAATAATAAGTTATACAGTTTAAGGTCACAATCGTAAATCTAAAATGATCCATTAATTACAACAAACGTATGAAGGAAGTATAATATGTTATTAAAAGCATTCGTTTGTTAATTTAAAAGTAATATTGAAGGACATATTACGTTTGACGAGTCTTAATATTATTTCTTGCAACTTGCCATACTATACTAAATAACTTTAATTGGTGTTGTATTTTCATCGTAGACGCCAAAATTGTTTTATTTAGCTCGCATTATATTAAATTGTATTTATTCCACAAAACAGTCAACAAATACGGATGAAAAATTGTAAGCACACGATAAAAACATTATATATTGTTAATTTTTTATGAAATAATAAATTGTTTAAATATTTTTGTAGTAAAATGTTTTTGCTATAATTTACGTTCCATACATTTTTCCGTGAATATTCTAGCTTCTTAGATAATCGAAAAAATTATATGAATACTACCCTAGACTTTATTGCATCACAGAATCAAATTGATTTGGTAAGTTCTAAACGTTCATAATTTTTTCACTTTAAAAATTAAAAAAGGGTAAATATTCTTAAATTTTTTTCAGGACTTATATACAATTAATATATTTATAAATATCAACAGCTGAATTAGATATTGAAATATAAGTAATATTGCTATTAAACAAATTTATTTATAAAAAATATTTGATCAGATTCTTTTACTGTTACGTTATGCGATTAACTCTTATTTGAAAGACGACGGCCAATGTATGCACAGTCGCAGCAGCTATATTGCGTACGACCAGAGTAATTTCTGGGATCCAATGCGCCTATTTATAACTAAAGGACAGAAAAGGGTGGCCCCATTAAATTCGAAAGGACATTTTTTCGGTCCCAATCTTTGTTAGAACGTATACACGCTGGTTTTTTCTTCTCTTATTTTTTTTTTTTTATATATATACTCTGTATTATTAATGCCCGGGCAAGTTGCCATGACGACCATGTCTCCAGCGAAAATGAGAAGAAAAAATTTGCGTTTCTTCCCCACGTCATTTCCATTCCTTGCCGCCAGCCACTCACTTTGCCATCGCTTCAGCTACCGCCGCCACAGCCACCACTTCCTCGCGCTGGTATATATAATGGAACTTTGATAAATAAGAAATGCAAGGCTGGAGGGTCGACCTGCGTTATGGGGGGTGGACCGGAGGTGAACTTTTGATAAATAAAAACTCGGGAAAGTTTCTCACACAAAATATAATGCGGTCCGGCCGGGGTTCGAGACCTGTTAAAAAATACACGCGCGGCGGTGGTTGTAAGGGGTGGATGGGTGTTGATTGGGGTGAAGGGGAGAGACGAAAACCCCAAGGGGGGGATACCCGAACTCGTATTGATTTTTACATTAGCTTTTTAGCTTAGCATCATACCGTTTATTAAATTACCCCGGGGCTCTGCAAGCGATGGACCTTCAACCCTCTTCTCTGAGAAATTACGTCATTTAAAAAAAAAATATGTATTTATACATAAGGAAAGAGTAATAATTTTTTTTTTCTTTTTAAGAGAAGGGAAAACGTTCTCGTTTTGGATATACTTGCACATTGACGTTACAGTATTTATAGTATATACGTACCATATGCGTGTACAATAAAAAATAAAATATTCGAAAGTCCTATAGGTATGTACATCTATGGGTATACATCGAAAAATATATAAATATTTCTCGAAGCCGAGTCCATAGTTTCTAGAAAATATTATTACACTATACGCCATAATAGTAATAATAATGTATAGGTAGTGTTTATGGTAGTGTTCTGATGTACACACATAGAGTGTAGTTGTTGCACAAATGTCGGTATGCTATGAAAATCTCCTTGATATGCGATCATTATGGTCTTATTATTGTTTATTATATTAAGTAATTTATCGAAAAAAATACATCTTACGCATTGTATTAATATATATAATACATAGGTACTTAAAATATAATTTCTTAGATTTTGACGAGTACTTTAAAAATGTCTACCAGTTTAAATGCTCGACGAATATATGTATCCAAATACTTGATAAACAGCATTGTCGCGTCCTTTGTACGCATACTTGGAAAGGTAGTTTACACTACGATCGATCAACACTTCTATGGTTCTGTGTACGTTGGATTTCTTCGATAAGCCCGTGTGGGATTTATGAAGTGTACCATGCGCACTGCACGCGTTTATTGTCCGTTTGATTTACCTATAGTTGATTGATTATTTGTTTGTAATATGCTCGAAGCAAGTAACTATTTATTTTATTTGCTGTTATTTTCGCGTTGAAAACTGTCATTACTATATATATATATATTATTTTAATATATTTCTTTCGTGTTCACTTTGTGTTATTCGAACAATGCATTTTACGAAAATCCATAAGAATCTTGAACATTAATGTTTTTCTATTATCTATATGATGTTTTTTTTTTTATAATTTCTGGTATAATCAATACACTCACTGCGTGCAGTATTACAATTTACTATCAATATTATTATTTTACAATATTAATATCCATTGTACTTGTTTGTGAAATCGTATTATGCATACATTATAGTTTCATACCTAAGTATGATTTGAGTAGGAGGTTTACACTATTTAAAGATGTAGATATTTATCCGTATATCACATATGAAATAAGTTGGAAAAATGTATGTACCTATATGAAAGATTGAAAAATATTTATTACGTTCGGCGTTTTTATGATGAGGTGGTAGAGTTATCTCACCATAAAATGCCGGAAACTTAATTGTATACTATACGATTAGATTTTAAATTACATTTTACTTTCTAATTATATCCGATAAAAAACATAGTTGTGTAAATATCAATATATCCTTTTACAGTGATTTTATGGTTAAAACGGAATGTGATATATTAATAAATATATGCATATGTGTTCATTATTTATCATTACACTCGTAGTAAACTCGTATAATTGATATGTATCTAAAGTAAATAACAAAAAATATAAAAATATGGTAACTCGTTTCAATGTGATTTAATATGGATTTATTATTTATTTGTTTTATCTTATTTAGATAAATTTAATCATTTAGCTGTATTTGTAATTTAAGAATTTACAACTAACAAGTTAAGAATTGCTAAATCGTTATTCATCATTGGTTTAACAAAGTATAGAGTTTTCTATATGCGACTACAGTAATAATAATAATAATTATAATAACAATAATAATAATAATTTAAATAATTCGTAATCACTTATCATATTGACAATAATACAACTCAATTTTCGTTTGACAATGTTATGCTGTCATCTGATGTAACAATATCTCTTGAGGTAATCAAACATTTTTAGGCGTCTATTTTTTGTTATTGTTTCCATGTATACAATAGAAATAAGAACCGTCAGAAGTTTGACATTTCTAGTGAAAGATTCTTAAGTTTTTTGAACTTAATTCTAATCCAGTGTTATAATTAAACATATTCCAGTATGTAAGAGCCATATGGCCTTGAAGCTTAAACCGTATCATTAAGATTTTGTATTGGAATATTGAAATGTATAAATTATATTAATTAGCTATAAATATATACGTATACATTTTTTACATTCTATATACATTTTTTAATAAAGGCTAAGAAAAGTTAAATAATTTTGATGATACAAATTTACTTATTTTATCAGAATAAATATGAATAAAAGCAATATTTATCATAAAAATTAATTGTAAAATGTTAAATTGTTAAATGTAATTCGTCAACATGAAATTAACAACTTTAAAAGTGCTAAAGAATAGAGTAATACGAAAATTGAAATACTTAATGTGAGAAAATAAAATAGCATATATATATATATATATATATATATGTGTGTGTGTGTGTGTGTGTGTGTTTGTTATCTATAATAATTTAGTTTAAAGAATTTTTAAATTTAGTCAAACATAAATATACTTGTCAGCCCATTAATTTAATTTCGAAAAACATAGAAGTTCAGTGTGAAGTTTTTGATGTAAAAACTAAAAAGTTCAGTTATTTTACGAAATCAACCAATTTATAAATAATATAGTAGGCCGTTTTTCATCTAAAAATGTATTTGATGTTATTATATTTTCTATGAATAACCTTTGATGTTATAACATATATGTTATTTTTAAAAAAATGTATAATGTGTTAAGTCGCAATATTAATACTTTTCGCTAAAGTTTTTTAATTTCGTATAATAACACATTCTACGTCATTTCAGTTTATTAAAAATATTTAAAATATTTACTTAAGTTTATTTAATTAAACAATAGATTTTTATATTCATAAATTTATATAATATTCTTACCAATTCTTCTTATTTCCAATACATAATATATTTTATTTCATAAAATAATGTGAATAACGATTTCATTCCTCTATTATTTATATAAAGTCTTAATGAAAATTCCTACCATAAAAAATGTATTTCTATTATAAGACCAAATATATATATTATATACATTTGAATTGCACTGTGTACGTGGTATATATTAGCTTATCTTTTATTTGCCAGTCAAGAATTTCACAAATAAATGTATCACAAATATAAAACTAAATGGAAGAAATTAATAGAGAAGCATAATGAACGAAACAATACCAGTTTCAAAAACAAATTATAATTGAGCAGTTAGCCGGTCTGGTTTTAATGAACGTGTATGATAGATTTGTGTTTATTAACGTGTCATTTTCATGTGTCGAGCGACTGCACCGGAAGTCTTCAATTATACCTATTCATTGAATAGGACTATTCAGGTGATAATTGCGTTTGTGTAAAAATTTTTTTATTATTTTTACCCAACTATAGTAATCAAGCAAACATTATAATTAGCTTCCGTGTTTGGTTTACTAATTAACATTGTTAAGACTATAAATGATTCGCGGGTTTTTAAATTTTTTTTTATTGCAACACAAAACACCGAGTTTTACAAGTGTACACGTGACATCCATGAGTAAATGGACTTGATATAAATATCCTAATTATATAGTAGTAAAATATCTATCAATTTAATTTATTTTATCATATCCATGTATAGTTTATAATTTTTAATCGAATAACATAATTTATTAATTTATAATTTAATAGTCGGTGAATAATGTTTGAAATTATACATCTATTTTTAAAATATTTTTTTGTTAATTATATAATAAAACTTAAGCAATTTATTATAAGCGTAAACTGGTAACTCCTTCTCGACAAATTTAAAATGGAAATGCCTCCTTTGGTATTTTATTAATTAAAAAAATATTATAAAAAGGTATTTTAGAAATTGAAAGAATTATTTTATCAAGAAAAATATAATTATTTAAACTATTAAGTACAAAAAAATTAATGGATTCATCAAAATATATTTTTTTCATTGATATTTGCCATTAAAATACATCATGATGCACATTAAGGATATCTAGTATTTATGTACACGGTATATCAACATAAAGAAAAATTCTCCCTCCCCATTAAAAAATGCTCAAGTTACATCTATGCAAACCTATTTATGTGTACAGCAATTACTTAACTTATCCTGTGCATTAAGCTCTAAATTAATTTTTTTAGCTTAGTACCAAACACTGTCAATAAAATAGAAATAACAATAAAACATATTACTATTATTATAACAATGCGTCGAATTCGTCCTTTTTAATTAACGATTATTTTTATTACCAAGGTAACCCACTCAGTACCGAGTTTTAAAATTATTTGGGTTGCCATGATACAACAATGCTCTATTCGCACTTAGACATTATTTGTTATTGTATATTTTTATTAACGTTCTCTCCAGATTCTATATTACAACAGTGGAAATTGCTGATTTTTACAATATAATAATTGTACAGCGGTTATACTTTATACTCGTATAATCTCCGATTAGTTTATTAAACTACTGATATATACTGAAAGCATGTACATACGATCTATATAAGAAACCGTCGGTCAACACGGGACACGGAGATAGTGGGATTAAATTACCTTAAGTACTATGTAATAGACATGAATGAGGGCAAATAAATATTACACAAATAACTTTAAATAATCCCAAACGCTTAAACTTGAAGTATAATTTTTGATTTTTTCATCAGTTTGTCATTTTCGTATGGTAAAAATTGACTTGTTTGTAGTATCAAAATGAAACTGTAACGATTGTTACATATTATTAATGTCTACTCATGTAATATGGATATTACTGAGTAGACATCACGTTAATTTACATGTTATTACATTAAGTCGCGGTAGTTCGGCCACAACGTTCGTCCGAGGTAGCTGAACTCCATAGTCCGTAAGTCTAATTTATATATGTATATTAAATAATAACTAAATCTAAACCAATCTACATTTATTTGTAATATCAAGATCTTTCCTCTTATGCTCCCGTGCTACGGTACAATATATTCATAAGGACTAGAAAACCTTCCCTGAATATCATATATTTAACTGGTCATCCCCGACCACGTTACATATTGGTGGAGGCGCCGGGCAAAACGTTATGGCCGTTGGTTTTTATAAACGTGATTTTTTTTTTTTTTATTGTGATCCACTATCAATTATTGCTATCGATCACGTTAGCTTATTGGTTTAGTGGTAGCGATGTGACGACGTGACCATTACGAGCCCTACACGAATCTTTGCGCGTATGCTTGTGAACACAATGTTTCGATACATTACAAACGAAGGCCGCGTGAATGATTTGAATATCGCGCGGTTAGGGTGCTCGGACAGCGGACCCTTCGCACTCTATAAACAGTGCACGTAAACAACGCAAATACGTACGCATACTAGTGCTCTGCACGATCCGTTATTTTAAGGACCAGATAGGATTTCAAATTTTACCAGAGGACCGAAGTTGGACCGGACCACACTTAAACGTTCATCAAAGACCAAAGTTGGACCAAACCGACGGCTTCATATTATTTTTAGACCAGACCGAACCAGTAATCCAATAACATTGAATAAAGTAGACCGTGGACCGGACTGTCGGTCCGATCTTATAACATATTGGACCGGTCCGTTAGGTTCAGTCTGTATTAGCTCAGACTATACCGTTTGATACATTTAGTATTACACTGGACCAAACTACCCGACTTTTTAAATAAATATATACCTAAAGTTGTTGGTTTTTTTTCATTTTATTTTTTTACATAACAATATCTGTATTTAGATGTTTTTAGATTAAGTACCATGATTGGGACCGGACTAAGACCGGACCGAACTGATTTTTATTTCATTTTTTTTTTTTTTGAAACCGTACCGGACTGAAAATAATACATTTGATCTGAGGACTGGATCGAACTACTCCTAAAAATTATTGAACCGGACCAAACCGACGATTCAATAATTTTTGTGTATTAAGATCGTCCTAACCACGGTCCGGTCGGGTTCGGACCGGACTGATTAAGACCAGACGACCATGCAGAGCACTAGCGCACACACAATAACATAACACGATACGGGTAGGTACGCATGCACGGTGGCGGGGCGCGCTCGCATCGGCTCTCGACGGAGGGGAAGAAAAGGACGGAGGAAAAAAAAATAACAAATCGTGATGTTGCGGTCATCCGCGCGCCAGCAGTAATAACAATTATTATCATTACGGCCGGGCCGCAGGATCATTATAATATGTGAGTCGGTCGCACTGGTCTTATGGTACACGCGCACGCGCAGTACACAATATGTTGTACGTATACCGAAAAGTTTAAGAATAATAATAATTCTTCTCGCTTGGTCGGATGTCGTTATTAAAGACCGGTGTTTTTTTTTTTGTCTTTCTCTCCTGCGTCCGCGTACAGGTTTGTGTTGTGTGGTACGGCGCGCGTGTGTACGTGGCCAATTATTATTTACGGGTCCGGGGAATACGATAATGGAAAAATATTTGTGGTCGACATCGGTCGCGCACCAACAAATGATAATTAAACCCGAGGTTCCTCCGCTCCTACTGCCTACTGCCTTCTCGCTCGCGCGCGCTGTTCATTACATTATCATAATAATATATTATGTGTCTCCGACGCCCCGCGCCCAGCCATGGTCGTCCAGACATTTCGTGTATTTTCACCCTCGGAAAATTGTATTATTATCGTTGACGAACATCCGCTCGGATCGGAAACGATTATTGATCGGAATAACTGTTGATGAAATTTTGTCTCGACCGACGACGACGAAACCGTTCTAATTCGACTTTTCCCGGTGAACGATGATCCTGGCGCATACACACCATAATAATAATCGTTCGAACAATACGCGACAATGACGTGACGCACATATTGGTAGCTGCGCAACACCTTCATTCGTACAGTCTTCGCGGGGGTACGGTACACAACACCTGTACCGCGGTAGAGTTTTCTTCAAAACGTTGACTTGGTTTTTTTTCTCGATTTTTTTTTTTTTTCATTCATTTCAATATATTTTCAAACGACACGGCCGCGCGTGGTGTTCAGATATTATTCTATCCTGTCGAATTTATACATGCATACTATACGCGTTCGTTAGAACATCGGCGAAAAATACAATGACCACGCATTTTCCTTTTAACGTATCCACGTTGGTGCTTAAAAACATTTAAATACTATACAGTCATGAACTCGGCCAAAAAAAAGAAAAAAGAATACTCACCATACACATTCACACTCCACTTTACAATAGTAATCGATCTTACCGAGAACGTTGGAAAAATCGGACAAGGTTGAACGATTTCATGACCGTAGTACAGCATTAAATTGACAACATGTTAAATCAAAACGCAATTGTAATTTATTGTTAAACATTGGTAACATTTCGATCAAAATATTATCTTACATTTATTTTTATATCAGTTGGGTTTTATTAGTTATTGTTTTAGATAAGATTTACCTAATTTTTTTGAATGAAAATATATAAATATATAAATTATGTTTAAATTAAAAGTCATAAAATGTATATCAAGGTAAAATTATAGAAACAATAATTAATATAAACCACACTCCAAGGAATGAAAAATAATCAACACTTTTTGTTAAAACAACCAATGATACCGTACTTAAAATGTCCAACATACAATTGATTAAATTAACAGTTTTATTTTCTATTTTTTACCTGTAGCTTTTTAGTTACATTAAATATTTATTATTTTAACACCGAGCGCCTTCTTGAATATATTTAGTGTTATATATTTAGTTTTAGTATTAGTTTTTTGTTTAATTTTTATTAAAATTATAATTTTTGAAAAATTTCCTATTAAAGTACCTTTCACGAACAATTTCTAGATTTATCAGAATATTATGTAGAAAAACTTGGTCGTAATAACATTTATGAAAAATTAATTATAAAAATATTATAAAATTAATACATTTTCTTTTCTCAGAATGTATAAAGATTAAAACTTATTTAATTTTCTCAGAGATTAAAATTATTCGAACATTTCAAGTATGACTTCGAGACATACTTTGTTTTTGCATTATATTTGGAATAATTAAAAACTATGCAGTATAATTTCATTCACAGTTTTATTCAAACATACGTTTAATTATTCTTTACAGTTTGTAAAAATACACAGAACTACGCAATTATCAAATTATAAATTTTAACACTAAAAATATAAATAGTGCATTTCCAATGTCCATTTTATATTTTAAATGTCCATTTATGAATGGTAGGTATGTAATATAGACTTAAAACTAATTATCAATGATCATAGTGTAAGGTTGTCCGTTAATAAAGGTTTTCAAAACTGTATCGTATTAATTTAATATTGTAATTATTATAATCATCATGACGTACTACTTAATAAAAAATAGAGCTATAGATATCAAAACATAATACAGTTTTTTACGCGTAATATACTACATCCAGAATTGTCTCTACGCGATGCTCTTTGTCATAAATTACTTCAAGTTAGGGTTCTATAGCAGTAGTGTTCAGTAGCATTTCATACGCCATTAGGTTTTACATTTCCCCCAAAATATACAAAAGTATATTCAACCCCCCTGAAGAACGGTTGTTTTTGTATAACAGCGCGGGCAAAATGATCAGGATCATAATACTTTATGAAAGCTCAACTATTATTGTGTACTGTATCAGATATACCTCATAGAACCAAAATATAAGAAAATATAACGATTTATGTTTAAATTACAATTTTTTTTTTATATTTTCATGTATTTCAATACAAAGAGACTACCGCGTATTAATAATATTTCCAGTATATAGGACTAATCTGAATTAATGAGAAAAAATGACATTAAAACATGTTTCTTGCATGATTTAACGGTTATTTTTCGGTTATTATTATTTTTTTTTACATGAGTAGTTTGTTATTATTGAAAGAGAAAAGCTAATTTAAATTTTGTTACACTGGGATTTGTATTATTTATTTGAAATGTTCTAAAATCATACGTAAAATTCCGGTTCTCGTTTACTATGACCATCTGGTTGATATTGAAATTATTATTCTTATTACTATTTTTTTATACCTAAAATGTTTAATAAAAATTAGGAATTCTTTAATATTCAGTCTTTTGATTTAAATGCAATTGTATTTAAAAATACATACCACCTGTCGACAAAATATACATAATATGCAGAGTAGCACATTAAAAACAAAATAACGATTAATTTTCAAGATTTAAAGTACATTTAATTTATTTATATTTGCCTAGTACAAAGTCTGTCGATGATTTTTCTCTCAATAGCTTTCAAATACTTATAATATAGACTATAGTTTGTATTCAAAATTTTTTAAAAGACGCATTCATTATACGATAATTTATTTCCATCGAAATCTTTAATAAACACAATTATTGATTATACAATTCATGATTTATTTAATTTATCTATAGGGATAAATTATTGAACATTTGTAAAATAGATTTAGAGCAATTTAGAGCAAGTGCGATGTTGGAAAATATCAAAATATAACATGTTGGAAACAAGCGAGATAATGAGACTCGTGTTTATGAACATATAAAATTATATATTATATTAATCATTATACATAGACTATAATGAAGTATTTGGTACTGTTTTTATCCAATCACAACGCATGTGAGCATAATTGTTTCGCAGAGACTTTAACGTTTCCAAGTAAATTTGATGCTTTTATCCAGGTTTGTATATTATTAATTATACATCGGAGATTTAAAAAAAAAGTACACTAGTACAAAGCTGTTACGCGACGATCTGGCGCGAATACAAGTGGGAAGGTTAGATGTGCAATCCCATCAACCCTCGAAGTATCGTACAAAATGTACTAAAAAAATGACCTGACCTACAAATGTAACAGTTATTTCAAAGTTTCCCATGTTACTTGTAAACAAAATAGATATTATACTCATATATTAAGTAATGAGCGTTAAAGCATGTTATTTATCAACATTTTACATTTAAGATTCCCCTCTCCCTCGACATTTTTCTTGCGTTCACCTTTGGCGACTGTAAAAGTTTCGTTTAAACTGCAGTCACGTATACAAACCTGTCTACTATACTGTATAGGTGCAACTAGGGGCGCTCAATAGGGTTTTTAGCACCCCTCAGTTCAAATGTAGCACTCCTATTTTTTTTTTTTTTCATCAGATATATATAATCTATAGTAATCACAGTTAAATTACATTTTATTTTGTTTTCAAGGATTTCATCACCCGCCAATATTTGGGGCTCTAATTGCTACCATACGGTAGAGTTAAATAATCGTCGCGCGTTCGGTATGATTTCGCGTGGACCAGTGCACAGTGTAGGTCGCAGTGGCGTCCGACTGAACATTTTAACCGGACCACAGCGAAAAAACACCGGATCACGTACATGTGTACTACTGCCTACACGTTTACGCCAATGCGATGTGTGTCAGACTGCGCGCGCCCGAACGATATGGTAATGTTTAATATATTACGCTGGTTTTTTATGGAGACGCGTCGCGTTATCGCGCGCATTATTCCAATCGCATATACGTAAAAACATTATTATTTTCGCTCTTATTATTGTTTTTTTTTCTCGTCATTCTTTCTTTCTTTCCAGTAATTTTTATCTTTTTTTTGTTCGTACCCTTTCGCGTGCGCGCACAGTAGTAATTGTACACACGCACCGGCAGTCCCATACCCATTATCTGGTCGTATCTGTTCCGAATCCGTTCTCGGCCGGAGATCGCCAACCGTCGATATATTATAATGTATTCAAAAACGTTCAGAAGTGTATGCACAATATATTGTAAACGCGCCACAACAACACGTAATTAATTTCGGATTCACCACGTGCAAAAAGACCTTCGCAAGGCGGCGGCACTTATAATAATACGTACATATTGTGTGTATAATACATTGCATATTATGTGTGTGTATGTGTGTATAAATAACGTAACGAATAAGTTTGCATAAAATAGGTATCACTTGAGAACAGTGGTTTTCAACCTTTTTCGGACCCCCATTTTTTATTTTTTTGTAATGCGACCCCTTCAAAAATGATTGTTTTATTCGTCAAAATTTGTTTTAATCACCAATAAAATATTTACATAATAAACAATTTTAATTAATTTACACTTAAAAATTTCACAAAATAAATGATTAACTTAATTTTATTTTTAAATGATATGGAAAAATCATTTCGTCCATTATTTATGGCGACCCCTAAACCTATGATTCGCAACCCCATTACCACTGCTTTACAAGACAAAAAGCAAATAAAAATTATGTAATTTTCTTCGTCAAACTCATATGTATAATGTATAATATTAATGTTAATGTAGCACAAATGAATACAATGTCATTGGTATTGAATACGAAATCAAATATAAATACATTAATACGATACTTTTAAAAAATAATAAACGACGGCGTGTTTGTGTATACCGTTCAAGGTTGCTGGTTATTCAATATCTATATACGTACAAATGTATGTGTGTGTATGCGTATCTGTTCACCACACATGCCAGTGTGTACGCTTGCGATTAATTCGCCGATCGTTAGCTACTATAATACATGTGGCGGTCTACTTGATTAAACAAATTTAATTTTTCATCACGTTTTACGTTTCGTAATATTCCATACGCGATTTTCTGTACTACATGTGTGTGTGTGTGTGTGTAGGTATACTTCCTTCGAAAAATAAATTAATAAACCATAATACAATGTACACGCGTACAACGGGTATTCGGCCGTGTTGATAGATCGGACCGAATCCTGTCCATTTTTATCCTCGTTCTGCGTAAATCGTATCTTTACAAGACGTGATCTTTTTCAAATGAAACACGCGGTCGAATATCATTACAGCGCACGCGATATCTGTACTTTTTACGCTACACATTTATTAGGATTTACGGGTTTATACATTGTGGCCGCTTTCTATTTTTTTTTTTTCATACGAACACAATACGTGGCTGTGTCGTATATTAATAAATATAACACGAGTTTAATTGGCGCACGTAATTTTACTGTACGTACGAGAAAATTCCTGCAGTATTTTGGATGTTATTATACCACCGAAACCTACACGCCGGGGGAAAAAAAATAATAATACAAATGAAATAAAATACGATTTAATTGGTTTTGTTGTAAAATAACGTTTCACGTGATTAAATAGGATTGCTTTCGTTCTGTAAAGTGAAAAACATTTTGTCGATTACAGTGCGTCTGTCACAGTTTGTATACGATTTTTATCGTTATCCGCGGGAAACCTATTTGTTGGATTCGACATTCGTACATCGTATATATATCCACCAACACCGTCGATGGTTACAATCGATTTTTTATTATTTTTTTTCCTCGGAGAATTGCAATTACATATACTCGTTTTGAAAAAGACACAATAATAACATAGTGCAACACGCGCGCGCACAAACACTTTTGACTACACCACCACGAGTCGTGTAAATTGAAAACAGTAAATATAATAAGTGTAGACAATCACTCGCGTATAATTACGTCCGATATTTTCTTCGGAAACTGAACACTTCTGCAGCTCAGCACAGACTCGTTTTGACTTGTATACTTTTATTGAGAACCGTTTTATTTTTTATATACTTTCTAATAATATTATCGGTGACTTACTTTTCCAGACGATTTTACGACCTAATAGTGTACGGTATTCTTGTTATCGTACCGCGTTAATTTTATAGTGTAATATTGTTTCTGTAACCGAATGTTTATACGCGCACTAATGTATTTATTCACTTGTTAGTGACCGTACATCACGGAGTGTTGGATTCCCATTCCGGTATGAAATCGCTCCACGACGACGACCCACGTATTCGACGTGTTCGATTAGGCATTATAACACATCCATCGGGTCGAAGTAAAAAGTCAATTCCTCTGTACGCACGTATATACAATCACGATAATGGTCTCATCGAGATGTCTGACGCGTTTAAAATGATACAAATGTATTTCTGTTGCGTATACAAATGTGAATGTCTCTACGTATTACGGTCGTTATATTTTAACGATAACCGCAGAACCCGATGTACCACTGCGGCGGCCGGATCACAACATCACCTTGGCACGTTTAATTGATACGTCGAAAAAATAATAATCCAAAACGTGCGGCAGCATATGACTTCGGGGTCGGTCCGAACGGTGAAAACGAATCGTTCGGATTGTTAAAAAGAAATAAAAGAAAACGAAAAAGAGAGACCAGGTTTGTTCGCGTCAGATATCCTAAACTCGCGCATCACGCGTACTTGTGCTCTGCGTATATTATATTATAATATACACGTGCATTGTACTTATCGATATAAACGTATGCGATGCAGCCGCGCAGGGGCGTCGGTGGTAACAAGGTATAACAAGGTAATCGACACCTGCTGCCGGTACGGGACCACCGTATACCCCATTTACCACACCCACCGTCGTAGCGGCCGTCTTCTGCTTTGGTCACGTACCGGCTGTACCCGTCACACGCGCGTATATTCCGTACGCGCGTTATAACACCACAGACGTGTAAACCTCTACTTGCGTAGTGATGTTGTGTATTACGCGCTGCTCGGCGAAGACATATCTTATTGTATTCCTGTCTGGTTTTCAGCCATGTGCGTATGCGTGCGTGCGTGTGCGTGTATTATGTGGGTACAGAAATGGAAATATTTACACATTAACACGATTTTTTGTGATGATACGAATGAGTTGAAAATGTAGGCGAAAGGGTTAGCACGGATCCGTTATACTCTGTTCTTCAAAAATAATTTTTAATAAAAATATAAGAGCTACGATTGTTTTCTTTTTAAAATTTGTACATGTATTTTTACTATATTTACTCGTGAACGTTATTTGGAACACGCGCTTGACATCATGTACTCTAGCCAATAACTATATAACGTTTGAAATTATCTGCAAATATGTACGATTTGAGCTTCTCGAATAATTTCTGAAACCTTTGCCTCGACGAAAAAGTTACACACAGGAAATACAACTTGTTCTATTGCTTGTAATTCGACGTTTTCGTCAGTGTTCTCCGCGTATTTATCTAAACCGAAAGGATAAATGAAATATCGATCGATTTAATTCAAAAAAAAAAAAAAAAAACTTGATCCGCGATACGAAAAACGGTGGTGTACGAGCGTGTTCCGCTACCACAGACCGTTCCTGTAATAACAATTACTCTCGGAATCTCATTTGTGCGCGCCGAGTTTTACGATATCAGACGAGTCTTGCCAATGTTTCTGTAGGAAACTGTAGCAACACTTCCGACATAACGTAAACCGATAAAGCATTGGGTCTTAAAACGGTTTCCTACACCGAAATCGTACTTCGTTGTAACAATATTTTTTTTATTCGAACCGTTTCCGCGTTGGATTTTCGTGGATTCCGTCCTGCGGCTGCAGCGTGTGCACACACCACGTTCGATATTATACTCGGCACGAGGTGCGAGCGAGCGCGCGCACGACTATTATTTTATGTCGTCCAGGTGTCTCGCACGAACGTACGCCGCCGTGTTATCCGTGCGCGCGCTCGGGTGATGTGTAGGAGATTTGAAACGTACGCGCAGCTCATATGGGTCCCCGCCAGCAGCATTCCATTACCATTGTTTGTCCGCGCGGTCCGATCTAGTCCCCGGCAGACTCACCGGTACCTGTTTGACCGCCCGCCCTACACCGTTCACCTGTACGCGCGTATGCACACGCATTCGTATTTATAATAATAAATGTACCTATACACGCATACACGTATATATTATAATATCGGTCGGCCGATGCAACAGTGTCCTCACCCCGACCACCCCACCCCTATAGGTTCTTCGTCGTCGTCATCCGTCGTGCACGGTACCCCCTACGGTTTGGGTCAAGTGTGTTTCGCCCACACGTAAAACCGATTGGCATTCCAATACACACACACACGCGCGCACACACATATAACCACCGCACGTAACCGGGTAAACGAACGACGTTATGATGAAAAATAGTCTCCTAAACACTAGTAGCCGGCGTGTACGGTACGTATATGTATAGGTTCCCGTGTAATGTACAATAAACGTATATGCACGTGTAGGTTAATGTTGTGTGTGCGTTCGTATTGATTGGATGTGTATGAGTCTATCCGCGCGCGCGTAGATACATAGTGGTAATAATAATAATAATAATAATAATAATAATAATATATCGACGGAAACCGTTAAAATAATTACCGGTGTCGATTTGTTACGGACAGAGATGGATTTCTATATAATATGCGCGTGTACAAACCAAGTAGGCAGCTAGTATAGTAGGTGCCCGGAGCGTCAACATTTTAAAGGGCATTTCATTCTTTTTTTTTTTTGTTTATAAAACGTTGAGTACCGCAGTAACTTTAAACAATTCAAATATGGTCTTACGGGTTACGTAAGTGCTTGTCTGTATTTTTACGCACGTATTACGTAACGTACACGTAGAGTTAGGAAAATTTACTTTTTGCACGACTCGCGCGCCGGCTATTAATCAGTGTTATTGAGTCATACGGATTCGATTCCGATTCAGTAATGAGCATTACACGTATTCCAAATTAGTATTCGTTCCGAGTCACTTGATTTGCAACGCTGCGCTCACAGGAGATAAAACGAATCCGATGCAAGGCGACTTAACGTGAGCTTGATCGCGTGCCTATGCGCGTAAGCCACTATACATAATTTATAAAATGTACAAATTGACGCGCGACCGTCGACTACGCATTGAACTGTTCGCGTTAATCTTGTGCCCGTTAGCGGCTGACAATCCAATGTGGTGTTTATTTTTGTCGTCTGCATATTGAACTGTACAATCTTTTCGTACTTGAGAAACCACGTCCCACGGCAATCGTTATGCCCGACGAGATTTTTCGTACTACGCGAATAGATCACAACGAATGACGATCGGAATACAGTATTACTATCGGGTGATTTGGCATGTTGCTATACACGCTCCTTTCCAGACATGTACCGTGCTCTTTGTTTCTGGAATCAGTCGCAGTAATGGTCGTTCGGGGAGGAATTATTGATGGATGGCTCCCCTTGGATCATCTCGTCGTTTCGTTCTATTATACTAAAATTCTGTCCTCGGTCGGAGGTAAAACCGTACATTTTCCGTATAATTCAGAGTCAAATGCCTACGGGTGAACCCCATTTGGCTTCACAGGCACATGTAAAACTTAAGGCACCGAAATCATAAAGGACGTCGAGATATTATTATTTTTTTTTACATTTAATACATGTAGAACTACACCACTGCGATTACATTGTCCAAGCAGGGTCTTATAATGCCGGAAGTGTAGAATTATCGATCCCCAGGAACGGAATAGAAATATCTAATACTATATCAATAGGAAAAAGACACAAATAGAATTATAGCTATTGAGAGAATGGTTGTTGGGCAGTTGTCTTGCTGACTTACTTCACTAAAAAAAAATGTAAGACAACAATTAATCATTGCACTAAAAAAACGATTCTGAGTGAAACTCAATTTATATTTTATGTTTATTGAGCGTCTTTAAAATAAGTATTAAACATTTATAAAAAATAAATATTGTTGTTTGCCTTTTTTATATATGACTCATTTAACCTTGGTATCATATATTAGACTATAATAATAATATCAAGGCGATAATACATAGGTATAACCAAAATTTCCGAAACTTTCAAAATACTAAATGAAGCTAAACATTGCATGTGATAAATTTAAAACGTTAATATTTCCAAAGTGCTGTATAAACTTTATACCGGATTCGGATTATTCGGTTATTAAATTTTGGATTCGGATATTCGGATAATCCGGATATCCAAAAATCCAGATTTTTGACATCACTAGTATAAAGTTTAAATTATAAAATAAAATAAAATTATTTTAGACGTAAAAATAAAAACGTTGTACATTTTTTCGTTGTGTTCAGAAAACGATAGTTAAAAACATTTCGTCCACATGCTTAATTAGGAAAAACGATTTACATTCAACTCAGTTGGTGTTGTTCGAATTCGATCAAGTGGACCTCAGTAAAATAATCAAATAACGATATAAATTTATAAACATATCAGAAGATGGAGTGGGAAATTTCTACGTGCAGATAATAAGAGCATTATCGTAACGTTGTGGAAACTGTTATGTATTTTTATTACGGAAACATTGACACGCCGTAAGAAATGTGACGTTTACTTTTGCGGGGATTACGCTGTCGTGTACAAATGAATAAACGTAGAATTTAACGTTTGAACAGTATTGCGCGTAAACGTAATCAGTCGCGGTGGCGATTACGAACCGAAATGCAACGGCCAACAACAATACGATATTACGGAAGTTCTGTCGCTGATAAATAGGACACGCGCGCGTGCAGGTGCACACGGAGGAAAAAAAAAATAAAAGCATCTGTGAATCGCGGAAGAAAATAATATCCTAGTCGACCGGAGACGACGACAGAATATCCTCTTGGTATCTAATCGTCTGTAACTGTTGCGCAGATCGTTTTCGTCTTTCCCGGCTCTACGCGTGCGCGTGTGTGTGTCGGTCCGTCATTAAACACGATTATTGTTTAAGGAAACAGGTACAGGAAAGGTACAGGCCGCGCAGACAGAAGACTTTTGTTTTCCAGCGACAGCGCGGTACATCTGCTGTTACAGGTCGTCTCCGCAATCCAACAGTGATTAGTTCGGCTCAATTATTATCATTACCATTATTACCATTACCATTATTATTATTGTTATTATTATTATTTTTATTATTATCGTATTGTTCTTTACGCCGCCGCTGTGACTACGGCGACCCGGTCAATTAGTACATTCATCAGCGTGTACAAAATCGACGACGAAAAGAAGACCGAGCGCGCGCGTGATGATATTATATCCTTAACGTTTCGACCGAGTCGACGGATACGGGTTCACCGACTGTTTCGGTACGAGCATTTACATAAATATACATACATCGTATACATGGATCGTGCGCAGTTGTCAATAAGCGATCAATTCTCACGATATTCGCCGACGATCGAATTACGTACACATTTGCATATAATTGCACACACGCGAGCGGTCCCACGTTTAGTGCGCACGTACTTAAGCGTACGCGTATATTTTACGATTTCTAACGTTTTCGGTGGCTAGACGTTGTTCGATATTTATAATTTTATTATTATTTTTTCTCCTCCCTAGGAACGCGCGCACTCCTCCTTCTCGTCGTGTCCGCGCGCTGCCGGTAGTCGTGTACGATCGAGAGCCGTCGGTCAACAATAACGTAATAACAATGATCGGACGACGGAATCCCGCGCGCGCGCCCCCGGGTCCCGATCTCATAGGCGGGCGCGAACGCGCGCGCGCACCACCCGACGTATAATTCGACGTGTTCGACGTTTTTCCACCCACCGCAGAGGAATCGGTAATTTCTCGTTTTTCGTTTCCAGTCGTTTTTTTTTTTTTTTTATAAATAATAAACGCGGCTTCGCGTTCCGAATGTCCTACACAACGATAACCGGCGATTATCGAATAAAACGTCCGGTACGATTAAAATACGTTTTCCACCGCAATTATGATGCGTTACGATGATGATACGTGTGCGGACAGCAAATAATACACATGCTTTTCGATTTTTTTCCTCCTCGATCGATCCTTTTACGATTTCGTTTCACCCGAGGCGCTGCTTCCGTAACCGGCCGATCACGAAATCATGCGTTTTTCTCCTCCTCCCCGTACAATATTCATAACGTTATACGTGTATATTATACGCACGTTATCCGACGGCGGCGTGACTACCCTAGCATTCTTCTACGACGATAATAATAATAAAAAAAAAAATTTAAAAAAAAGAACTTGAGCAATATAATTGTTTAATTATCGTGCTAAACCGAACGGCAGCGCCGCGGCGACGATGCTCAGCCGTGGGGGCCCGATGGAACCGGAATGTTGCATACCATAACCATCATCATAACTTGACTCGTCCGTCCGTCGGGGGTCTGTTTTCAATGCAGTTGATTGATTTGAACGTATCTACCGCCGCAGCCAAAACACGTTTTGGATAATATAAACGACGTGCGCGCACGTAGTGTGATATTTGCGGGTTAGAATGTATCTCGTCTCGAGGCGTACATTGTGCGAGACGAAGGGTTGGTCGTTGGTGGTGAGACGACATCATGTGCGTCGGCTGAGAAGAACAATAAGAACAAGAAACACGTTAGAAAATATCGTATACTGTATTATAACTATGCGCGTATATATCGCGTGGAGTGGTGTGCGTATTAACGGTTTGACAGTTTTTGAATTTTCGTTACGACCGTTTTATCGAGGTGGGTAAACCGCACTATGTTCGGAACGTATCTACAATGCGCTTTCATTACCCCCTAGACGAAATATTACGATTGTTCGTCAGTCGAAAGTTCTTCGTCGAATAATTTTAACCGCATGACTATGATTAAAGGACGTTTTCGATATCGTGTACGAACATAATTGTATGCTTATTGTGTTACAATTTATTTGTAATTATATCCATATTGCATGACATTGGTTTCACTTCGAACAAGGTCGCTGCACAGCGTATATGCGCGTTTGACAAAAAAAAAAAAAAACAAATGACAACGTATGGACATGGGTTCGAAATATGTACGTTTTTTAATAATACACGATAATCGAATTCATTATTCACCATAACTTGTTAAATAAAATGCGTGATTTAAATGACTTATTGGTTTCCATTTCTTGCCCGGTGCCAAGGAATATTTTCGAAAATAACTTCGCTCACGTCTTATAATAAATGATAGTACATAACGTAACGTGTGAGTTCAGTTGGAACATTTAATTAAAACGTTTACTATGATTTATAAATATTTACTCGTATATACATGTGTAGAAGAGCCTTTTTTTTTAAAAAAAAAAAAACAAATTAAAATATGTACCTATATACTTTATGTAGATTTGTTATGGACCATCTGACACGAACCGAGTGCGTCGAAGAATTCAATCTATCTGTTTAATTAGGTATTCATATTTTTTTTCTTTCAGACGAATAAATTACAAACATTCTTTCATTGGGTTTCGTTTAGGTATTTTAGTGACTAACGCGTATCATTAAAAAAAAAAAAAAGGATAATTTACAGTCATTGGTCTTCTTCTTATTATTATTATTATTATTAATTTTCAAATGTGTATATTTATGCATCACTGTGGAACACACCACAATATTAAAATGCATTGTATTAATAATAGAACGTGTCGACCATTGTTTATAGAACAAAAATGTAGTCATGCGTTCGTTCATCTAAAATGAAAAAACATACAACATTAAATGATCTGTATCACGACTAAATATTCTAGATAATTGTAATGTACCAAGTAGTATTGTACTTGATATTGATTATTATTGTCAAGCTTAACGACATTTGATTAATAATAATTAATTCATTTTAAT
This sequence comes from Sipha flava, assembly GCF_003268045.1. NCBI lineage: Eukaryota > Metazoa > Arthropoda > Insecta > Hemiptera > Aphididae > Sipha > Sipha flava. Next base: position 1,899,855 of record NW_020273018.1, read on the forward strand.
TAAATTAAATAATTTTTTATATTTTTACTTTACTTAAATTAAAAATATATCAATACTCTACAAACTTCTATTGTAAGGTTGGCCAACAATAGTAACATTACATCGAGATACAAAAATAATCATTATTTTCATGCTAACTTCTCGAGATTTAATAAAATATTGGCTTTGTCAAGTCAGTATTTGCATGTATAGGGTGTTTCAAAAGAAAGCAGGATTTATATCTGCTATAAATTAAATTTATTTCTTTTAAAAAAACATAACAAATATATCATTCTCTTCAGGATAAGTTAAGGTTTAACAGTGAAAAACAATATCGAGCATATGACCCTCACTACTAGCCCTACAGGCGATTATTCTTTCCATAAAATTTACTATCACTGGATAACACATTGCTCCGTCAAGTTCGTTGAGGACGCGATGAATTTCTAGCTTTGAATTGTGATTGTTTCTCTTGAAGTGAAACAATTTGCGCTGTCTTGTTGTATTCATACAAGAATACCTACTGAGCTCGGTAATTTTCTTTTACCTTATTAAGACTAAATGAACATGAAAAATGTTTGGTTTCAATTTGTCACAATTCAAGAAAATCAATTTCAATTCAAAGCAAGAAAATCGCCGAGTCTTCAACGAACTTGATGGCGCAATGTGTTATCTAGTGATGGTAAATTTTATGGGAAGAATAATTTCCTGTAGGGATAGTAGGGAGGGTCATAAGCCCGATATTGATTTTCATTGTTAAACCTTAACTTCTCCCGAAGAGATTGATACATTTGTTACGTTTTTTTAAAAAAAATAAATTTAATTAATAGCAGACTTAAATCCTGTGTTCTTTTTGAAACACCCTATGCTACCTGTTTTTCACTTTTCATCCGATTAAAATCGTTATTTTTCCTGTTCAAAAAAGAAAAATAAGAATGTATTAAAATTAATTATGACCTAAGACGGTAACAAAGCAGTACAATATATTGTTTTAAAATATATAGGATATAAATGAGTTCTCTTAGGTGCCGTTAAATATTCGAAGAATGGTAAACGGCGTTCTTTCTCTATTGTAATTTTATGCGAACATCACTAGTATACGTAAATATAATTATTAATGCAATGAATGTGCACGCGTATTGTGTGTATGTGAATCCAATTTTCTCTATGATTATACAAGCAGTCAATTGTACGGATAAATTGTCTATGAACACTCCCATGATACAATAATATGATGAACACGTCGAACCCAAACACTTATGACAGGATTCGTGTATGCACAAAACGCGCGTGTAACGTATTGATGTATGTTTTCGAAGACGTTATTCGTTTTTTCCCATCGAATTCCTCGGGTATTTATGTACGCTGCGGTTTATATAGATAGTTTCAACGTACTCAGTTATTATCATCGAACTGATTATTATGTACGCGCTCCACGGCGAATCTCCACACACCACTGTATTCGCAAAACTAAACGTGGCAGGGCGTATTTAGACTTACTTCTAGGGGGGAGGGGTGACTAAAATTTTTTCTTTAATTCAGGCTCAACATTTACAAATAAAATGTCTGGTAATATTTACAATCAGGTGAATCTTTAATATTTGTGGTTTTTTTTTTTTTAATCTAATGCTGGATCCACTTAGAATCGACTTTTGTGTAGTTATTTTTTAACACCTGTCTGTGTTTTGAAAGTTACGCATGTGTTTTGTTTGATTTTTCACTTAGTATAGACAAAAAGCCCAATTCAGTATTCACAGCCACGCGTAATTTGATTTCGTTATAAAATGATCCACATTAAAAAAATTTTAATTGTGTATCTATCTCACATGTAATCAATTCCTTAAATACAAATTCAAAGGGGGGGGGTGATCGCCCCTTCGCCACCTCTAAAATACACCCATGAAACGTGGATACAATTGGCGCGTACGGGCTTCGGATAATAGGTGCAATGCTTCCATTCATAAACTCAATATTAAAAGATATCATCAGGTATTACATAAATTAAAACTATTACTCGATCATTGTATTCGAATTAAGGGTAGACTGGAAGTCTTCTAAGCTGGATCCAAAGTGTCATTGATTATTTATTTGCCAACTAAAAAAAAAAGATATATAAATTAAATAATGAACCCTAAGTCTCCTCTAACTCTGATCCCGACTATTGGGCCGACAAATTAATCCTCATAATTTACAACCATGCCCATCCATCTTATCTCCTCACAAGTTTCAAATCTTGAATCTGTGTCAGCGTAAAACGCCATAATTATTCAATCAAGTTAAACGATATGAGCACACAAATATTTCGCGACTCGGAAGGGAGTGCCGCGATTCTATACACCATCATAGTGCCTAATAGGTGGTTTTTTGGCCTTCTGAACTTATCTGCAACGTTTTGGTCCAATAACTTTAGATCACCTCTGTGCAATTATATACCTAACAATAAATTACAACTAACGGCTGCTTAGTACAATGCAGTCAGCAAGCAATGACCTTTTCGACCCGAATATGCGAGCGAAAGTGTGCGCGTAAACATTATTCGTGACAAACGCTCTGCTCGGTACCTACTATTTGCTATGCTTACATATATTTATACTTCCTGTCTAAAAGACACACCGTATCGGTGAACAAGGCTACGAAAAACTTCCATTTACGCTTTTCTGCATCGACGTACCGTGAGTTTTGTACAATAGGTACAGGTTTATCTTATGCATCGTACGAGTACTTTTTTCTACTATTCGTCATATTTTTTATGTGAACTATTATCAGCGTATTTATTAAATTGTCAGTATTTTCGCTACCCATATTCTGTACGTAACACGTAAACTAAAAAATCTATCGCTGATCGAAAGATTTATGATTTTTTGCCACGTATATTATTATTCGTGTATCCGGCAAATGTATCGTTAATATTTCTGAGACATTGAATTCGCATTGTTGTGCAGTACATTACGCCATCTTGTACGGGCCTATTAATTATCTAACGTTCTAGTATACGTATGGTTGAGGTTTGCCAGAACGATTTTCGAGATTCGTAAAACCGTCGTGTGACAAAACTATGATTACGATGTGATAACTACGAAATGAATTACAAAACTGGTCGTCCCGTCGCGGTGCGTGACGCTTGAAATCGATTGTGATGGACGTGACGGTCGGGAAGGATTAGAATATATATCCACGGTACCATATTGTGTCGACCCGGGGGGGGGGGAGAATCTAAGACACACATAACGATGTTAATTGGTCGCGTGCTTTTACGGCGACAGCGCGACGCGTTGAATTGTACGGTCGGTTTTAACCGCGCGAGATCGTATCTGTACGTCGCTGCTCGTCGCACGGTTTTCGATTGAAGATTATACGCTTTTCCACGGCTTGAGACGTGCACGCGTACGGCGATACGTTCCACGTTCACGGTCTGCGACGGATCTCCGGTACGGGATCATGGGCGCAACCAGAGCCCAAATATTGGGGGACGCTGAAGTTGCTGAAATTGAATGGTATTTCACTGTAATTACTATGGATAATATAGATCTGAGAAAAAAATAAAAACAAGAGTGCTACATTGAAACTCAAGGGTGCTAAGAACCCTATTGCGCCCCCCCCCTAATCGCGCCTACGCATGGGATCCGTTTTTCCTGAGCTTTTCCACGAGCCTTCTCAACCGTACGCGCGAAGCTCCGACCGTGCGCCCGTGTACTGCGATCAGTACGCGACAGGTATTTGTGCGTAAAGTGCCGCGACGCGCGTTTCGCTGTGCTGTAACCGCGCGGGGGAAACGCGTCGGTCGTGGCGTATGTTATACGCGTACAGCAGGTGAGAATGAAATTGTGCATTTTTACCGCACACGCAGACGCTGCCGCGTTTAACGTGTATGTCGTCGGGTACAGTGTAATTACCATGTCATATCGTATTAAAAAAAAAAAAAAAATAAATAAATAGAAAAATAACGGAAATACGAAATAATTACCCGTTGCGGCGTTTTTCTCACGTTGTAATAGTTACGCACTTGCGTGTGTGCGCGTACGGACGAAAAACAAACAAAGACCATAATCGTACAACGGCGACCGCGGTTTTGTTTCCATTAGTTCGAGTTCGTTAAAACATTACGCGATAAGATCGTCACATTTTATTAGATTTGTGATTCGTTTTTAATGTTATTATACTTTTCGTGAAAAAACATTATTTATACTTGAAATAATTTCTTCTTTCGATGCACGTGTGTACAAGAACAGATACGAAGTGTTATGTTACATTACATGACCATATTTTATAAAATACAAAAAAACAGGATTAAAAAATTTCAGTAACATATTCTCAATGTAATATTTATTCAATTAGTCAACATGGTTTTTTTCATACATTTTATTATAGTATTACCTATATTATTTACTTAATAAGTTATAAGTATACATTACATTCATTTCCATTGTTAACCGTAAAAATACTTAATTATTAAAAATAAAATTAAAAGAAATAAAAGAAATACTTTTTAAATTGTTATAAAAACACTTTACTTATTTTAATACTTCTTCATACATTTTAATAAAGATTGCATATCTTCACTTTTTAGTTTTTCATATTTTACTGAAGAACTTATTAAATTTAATAACTTAGAGCTCTCCAAAAGAAATGTATGAAATTCTGTACGTAAAACTTTTTTGAAATGTTGTTCTATGGATTATTATTTATCTAATATAATAAAATCTATGTTTTACATTCGTTATTATCTGAACGACCGCCGTTTTCTAAGAAAAAACTACTTAACACAATGTATATTTCTAATTTCTCTTAAAAATGGAAATTTAAAATACAACAATAATAAATAATAGTTAGGATTTAATACGCACCTTTTCTTAGGCATTTTAATTTTAATTTAATTTTTAAGTACTTTATTAAAATATTAGAATTTTATGTAGTAGTTACTAATTACACCATCGATTATTAAAACAATATTAATGAAATCGTATTCACATTTATAGATATTATTCGAAATTCGGTTATAATTGAATTTCGAAATTATAAAAATAGAAAAACGGTTTTAAAATAACTGTAATTTAATAAGATTCTCTCGCCGCTCGACATAGAGTATAATAAAAACGTAGTCGTACATCATAGATATATTATCACCGGAATCGATTCTTGTGGTTATACATTTTCACGAATATAATAATTGTATTGCAATTATCGCAATCAATGTAATTTTAATCTGTATGTTACAAACTATAAAAACGGAATAATTAGCATCGACATAGAAAACAGGACAAAAAGTGTCTTGAAAGAAATTCGTCAGGACAACCGAATACAAAGCTGTAAAAAGGACAATCCTGCATAAAACAAGATGTATTGCTACAACATTAACGAAATAAAATATTTCGTAAATGTAAACGTAACATACGTATGTATGTATGATGCATATGAAATTAATGTATTATATACCTTATATATATATATATACCTATATCGATATATTTTGCATTGTTTACTGTGTGCGTAATGTTCATTAGAAAAAACGCGGTGGAAGGTGAATGCAACGGGTGAACGTCGAAAGAAATATTATTGGACAATTTTTTCAGCATTAAATTAACATAAATTAAAAGTAAATTAATTGTATTTTACATTAATTTTAAATACTTTTAATGCTACACACTAATTATAAATCAACGGGTCGAACGGACATAAATAACCACGAGATTCGTGTTAGGTTAAACGTACATATTTTATACTTTGGTGTACGTATATGTTACGTGTATACATTTGTACATGGTACAGGTACTAATGCGCGTAATTCCCATTGGAATGGAATTAATGCACGTAAACTAGTATGACTAGTAATTTATTTTAAATAAAGTTCAAAAATATAAGTCTGGTACAGAGATTGTTATCCGAGCTGTTATAAATGTATGTTAGTGAAATTTATAAACGAATATATGATATCTGAATATCTTGATATACATCAATCTTGGCATTATTTGATGTAGGAATAAATTACATTGAAAACGTACAATTGTTTTTCTAACAAAATGTTTACCTGGTGTTACTATATGTATATGAAGTGCTAGCAAGATTTTAAATCATGTTAAATACACGCATGAGAATGTTCTATGTTAACTATAAGTTAATTTTAATAAAACTGTTCGTATTCTATAGGAGATTACGTTTCTAGAAATTACGTATTTGATAAACACACACACACACACACACACACACACAATTAACTTAATTAGTAAAACTATTATAAACAATTTAGGCATTCCGTGTAATAGTATTATTATTAATACAAATCGTATATTAAAATATATATATTATAAAAGGCAAAAGCGTATCGAATACAAACAGAAGCAGATTCACGGGGCCACAAAATTGAGCAATTATTTTCTTTGAAATAAACCGTTTGGTGTGTTTTAATTTGTATGCCTCGGTTCGATAACGGTTGAGTGGTATGTTGTTAAGTTGTTAAATGTGTATACATTAGTTTATTATCGTATTCAAATGGCGTTCATTTAAAAACTATTTGTTTACGGAAAATGATTTCCATAGAATGAAGTACTGTACACGAAATATTTCTACACGCCAAAACAAATGTTATTCATCTGATACGATGACGACAATAAGAATAATGTTGTTATAGAGCCACCGGAGTATAATTAATAAGTAATAGATAAAGAGTATAATCTTAACCGAAAACATATTATTTTCTCCTAGCATAATTCGCTTTTTATCAAAAATCATAAGCTGGTGGCTGCAGCGTAACGGCACCTAACCTAAACAATGTAAATCCAAGAGAGAAATTATTATTGGCCATCAGGTACACGACTTTTACAATGATTTACATTTGTTGTTAATTCATTTTAATATATTCGACGAACCGCGATCGCTTTGTATTATAATTCGCGCGTCGAAACGTACACGATAAGAATACATATAGGTACACGTATGCTACAGCGCAACATAAACGATGACGGACTCAATATACTATTCGTGCATAATGTACGCCGTAAAACGTATAGGTACCGCAGGGGGGATTATTTTTTAACGATTTTCGAATTAAAACCGGCGTGACGGTAAAATTTCGTAAAAATTTTCCACCGCAAATTGTGTACACATCCACGCGCGTGTAACTCAAACGTCTACGGCATAATAGTTTCGTTTAGTCATTTCCTTAACAAAATATCATAATGGCCGCGCGCGAACGCTTTTGAATATTACGGTGGACTCGGTCGTCAACTGCGCGCGCGCGCATAGTTTACGTCGTTGTATGTACATTGTTCGTCTGGTCGGACATTAGGGACATACCGCCGACTTTCCTGAGGATCGGTGCGGTCGGTTTTTCACGGTTTTCAAGACGACGCGTTGTAATCGTAACACAGTTATGCGGTGAAAATCACGACGGCCAAAGTAATGAGCGACAAGTACCTGCGGGGTGGTGAGCCGCTGCACACGCATAAAAATGATCGTGGCCGGACGACGATGGTGTGCGCGTGAGATCCGTTGGAATGCAGTGGAGGCGGCGTTATTATTATTTTTATTAATTATTCTCTCCCCCCCCCCACGGCTAATAACGAAATGTACGTGACGGCGGCAGCGTGTGTGCCTATGGTTGACGAGCACGGGGGAGGAGGAAATGGAGCACGCTTTTTAGGTCTGTACACGTGTGAAAGAAAAATTAATAATTAGAGTGTCGTTAATGAGGCACGCACGATAAAACCACCGTGAAGAACAAAGACCAAGGAAAAAAAATATAAAAATAATCTATACATCTATATATAAATATAAAATTTCGTATACAATGGTCATCCACGCTTGGTCCACACACCAGAAGAGTATCTACTCGTATATATTTTCGTTCCTTTCATTATTATAGTTTTTTTTTTTTTTTTTTTTTCGGTAGTTATTATATTATATTATATTATTGTGGTTTTTCATTGGTTTTCTGTCTATCTCTCTCTGTTTCTGTCTCGCTCGGTTTATACGCGTATGCGCGCGCGACCATAAAATAATGATTAATAATGACCGCGAAGACGCGCGACGTAAGCGTATACATACGTATATATGTATGTAAAAAGAAAATAAAAAAATCGTATGTACTCGCACACAAACACACGCATCGTTGGGAAAGATAAAAAAAAAAACGTGTATAATAATAATAATGAAAATCGATTGGTCCGGAGGCTGTGAAGATCAATTCCAGTAGCCGGACTACAGCCAGCGGCTCCATGTCTAATTGCGGAACAATGCTCGACGTCGTTGTCGTCGTCATGTACTCACCGACTGTTTAGGCTATGCAAGTGCGTGTACGTAACGTTGACAGCGAATGTAGTCTCTGCAGACTATCGTTAGAGCACCTGTAACCACTCACTGTTTTTGTGTTGCACTAACTTAAACGCGCCAGAGTGGACTTGCAAGAAATACGAATCTCCATTGGGCACGTGTAACGAGTGACTTTCGATGCATTTTTATTTGACCATCCGCCTATGTAAAGTGTCGATAGTGACCTCGGTGCTGAAAGAAGCTCCGATCCTTGAGGCGTACTACGCCCACCTGTTCGGTGTAAGTTTGCGCCACCTTATAAGTACATATACACATATATGTACACTTGTGTTGCGGTCAAACCCGTCCCCAAAGCTCTTGACGTTGACCCCGGCTCTGAAACAACCGTTTTTTCCTCTTCTCCGGATCCATATCCGTGTGTACCTACAATAAATAGTATAAGTATCGCACAATAATTTTTTTCTCGTAAAATATTCCATTGTGTGGCACATAGAATAAATACGTAGATGTTTTTTTTTCACCCACTATGTATAAGATATCATAAAGTATATTAAAAATTGTCGAAACCAGCACGGCACCCGGGGAGCCATAATACAGTAAGTTAGAGTTTGTAGAATACTTAAATTTTTCAAATTAATTTTTGTATTATACGAGTATATAATACCATCAAAGTTATTGCCACACAAAACAGTTGGATTAGTGATTAATTTAATAATCGAAATAAATTTAAAATGACTATTGCTGCGGGTATTATACGCTATTAGAATACGAATCTTAGAACATAATATAATTTGAATTGATTTAATAGAATTGTGAAAATTCATTATACTCGTACTTAAAGGGTATATTATTGGGTGTACATAATTTAATTTTTCTGATTTTCTGAATTTATAAATATCCATATATGGCATTATAAATTAAAATATAAATCTCAATGAAAACTAAATACTTATATTAGGATAGTAATTTTTTCTATTTCCTAACAAATATTTTGTTTCAGGGTTTCGATTACGAAGATATAATTTTTATCATGAATATAATTAATTTAATTATGAAAATAATTGTGTTATGATGACGGCTAGTAAATATATGGTAACCATTAAATACAATTAAAGTTTCCTGATGATATATTCAACACTATAAGTTATTATTAATCATTAATAATATAGTAGTTTTCATTGTTTCACCGATTTATTTAACTATAATATTTAAATTAATATTAATTAATATACATATCATTTTGGTTATAAGCTTTTAATCATGATTTAGGTTATTATAGTTAATAACCTATATAACCTACAAAATACTTGAAATTAATTTATATTTCTTTATAGATATACATAAAAAATTTCAACATTTTATAAATATGATTGTTGAAAAATTAACTCGTAAAGAAATAAAGATACCAAATAAAATAATAAAATGAAATAAAACACGTGAAACTATAAAAAAATATATAAAACATTTTGCATTTGTTACATTATTTCTTAATCAATAATTATTTTTAATCAATTAGGCACGCTTTAATTAATAGATTCGTCATTTTCACATTAAATAGGTATTTCATAATCTTATCTTCATTTATAGTTAATAATGTTACTAATGTGTAATAATTATAATGTATGCAGTGAATGAACGGCTTACTTATCCGTTAATAATAATTATAAAAAATACTGAGTATTATTACATTATTATTTATTTGTACATCTAAGCAATTGTATTTTGTATGATGTTATACTTTCTTTTTATATCGACATTCGATTACTCAATTGATCCATGTATTGATACATGTATATAAAACGATCAAGAGTATTGAAATTATGGTAATTTGATATAACTTCAAGTAAAATTGTAAACCATTTCTTCCTAATAAATTATTCTTTAAGGAATCAAAGAAATTTAATTTATGTGAATGTGTCAATTTCAACCTTAAAATAATATATCCAATGCATAAACTTAATTTAAAGTTCAAAGTTTACAATAAACATAAAAGGTATTTTCTTGTAAAAAAAAAAATAAAAAGTATGTCATGAAAATGTCGTAGAAATCTATTCAAAGTAAGACTCTTTAAAAAAGTCTACAAATATATATATAGCTAAACCTTATATGTATAAAATGTACTTTATTTTATATATAATGCACTATCACAATTATAATTCCATACATTTTTCTGAGTAAAAAAATTATGCATTTTTAGCATTTTAAGTATAGTATAAAGCTATAACTTTATATAGCTTAATTAAAACGTAAAGATCTACGTTTTAAAATACTGATAAGATAGGAGACCCTGTAGTCATCGAAGTTTTTATAATACTAGTATGCTTAAAAACATTAATAATATCTAATTAATTGGATTTTGTATTATTTATAAAAAATAACATGTAATAAAATAATAAAAAATTTAATTAAAATTAAAAATTAGTAAATGGTTAATACTCATATATTAATATACAAATAAATAAACAAATAGTTTATAAGTATACTTATAAAAAATGTAATTAATAAATAAAGGCTTAGCTTGAAGAGTACTAATAACATATATTTTTAAAGTACAACCGATTTCGAATTAAAAATGCATCATCAGGTATATACTAAGTTAATAAAATCGCGACCTGTTTATAGCATTAGTCATTTATTTATTTCTATACATAAAATATTTGTTTACTTATTTATATGTATATTAAATAATAAGTATTTAATATATGAATTGTACAAGAAGTTAAAAAAAACTGCTTAACTTGAACACCCAGTTCGGCCATAATGCTCAACATGAACGCACACATGTTGTGCCGTTTACGCTCTGTTATCATTCTGCTATCTTTTCGCATATTAATTATTATTACTGTCAATGTTATCAAAGGGTATTAATGAATAATGTCATTACGAACAACCAAAGTCAGTAAAAGGGTGTTAATTTGACACGGGAACGTACTACCCCACCAAATCCAAACCAAATTTCTCTAATTCAACAATGTCACTTATTCATGGCGATAAAAATCTAAAATATGTATCTCACCGATCATTAATTATAATTCATATAATTATATATATAATATAATTCATACCTAATAATAATTTTGCGAGAAAAACTAACTACGCATCACTCAACAATCTCTCAGCAAATCTCACCAGCCCAAATTATTTCACTTTTAAGTCTTTTTATCTTATTATACAGCCCTTGGGTCGAAGAAACTTCGATAACATGGTAAAGCATTTAAATAAAATCGCTATCAAAAATTTACATCTTTCTACCCACAGAAACAGATATCGCTTCTGCTCTAATTTAAATGGGACATTCTGTTATACGGGTCCAACATATCAAAAACTAAGTTCCATTAGTTTTTGTCGAGATGTTTTCAGACGCTAACAATGCGAAAATCCTAAATATCACATCTTTACTTAACACTATAGTTAAAATTGAAAAACCACATAAAAAGAATCGTGGCCCTCCACTATGTCACAAATGCCAGTCATACCCACAAAATTATTATGCTCACGCTTCGCATTATGTCGAATGCTGGAAAAAACATTATACTTATAAGTGTACCAAAGATCGCGATACTTCTGCTAAATACGCCCTTAGCTCAATGGACCACTTAGCCAATTATAGAGGATGCACATATTTCAAAAAATTTTTCAAAAAAACCTCTACAATGGTTTCATCGGCCAAGGCCACTGACTACCATATTTAATTCAAAACCAAAACTTAAGTGGAAAACTTAAGCAATGAATTAAAACACACCCACGAAAAATATTTCCGGTATTTTTTCCCAATTCATCTCTGTTCTGAAAGCCTCAATCAGTCCACTCCTTATTTGCAATAAATTACACTCTTTTCATCAGTTCTGAATGCTCTCATCGTCTCTCATAATATCATCATAAAAATACTAACTAAAATTGTTCTTTTTGTTCAAATCTATCTCTCTCTTCCTATTATCTTGTATGTTTATATTGCACTTATAAATAACGTATATCATATATATTATAATCGAGTTTTAATTACTGTCACAGCATTATAGTATACTCGTAATATTTTATTTTTACGACCTTCACTGATTATTATTTTTATCTATCTTTATAATTTATTTTACGAATCGTATCATTATCTTATAATCCTATACAATATCTTATATATATATTAACTGTTGAGCTAGCATAGACTATATTGGAAGCTATAAATGAAAAAATAAAAATAAACTTAATATTTATACACAACAGTATATAAAAAAAATTAAATAGTGAATTATATTTATTCGTTTGTTAGATGCAATTAATTATTTAATGGGTTCGATATTTCAAACGTATTTTGAACAAATAGGAGGTACTGAATACTTGAACAAGTGTAGGTACATTAATACAAAGTAGATATCTATGTGTTTCGGTGCTTGGACTGTTTTTAAATCTTAAATCTATTGTGATTATTATAAATATTATGTCTGTAGTAATTATTATAAATATTATGGAATGGTTAAAGAAATCGATAAATAATAAAATATTAGAACCGTATATTTTTCAAATTGAATTCATCGTTAAGCAAGAATTACAATTTTTTGTTTTTATAATTATTGAATGTGAATTACCTCATTCTAAAGATTTGCATACTTTCAAACACTGTATACATTTAATTCATAACGTAAACAACCGAATTAAACAACTAAACACCGTATTACGCATAATATTTCTGCACGTACAGATGAGAAATTAAATGACCGAAGAATGGGATGTAATCCATGGCATCGGAAATGGACTGATCTATACGGAAATTATACTCACTGCGACAGGAATACTATTGTTATTAAGGCAGACTGTAGAATTAGATTTCGACTAATCGGATGAATAATAATTACGTAATATTATAAATTATATCTATGGCAATGAGATGATGTTTTACTTCGATATATATATAACGACAATGTTATTTTATTTTTGTTATTATAATATTTTAATGTTTTCCTTCCGTATTTATGTCGATCGTTGGTATACATCAATCGTGGCGTCGCAAGCTTTTGCGAGGCCCTAGGCATAAACAAAACAATTTCCTTAAACCTAAATGTACCTAACTATTCTAACTTGTCGAATTTTGGGCATCTGAATTTATATTAAGTGTGAGGCCCAAGAAAATTTCTTCAGTGCCTTAAAAATGACGACACTGCGTGTAGGAGATCTGTGGAGGTACTACGTGGTTTGATGGAAATCAAAATAATCACCCTTCGGTACATTTTTTAATAATATTCTGTACAGAAACAACATACAATATTGCGGAAACAATCGCAAGACGATGTCCCTATCAGAATTATACACGTACACCGTGCGCCGGACGGATACAATAAAAAAAAAAAAAATTGTTGTTATTTTTAGATGGAGATTTTCAAAACGAAACCACATTAAAATATTATTCGTGCGTCTACGAGTCAAAAAGATATCTACGTTAAATAAAATAATTGTTTGCTCAATAATTGATAAATTATACATACATTGGTATAATTATTATTTCGTTAATTCATAACCAACGCGAACATGACGGACGTTAACAAATAAACCGCGCAGTATACCTTCATGTTTTCTATTACATGTAAGCAAGTAAATGTGTTAAAATCTGTTTGCGTATAATATTAAACATACAATGACATTGGTCGGCGAATAATAATATGTAGTAGAGAACAGTTACCCGCCCATTGAGCAGCAACAACTCGCAGTATACGTTACAATTACAGATATTATAGGTATGTTCGTATATTTTACAGATATATAAATATAAATATACGACTACAAATCGCGCAATGCAGTTCGTAGTAAATGTGCAATCTACTGGCAGTCATAGTTTTTTTGATATTTTTAACGGATATAATATTTTTGCTACTGTCGCCACGCACCAATCATGGCGTATCCTGCTCGAGAATTTAATCGTTTGTAAAGGCCTCGCCTCGAGCATATCATGAAACATTATTCAATCAATACCTTTATTATTAGTATTCATCGATTTCGATTAAATTTTCGCTAGCGATTTTTTTTCTCGTGCAAATTTACATGCTCACGAATAACTCAACCGCACTTGGCAATATGTTCTTGATTGATCGAACGTACCGATCCTGGATCACATTTAACGGTGTTAATATTCCGTTGCTGTATACCACTAATAACACCAAAACGCACGATTATCGGCGCTGATTCCGAATAGTCTACGTCGTGTACGAGGGTATATCCGGGTGTTTACCCCCGAATATTTATATAATATTATAATCATTAACTGATACCTCATATGAATTGTTATAATATCATGAAATCACCTAGTTTTTTAGAAAACTGTAAACCTCTGATAAAAAAAAAATGTATAACACCCTACTGCGTACACCGATAGGTTGAGAGATTTGAAGAAATTGTAGTCCATGTGTTTGACGTGAGAATAAAAATAAAAATATAACACCAATAAAATGATACAAAGTGGAATGTTTTTATGAATCACAAGACAAACGGATCGTGCCCACTTACAAGAATTGAATAATAATAATGGAAATAATACGGACGTAAATATGCTCCAACGGCACAAAATAACAATATCGACAAACTGTTATCAATGACATACACACGCGATATTACCAACTGTTCTACCGTTGATCGCTGGATCGGACCCTACACCGGATATGGTAGGTTTCGGCCCAACTCGTTATAAATTCATAATCGTCTCCTTATAGGTTCATAGACATATATTTTGTAATACGTTTAATGGGCTCGTTCCAGATTATTGAACATATTAACCAAAACCGATCGCAGTTTAATGATCGACATGTTACTTTCTATTAAAGCTCGAATTCGGTCTGGACCACTGAATTGTTCACGGAAACTCATACGTTCTATCTGGACCTGATTTGGAAGTATAATATTATATAATATTTATTCCTATATCGGAACAGAAAGCTCAGCACTAATTACCCAATCGATTGAAGATAGAGTCGTTAAATAATTCAATATGAAACATAAATCATTACGTCTTATACGGTCGTGTTTATAAATAATTATAATTAAATACAATATGCAATAGTTGTTATACTTGTTTAAATTCCAGTTTTCTTGTCTACTTATTGGCGATTATTATTTGGTTCATTTTTAGGATGATGGCTACATTAAATAAGGTTAGTGAGTAATGCTCACAATTAAAAACATTCTAACTTTATGTATTGCACTGTAGTTATACTTAACGGGTAGTGATTAAAGTGGGAGGGGGGTACGGAGAGGAACAGAGTCCCTCTTCTTATTTAAGGTAAGTATATGCGTCCTCTTTAATTTAAATCGTCAAAATTCCGGGTGGACGCTTAATGGCATTGGTCACTAAAATACAATATTGAATATACAATACTTATTATAATATTACAATATTACATGAAATTTATTTTTTTCATTTATTTGAACAAGTGGAAAAAATATCGGAGAAATAATATTTAGGTTTAACGATAAGCAAAAATGGTAGATAATGTACACCATGGGTTAATTTAATTTACGCTATGTCTAATTATAGATGATCCTCGAGCTGTTATTACCCATAGCTCTAAAATTAAAGTGATAGTGATATCGACTGTTATTTAGAATAAATATAAACAGAATAGAATAACTATAAATAGTATAAATATTAAATTATGATAGATAGACACTATCTTATAATATAGACAGTATATACCTTATGTGCAATGTACGTATTTGTTACTGTCTACGTTGACCAACAACTAGCAAGGTTTGTAATTGTTTCTTTATAGTTTTGTTA
Organism: Sipha flava; assembly: GCF_003268045.1. Lineage (NCBI taxonomy): Eukaryota > Metazoa > Arthropoda > Insecta > Hemiptera > Aphididae > Sipha > Sipha flava. Next base: position 1,915,855 of record NW_020273018.1, read on the forward strand.
AGTTTAAGTTAAGTTTTTTAAACATTACCTACTATGTATTTCAATTTATTTTATTTTGAGCAGGCATATGTATAGAATTATTTTTCTTTGGAGGAAATTTGTTTTTACACCCTATAAAAATAAGGTTGGTAAGATTTAAAATTAGGAAGGAGAACACTCCTCAATTTTTGATTAATATCGTCCCCTACAAAATTTTCCCTACTTTAATCACTGTTAACAGGTATTAAGCACTTAATACATGTCAGGGTATTCCAAATGTCAAACTGAAAACAGAATAAATTAATCAATGTAAATATAAATGATGCATTAAGCTAAATGCATTACGGTTAGGTAACTTTTATGCCATACTACTTGAATATATAAATAACAAAATGCTAATATTCACCGATCAATATCAAATGGATAGGTAAAAATGGCTTTGGCAGAAGACTTTGCTAACAATTGCCTTGTTATAATTTACAATTTACAATGTTTAGATGTGGAACTATTTTAATAAATATATTGATCTTAGGACTACATTTGTTTTAAATCATAACATAATTTAACAGAGCATTGACACAAGAGAATTATGTTTTGAATTTAAAAAAAGTTATTGTAATTAATATTACTTAATTAAATTATCTATTATAATGGTATGGTTAAATTGTAATATTAAAAATATTTTTGTCAACATTTATTATACATGATGATATGACATACATTCAAGTATAAATAGTATGATATAAATATTTTTTAAATATATTTATTATTATAAATAAATTATTTATAAATTATAATTAATAATATAATCAATTTTAATTATTTATTATAAATATATTTTAAATAATTTACCGACAGCAAAATGTATCTATTATTAATAAAAAAAAACTAAACGTACAATCAACCTGTCTTCAAATGAACTGTTTAATTAATTATTTTTGAAACAAAATTAGGGTGGTATTACACCTTTGTTTATATCTACAATGACAGTTTAAAATATATATGACTATTTTTTTTAGTTCTAGATTTTAGAGTTTTAGGGGAAGGATTTTTTTCAGTTGCAATTGTTTATAATGTTGGACAAAGGAACACAGAAGTTGCTCTTTGTTCTGGGCCCTCCTAAAACAGTCGTACCCTAAATTTGGTCCTTCACTTGACATTATTAAAATTATATTGTGACACATAACTATTTATTAAACATCGTTTTCTTTTTTTTCCTTACGTTTGTTTAAAATTGTTATCTGTTTTAATAGGTATAAAACATTGTAATGAACTAGGAGCTAAATAAAAAAAAAATTAAAATAAATACTTCTGAAATTTAAATGGTATTCAACAATGTTCTGTAGGAGTAAATTAACTGGAGGTCGATAATGGAGCGTACAAGATATTAATAATAATAGATATGACGAGTATAATAAATTAAAACAATTATGTGAGTGTGTGCTGTAGGTCAATGCAATTGTTTTGAAAAAAAAAAAAAATTCGCGGCACCATTACATGCTACAGTAGTTATAAAATGATTGTTAACATAGTTATATAGTTGAATTATGTAGTTAATCTTATTACGCATAATTATAATTGATTATTATAGTTGTCTTATTATTTTAGATGTAATTTTTTTTTCTTTAACCCATTTTTAGAATCATTATCTATCAAACTATTATAGCATAAAATTAACGAATTTTAGGCAAAACGAACGAACGCTGTGTACGTTATCTCTTAATGAAATGGGTGGTTTCTTTATTTTTTAGTAGAAAAAAAATTGTTTTATTTTCAAAACGGGTACGTCTACCGAATACTCGTTTTGTTCGCAGTAATAAAGACGCCTTAAAACCGATAATTATTGTACACGTAAAAAAACCGTACTTGAAATTATTGTAAACATGGTACGCCTAGAACCGTGTAGTATTTGTTTCTACTACTATTGCGTCGATATCAGCCGGTCGTTCTTATCACAACTCGCACTTTATCAATTTATCATTTGTTATTATCGTTGTTAAAAATACTAATATTTTTATTTATTGTTTCTTTTTTTTGTTCGTTGTTACGTTTTAACATACCGTTTGTGTGTTTTGTTTGAAACAAACCGTTATTATCACGATATGATAGCATAGCAGTAGTTTACTGTCAACTCCATTGACTACGAGTTCACGTTGAAATATATACGCCCAATTTTGAAGCGTTTATTAGGTATGTACACGATTTTATTGAACGTTCTGTCATTATAGTAGCAAGTGGTTTATGAATATTACTCCAGCCTCATAATTATTGCCGTTTCAGTAGTTATATCGTGCGAATCCCGAACGTCCGTAGTAATATAAAATACGTTTTCTCAAGTGTACGAGTGTTTTATTATTACTACTAAATGTAATGTTCTATTCCGTCTATTGGTTTTGGTTAAATGCAATTCCAGTTTGTGGACAAAACGAATAAATTGAGTTTCCTTATTTAAAACGCTCTAACGCAAGTAATTCATTTTAAAAACATTTCACATAAATCGCTTATTGTACCTACACTATTACACGAACTACAAGAGCAGTTTGTAATTGATTTACATCATGCTCGTATGCTGACGTAATACAATGTTACAAATATATTAACAAATTTGCGAATGAAATGATTATTGTTGCCATTTATGAACGAACTCGTGAATAGTTCTAAAAAAATAATTTATTTGTCAATTTTCGGTAAAAGCTGACTTAAAAATATTAATTTGTTAATTCATTTCAATTTAAAATATAATTTAAATATTTTCGTGCATTCTACGGGTGTATTTTGTATTACAATGTAATAGTTATTACGAATGAATGTTTTTAGTGCTAAATTATTGTGCAAATATTCACAGTTTAATATCTTGTAGTATAAAACAATACTCGATGAGCAATAATAATTATTTACATGAGTAGCGATTTAGGAAAGTATTACGTTAAATAAGCACACATGGTGAATTTAAAATATTACCAGAATGTACCTGTTAATTATATTTGTTTTATTTTTTCAATACTTTATCATCACAGTTGATATCTATACAGGATGTTTACAATTTATTTAAATTATACATAATGTGAACAAATAATATTGAAGGCTTACAGTACACGTTGTAGAAAATAATAGTTTTTAATTAGCGTATTAATATTTACTTATATATTGTATTATTTTTAAAATTGATTGAGTATTTTAGATAATCAATTTCCAAGTCAATATTAATTAATTCGTTTTTAAAAAAATTAGAAAAAGTATTCTACTTTATTCTTGAATAAAAAAAATAACAAAATAATTAAAGGTTCGAAATTGTATTATATAATTACGAATAGCTCTATATATATTTAGATGAACCATAATTTTGTTATATACTTCGATTTTTTAGTTTATGTTATTGTTATTTTGATTTAAAATAAATCCCTGTAAAATGGTTATTTTTGGAGATTTATTTTTATACAACCTGAAAGTAGTTGTGAAATATTGAGCAAACACTTAATTATATTTTGATAACGTTTCATACAAGTTAGATAGTAAAGAATAATTGTGTAAGTGTTAATGATCTATTTCACAATGTTTTAAAAATATATACGAATATAAAAATCGTTGAAAGGAGTAATTCGTTTGTGAGTTGTTATACTTTCATTGAGCGCAATTTATTCGAAACCAAGCTTTTACGAATGTCTATTTTAAAATAAAATTTTATTTTATTTCGATCAAATTATTAGTTATTGTTACCGGGACGGTCTTATTGTGCAATATAAAATATCCGATGTATTTACTCTACGGTACATGATATCAATACATTAATATGTATACCAACGGAAAAATTAAATATTCGAAGAATGTGTAAAATGTAAACTTGGAACTACATAGTATGCAACATGTTGACTTTTATAGTTTTATTTTTCTAGTTTAATATAACCATTTTATACAACGTTCTTAGAAATATATATATTATATATAAGTAATATTTATTATAAAATTATATGACAAAAAAATACTTATCCAATAGTTACAATATTATGACATCAATAATGTCTGTTGTAACCATTAAGTAATATTATAATCTAATAAATTATGTATACATACAGTAATATGTTGCATAGAAATCATAATAAGTTTGTAGGTTAAATGTTTATTTCTAAAGGTTTTATTCTACGCAATTGAACTAGGTTATTTGGTTGTTTATTCCAAACAATTATTGTCTCAGATTATCATCGTTGAACTTGTTTTCTTTAATCTATCTCATCCGTATTACGACTGTGAATTAATCTCAAATGCAAATGCATAACTTCCGTTTGCTGTTTTATTTATCATTATTTCCACTGCTTTTCACGTGCTAATGTTTCGCACGGGTAGTTTTATAATAATTTGTAAAGTATTAAATCCGTCAAATGAAAAAAAAAACTAGCGATGATCACTGGAGGAAGTTATTTTTTCACTACTATTCAAAATAATCGTTTATTATTTTTTATTTTTTTTAAAACATGCTTTCGTTCACTGAGACTTGGACAAAGTGCTTCCGTTGCAAGTCACCGTGTACTTACCGACTAAATAAAGCTAAGCAGGAGTGTATTGACCTGAACAAACACCTGGTAACAATGATTTAATCTCATCGGGTCTAAGTAAACATACAACATTCAAATTAATAAGTATCTATACATTTGGAGAGGGTCAAGAGGAGAGGCATTGAAGAAAAAGGGCATAAGTCATTTTTTCCCTCGGCAATCGGCTGGTTGGTTTTTTATGTTCATAGTGTAAACATCTCTTTTGGGGTTCTCATTAATGATTTATTATTACTGCTGTGTTTACGTTTTATTGTCATTATTATTGTATTTGCATTATTTTCTATGCGATGCCATTGTTAAAGAAATTAATTTATTGATCCAAAAAATAAAAATGAGGTACTGTACTCAATAATAAAAAGTCTTCCCTGCTGAAATGTTATTCATCATGTGAACTTCAAAGATATTTGTGTTCCGAAATAAGATGGAATAAAAACTTAATTAATATCAAAAATTTTTGAACTATATTTGTATAGTTGTTTAAATATGGATTGTACTTGTTGATTACTTGTGCACTAGTTTTATAGTATAATAGTTGCTAGTTATGTTGTTTCTAAAATAACTCTAAACCACAATTTACTATAAATATATAATTTTAAATCATTATAATATACTCTGATCAATTGTTTATTGTAGAAGAAAAATAATTTATTTAATTTTTAATTTTGATTATGTTGTTTAAAATGTATTATACAATTCATTGTATTGATTAAATAATTTGCCTGTATGTTATAGATAAATGTAAATCAAGTAAAGGTTAAGTACTAAGTATAGCTATTATGTGTTTCAGAAGTTCTTATAATAGAAAATATAGGGAAAAACATTATTTTTTACTACATCATATGTTGAATATAATTATATATTTTCAATATTAGAAGTTTTATTATGTACATAATATTGTTATTGATTTAGTATTGTTTGCCATCCCAATGATGCATATGTTATTATTTTAAAATTCAAAATATGTTTTATATGTAAGTCATGTATTTATTAACACGAATGAAAAAATAAATACATATATAATGCTGAAGCTTCAGTTCCATGGTTGTTTAGTATTCTTCTTGATAGTCCATTGTTTTTTGTTTTTTTTTTTTTTTTGTTTCTTTCATATCGGGTGGTCATAGCACCAAGATATATCGTCCAGACGTTCGCTACGTGACAGGTAAATGCTTTTAGATTATTTTTCTTTACTTTTTTTAATTGACATATTTATTATACTATGTATTGAAAAATTGCAGAAGAATTAATGAGATGATTTTAATTTTTGAATTACAATATTTTATTGAGCTGTCCAAGACAGAGAATAATCAATACAGGTATATCTATAAAAAATGAAAAAAAGGTATTTTTGCTACTAGTTCCATCAATATCTTAAATACTAATGCTTAAATAAATGTAGATGGTAAAACAGGTAAAATTACAACAAAAAAAAAAAGAAAAATGTTAAACATCATATATTATTCTTACTTTATCATACTTTACATACTCAGTTTATATTGTTACTGCACTTTTCTGAAATTAACATCTTAAAATGTTTGGACCTAGAAACAATTATTTCTTTGTGTTTATGACATGACATTTACAATGTAGGTATAGATAATTTAGACTTAAGCATAATAATAATATAAATAATATTCAAGTATTCATGATATATATAAACACAATATAATTACTATAATTTAGTTTGATTTTAAGACATTTATATATTGAATACTCACACTTAAAACCAGTGTAAATTATCTACATATCAATTTCTAACAAGCAATAATATACCATTAAAATAGATTTATTTCGAATAACGATTTTTTTTTTAACTATGTTTTTTTATTCTGTATTCTAGCTATGTGTAGTTGATGTTTACATTTGAAATTTATTTATCCTGTAAAACAACGAATTTTCTCCAATACAATGAATACTACGTACATGAGACGTGGATTGACCAAGGCAATAGCCGAAAACGCTTTACTCGCCGAGTCATTGAAAAACTTAAACAAAGCTACCGTAAGTATATTTATTCGCATTATTTTCATTATATAATATTCAGTAAATTATGTGTTAATTTATGTAAATTGATAAATTAGATTGTGAAGTGTAACATTTTGTTGTTTGGTCGATCGCCTACCCTCATATTATAAACATATTCACAAGATATTTATTTAAATATAAATAAGCATAATATTATGATTATGATTAGTATATGCGTTTTTTTCTGATCTTTGACATATTACACTTTGTTTGCGTGCCATGTGGATATATATTTGTTTATATAATACATTTGAATCGTTCGGTGATTATGGTTTTTAATGTTCTTCGTAGCTGTTTGTAAAACTGTTCTTGATCGTACAAATGATAATCACGTGCACATATGCTGTATGCAAATACCTTAATATATTATGCATATATGTATACAATACGTAGCGAAATTTTCGGGTATTGCTTTATGTCATAAATAAACTGAAACGCATTGTTTTCTAAACCAATGGAAAATAGTATTTGTAAAATTATGGACGAATATTTTCTCTATTAGCATACAGAATCGATTTGAGCTATAAAAACAACCTGGTCGGAATAAATCTTCGCGGAAGTTCTAACATTAATGTCTAAACGGCTGGAAAAATGAATCATTAAAACTGTATAAACTATATTTGTATTGATATAATAACTAAAAAAAAACATTTTTAGAGTCGAACCCATTAATTTCATTTTATTGCTTAATTTATTTTCAATGCTATTGTTATACTTTAATAACTGCTTGGCATTTGGCGATTTATTTAAATTAATTTGACACTTATGTAGTCAATATCCGATATTGCTAGGAAACGAAAAACTTCATAGCACTATATTTATGCTAATGTGCCAAATAAATACTTTAAAAGTTATTTTTATGTTATATATAATTATATTACCATATTGTAATTTGTAAAATAACTTTGTTACAATTATATTAACAATATTACTGATTATACAGATATATTGGCAGTTACAAGTATTCCAAATATTTTTTAATATTATTCTGTGCATCTTAAATTATTTTAACTGTATTAATTATCAAATTTTGGTATTCTACATCGGAACATTTAGTTCAACTGCAGTATATTTAAGATGCTCTAACTCATTATAATATATTTATAATAGTGAATCAATTTTACTTCTATATTTCTACAAATTTTAAGAAAAATAATACTCTAATTAATTTCTTTCATGAATTATGCATTCAATAACAACATTTGAACTTATTCATAAAATCAAAATTATTTGATAATTGTTTTAGGTATTCCTAATGAAATATTTTGCTGTTTACTATACTCAATCTTAACATTGGATATTTGCTAATTTACATTTATAAATATTCTTATAAAAAATGTGATAACTCTGTAATTTTTTATAACGATTTAGGTAAGAAAGCTTTAACATGACAGAATTTCACTAAAAAGAAAATCACCAGTCAGTTATTGTGTAAATGCCCTACAAAAAAAAAAAAAAAAAACTAAATGTTATTTCCGATATCAAGGAAACCCTCGGGGTAAATCTTGTGAATTTGATCTCGTGTACATCTAACCTATTAAGTTACAATCACTACTTGACCATTTGATTTTATCATCGGATCTCTTTCAAAAAAAGGATCCGTCGCTTTAGATCTAATCCCTATGGCCAGGAAAGGGGTTTATTAGAGAATATACGAAAATTGAAAGTAAGACGAATGAAGCTTATTGGCAAATTTTAAGCCGTGTATAATTTTTTAGTTACTGATAATTTATAATAAACAATATTTTTGGAGTCGTGATCATTCAATGTGCCTCAATATGTATACGGATGCGTTAGTAAATAATTGTGTAATACTATTATGTGCATTGTTTACAATTGTTTCATTTAAGTTTTATACTTTTTTTTTTATCATTCAGGACTCACAGTCATTGCTGCAAAGACCAATAAACATCTTTAGCTAAAAAAAAACCCTCTCTATCGTTAACCACCAAATACCAAATCAATATTTGTAGTTTGTTAGTCTACATATGTACTAAATTATATAAACTGATTAGTAATGCTTTGATTAGATAAGATTTAGTAAACAATTATAAACAAAAGTAATTTTGAATTAAATTTTTTAGAATTTTATTATAAATCTGATATGTATGTAGGTAAATTTATTGTTCTAATCGGTAAATAATAATATACGAATTTAACTTTGATTATTATGTAAATATCATATCATTCATATCATAATTTTCCAATATAAGTTATAAACTGATCAAACCACTGGTATTATTCGGAGTGAGCTTTTTTTGACTTATAAAACTTGAAATCATTTATAGTTTTAGTTTTTTTATAGTAAGAACTTATTACTTTGATACTACCCTTTGATTTCAGTAAAAATTTGCAATACTTGTCTAATAATTTACTCCATAGCATTATACAATTTTTAGATTAATAGAATCAGTGTAGTGGAATTTCCGATTTGCTCTTGATGTATGGATAGTGTATTTTATTTCTTTTCTCGGTCGCGCATAATTCACGATTCATTTTAATAATTACATTATTATTTACATTATGTATTTCAAAATGTTTTATTTATAATCTCTCAAACGTAAACATAATTTACATTCATCAATATTAACATTAATATCAACTGCTATGTTCTATAAAAATTATTTTATATATTTGAATAATAATTTTATTATTGAATATCGTTTTTAATTCGTCTAGACTTTTATATTACATTTACTACCATAATATTTACAAAATCACTTTAATTTACATAATAAAACACCTTAGCATTGTCTTGGTAACTCATATTTCATGATTAGGAAAAACTATTCCTGTTGACATAACCTTCACCTTAAAACAATTCAAAAGAAAAATGTAAATTAATGTAGTGATATAGTTTTAAAAATGTCATCTTTGAATATAAAAATATTTTAAATACTTATTTTATCATTTAATATGAGATAATATTCTATATAACTATAAAAATAATTTAGATTAAGAGGTATAAATATTTTGTTAACCAATTATATTAGAAGTTTTGCGCAAAATAAATATCAATAATAAAATCATGTTTTAATGTTATTTGTTAGTGATTATCAATATTAAAATAACTTAAATGTTAAATTATTACTATCACATTTTGGTTGTACTAACCTTCTATATCTAGTAAATCTCGAATAACAACTTTTTTATAACCGCTTAAAATTTAAATTACAGTAAATTATATAAATGTTATTTGGAGATTTACTTGTATTATGAATAATTTGTAGTTTTGATTATTATAATTTAAAATTTAAATTCAATATTTTTGTAATTATATTTAGTGTGTTTGTAGATTTACGATTTCTCTTAAAACCGTTTTTGGAATGCGATGATTTATAATTTATTTCAAGATTAAAGACACCAATCTTAATAATACACTGAATTCCTATACCATACATAAATAATATTTATATATTTATACATATTATGTATATTATAATAATAATAAAAATAAGTTATTTTTCAAAAATTTCAACATTACTGCAGTTATGTTGTTATGTTTAGGGTTTTGATAAATGCGTGTAAAATTAGAACTTCATAGCTTATGAGTTTGTAGACGAATAGTAAGAAAACACTAAACTGCGTCATAAATTTACTTCAGCGATTTTTTATTAAATACTATTTCACTATAAATTGATAAGAAATAGTAGTATAAATAATATTTATAATGTAATAGTAATCTTATTTATAAGCTATATGGTCGAAAAAAGAAAAAGAACATTAATACTTAATTATGATATTGTTTTTTTACTGAAAAAACCGATTAATATTAGGTTTGATTAAAGTGTATTACTGTTAAATATGTATAATTACTACTGTCTATTTCACATTCTTATTTTGACTTTTGCTAATACTGTGTATACACGTCCTACTTACATTTAGGTTACGACTTACAGTTACAATAAGGCGCTGTTTAATACTTAATGTTGTTTTTAATACTGTGCTAACGCAATCCTATGCGTTCGCCGTAGACCCAGCTGAATTTTATATTATACACATATACACACAGACGAGGAAATGAATAAAAAATACAATACGTTTAAAGTGCGCATATGAGTGGTGGTGGTGGTAGCGTGCGGGACACTTGTCCAAAATTGATTTCAACGTTTTCCTAGTGCTTTGCTGATGCTCTCTACTGAGCAACGGCGAACGGGATAAGTTCGAGCCGAAGCGGAGTGGTGTACGAGGGGTAAGAATAATTCAACCGTGGTTCGGTGACTGAGAAATTGAAACGAGATCCCTTTTCGAAGACGTGGGTGACGGCGGACGGTGGTGCGTGCGTGCGAGTGCGAGGGATCGGGAATTTGCGATTGTGCATGTGCGAAATGAGATTTGATATGTGTAGTAGAGAGGTAATATTCGCGCACGCTCTCGTACGTACGTATATGTACGTCGTATGCACACAGGCGGCGGTGCGTTCATCAGGGCTGCCGTGCCGTCGCTCCTTCGTTTTTTTTTCCTCCCCTCCATAATCCTTACCGACGCCGCATCCCGTCGTAGTCGTCGTCGTCGTCGTCGTCGTCGTCGTTCTCTCGTATACTATTCTTCGCTCCGCCACCGTCTCCGCGCGACTCCCCCCTCCATCGGTCTTGATACGACCCGTATGTGTGTATGACGTCTGAGCCCCGTTAGAAAATTGCCGAGGAAAAACTCATTTTCGCATTTTCCTCCTTTACACACAATCCGCCGCGTACACACGTACATATACACACGCTCACACTCCCCGCCCACTCGAGTGTTTGTACGTATATATATGTGCGCGCATACGCATGTACGTACACGTGTGTGTGTATTTGTGTGTGTATCTACGTTCTCCTTCTTTTTTATCCGTAATTCCTTTTCGCCGTTAGAGATCCAATCAGCTCTCTCCGGTTCCTCCGCCCCTTCTGGGCTTTTTTTAACTTTGAATTCCCCACCGCCACCTCTGACTCGTATCCTCATGTGTGTGCGCGCGCGTATGTATATGTACATACACATACACACACGTACGTACGTACGTACGTACGTTCAAATGTATGGTGTGTGTGTATGTGTATTCGTGCAACGAGATTTTGGATTTTTCCGCTTCGGGGATCCCGCAATTTCCAAGTTGCACGATAGTGGGGAGGAAAGAAACGATGGTGGTATAGAAGAGATTGGCTGGCGGGTTGGCAAAAAAGGAATATATGTGCTGGGCAGGCGGGTAGACAGTTTCTTGCGTATGTGCGTGTGTGTATTCATATATATATATATATATATATTCAAACGAGAGCGTGTGTGACCCTTTACCACTCTACCCCGTCGTCGGTTTAAGTCGACTGTTGCATACATTATAAACGTTCTACTCTTATCCCTCCGTCCAGTGTTCCACTACCACCGCCGTCATTTTGTTTGTTTTTACCGCCTTCGGAGTCCTTTTTATCCATTTTCTCTTTTCTCGCTCCTATCCGCCAGCGACGTCTACTCCGCAGGATCGATGTGTGCCTTTTAATATCTATCCGCCCGACGAATACGCATATTGTTCTCGGAAACCTAACCCGTCGCTTCAAACCTCCCTCCCACCATTCTGAACACGCCTGCAATGACAAGGGTATATGAGCTTACCGTTTTTCGAACAACAAAACGGTTTCTTTTATTTTTGTGTTTTCATTTTCTAATAATTAAAAAGTATTGTAATCTACTGTAAAAAAAAATATGAAAATCTTTACTAGCTCTATACAAATTGAGATTTGTGGTTATTAGAAAAGATAAATTATCAACATTTATTTTTTTATAGTGGCTATAAAATAGTTGATAAAGTTGTTTATAAATATTGCTGCTTATAACTAAATATAATTTCTCCATTATATAATAACTTATGTTTATATCTCACTAATTTTGTACGAGTAACATGATATTTATATATACATACAATTTTATGTTATTTTCCTTAACAATTTTATCCATAAAAAAATACTTTAATCACTGTAACATTATAATTATTAAAAAGTGAATAGAGGTACATTTTATTTCATTTTATTGATATAGACATTAATATATTTGTTCGTATTTTATTAAACACTGACATTCGTTTCAGTTAGCCAAGTAATCGTGCAAAATATCTAAGAACAATAATTTTCTTCATCTTGATGATCACGATTATGAATCTCACGGGGATTGTAGTTATTTGAATTTCAAATGTTTCCATGTATTTTACGAAGTGAACGTTTGTAATTATGTTAATTATTATCCAACGCAATCAAATCGTCGTGTAGATGCCATATTAATATAAGTAAAGGGGAACCGTAGAGGTGAGCTGATGTTATTAGTTAATGTATTACCAAACTATAAACTTTGGTAATAATATATAGTTATTTAACTTTATTGGCGGATACCTCGTATTATAGTGGAAATATCTGAATAAGTGTAACATACGAACATTTTTAAATATACTGCTAGAAGAATATTTTATTATTTCTCTTTCTCAATAACGGATATAATATCTGGAAAGTGAATTTAGTATTCCGGATCTTACCATTACTCATGATAAGAAATAAAGAACTTAAGAGGTTTGTTTATTGACCAATTATATTCATATAATAGTATGTTGTTTAACCAAACAGATTGTTGAAATCTTCATTCTCATTATATGAACTTTAAAATTATTCATATTTTGGTTGCTTTAACTATCCACATAATTTAAAAATTTAAAGTTCACGTGCAGTTATTAGGCATAATTATTAGTTCAATAACTTTTTTATTTTTTGATTTTACGAGTATGCATGTTTCAATTTATAATTAGTGAAATATAAATATATTTATTTAATTAGATTTCTTCAGATAAATGAAAGTATATAGCTATTATTAATAATTAACTGGTTACAATATTTATACGAATAATAATTTCAAAATAATTTCAAATTATTATTGTTTTATTTAAATTTAATTAATAAGCTGTTTTAAAAGTGTTCTATGATGCAATTATAATTTATTTAAAATGTAATTAATATATGCATATTATTGCTCAATGAATAGTACAATAAATTTCATCATTAACTAATACTTATTAATTTAAATTTTAAATATATGTATTGGCTGCCTTAAAGTGCCTTACAGTTTTTATTTAATTAATTCTGAATATTAAATTTTTTCTATCAATAAACTGTAGATATTATTTTGTATATATATATACATAAAAACTTAAGTTTAACTTAAACTTAAGTCATTAATATTTGTTGTTAATAACTTATAAATTCAACCAATAAGTGTTTTCGTAATATAACTCTATTATATTAGTTTGTGTTTATACACAGTGCTAAATTTTAGACAGGTTTTAATTAAGGTCTAACTGTGTTTATTTAAATTTAATTAAATCAATGATTCTCATAATATATTATATAAATTAGTGTAACGTTATTGATATAAAAAATATATATGATAATATAATATTAGATAATTATAATATGCAAATATTATAACAGCGAAGTAAATTTTAATCGTACTGTGAACATTATTTTGGATTAGATATTTGCTTATAATAATTTCACTTCTATGAAAAATAGACTTTGGAAATTTCCGGGAAAACGCATTTCTTTTTCCCATAATATCATGATTATAAATTTACTGTAAGAGAAGAAATAATAATAGGTAGAATAAATTCCTAAATTGATCGACATTTTCTTTAAAAAAAAAAGAGAGAAAAAAAAGTAATAATAATAAAATAAAAATCAAACGAACGATGAGATTTTTTCGCGATGGAAAATTATTTTTGATGAATATTCACAATAAAATGTGATTGCTCATTGAACCGACAATGACGTCTCAAATATTTTCTTTTCGACATTGCGTTTTTGCTGTTGTCAATTTACCGGTCTTTAGGTGCCACACCAGTTAGAGTACAAAATAATATGTACATACTTTTCGTAATTTTTGCTCACGGCCGTGGCATTGCATCATATGAAATCGGTCGGACTTATGCCGGCGAAAATATGATAAATTAAAAGTACAAGAATACGTGTATGTGTGTGTGTAGGTAAGTACTCCCGATGTGTTCTGGGTAATTAAACAATATACCGAGAAATGCCGAAAAGCATGTTTTTTTTATATGTAGGTTCATTCAATGTATAATATACTCCGGGTGTTTGTGTTATTGAAAACTCATGATAATTCCTTTCACCCAGAAAAATAACGATCTACAATAAGACCCATTCGTTAACACGCGTTTGTGCGCTCATTCCGATTCGGCGGCTTGTACAATGTGTACAGTATGTGTGTGTGTGTGTGTGTGTGTGTGTGTGTGTGTACATAAACATATGAGTGCGTCCGTTATAGTATGTGTGTGCGTTATTTTTTCATTATTTCCATTCTTTTTATTTTTTAAATTCGCCCAAGTCATCGTTAATGACATAAAAAACAAGATTGGACTAATGAAGGGCCGCCCTCTATTTCTCAGTTCTCCCCTCGATTGTCTACAACAACATTGCCTAGTCACGCCGTACAACCGAAAAGGTAACACGCACGGAAATAATAATAATAATAGTAGTAATAAAAATTTAAAAAACTATGGCTAAGAATATTTTATTATTATGTATTTGAATTACAATAAAGTTTTGATTATTTATTAGTGAGGACCGCGTTGCTGAGAATTTATCTTTCATAACCTCATTTATGTTTTATGTGTTCTTGTGCGTATATATGTGGCTTATGTACGTGTGTGCTAGTGTGAAATCGGTGATTTCATATGCGTTCAACAAATATACATGCGAACAATAAATTAATTTATGACGATTCAAAAGTGTATTTTTTATTTTATTTTTTTCGCGGTGGAGGGGAGCAGGAGCAGAGTAATGTGCGCGTAATTATTATAGCGTTGTCCAAGCAAATTAGACGGTTTGAAAAATATGGGTTAACGGGTGTTGTTATGGTGTTATACGGTTTGCAATCAATAGTCGCTACGCGCGCTCAAATAATGTTTATATATTTAGTCATGATTTTTAGGTTAACGGTAGTTTGCTTTGTTGAAAATATGATAATTACTGTCGTACATTTTATATAATTTGCCTTGAATAACTTTAATGTAGCTTAACTAATAATAATGTGATTAACAATAATTATTGTTAGTTGAGGACAGTAGCAAAATAAGTTTTATGAAAATACTATATTTTCTTATTTTATATTCAGAACGTAGCAAGAATGTATTAACATAACAATGATATGATTTTTTTTTTTTAGTTATGTCGATTGTGTATTTCATTGTTTTGCTAGAGGAAATGGTTTAAATGGTTTACATTGATAAATAATTGGTTTATTTCTTACTGTGTTGGTACTTTTAAAAATTTAACTTATGGAAAATCCGTTACTTATAGCTCGTTCTTGTTGGCAAAATAATAAATTGATTATTGTTTTAATATATTTAATATAATTTACTACTATTTATAATATGTATTTTGTTTATGATATTCAATACAAAAATATACAGTTCTTAGAAGAATTTTTAACTATCATTTTGTAAACAGGAACAATTTAAGGAAAGTATAACTATATATAAGCAGTTTCCAATAGGTTTATAAAAATTACTTTTGTTTTTATTTATTCTTTTGAAATATATTTAAATTATAGTTGAAATTATCATCTATTACATTTCAACTAAATTAAAAATATTTCGAAATCATCAAATTTTTACTGTTGTAATTACATACAACACAAAATACATAAATACTATTGTATTTATTTTAAATTGATAATGTTAGATTTATTTTAATAAAAAATAAAATATTGGTCTATAAGACTTTTGAATTTAATACAAGATTATTTAAACTTAATACTTATAAAATATCTCGAAATTATTAAATTTAGTGAATGATTTTAAATTATTCATTAATATAAGCTATAATAATTGTATAACCAAACATTTTGATAACACATGGCAGCTGTTTAGTACACTAGTGTCAGTAGTAGATAAAAACTTCACAATATTATGTTGTATCCCTTAGCTGTTGTCCAAGCAACCATTGATATTGTTAGACACATCAGTATCTATTTTGCCTACCCAAGAGCCGTGATATATTGTTCGATTATTATGAAAAAATTTTATTGAATTATTGAAGTTGTAATAGTACTACGAATACCTAATATAAATATTGATTTCTTACGATTTTAAATTTCTACCTATTAAGGTTAATATTAGAAAGCACATTTTTTCCTATTGTGGAGATTTTTCCTATTTTTTTATGAATTAATATGTTTAGTTTAAATTTGTGTAGTAATTATTTTCTTTAAAATATGTTTAGTTCTTAATATTTATCATTATTACATACTATATTCTATAACATTTTAAAATATGTTCGAATATTTTCATCTCTAATTTGATTCAATTTCAAAATTATTTAAAAAATATTTATTCGTATAAATATGGCAAAAAAATTGATTTAGAAATTAGTCCATATTTCTGATACAGTAGCAATATAATTCTAAATACTATTTAAAAATAATCTAATCAGATAATGTTGTGACTTTCAAGTATCAAGCAATAACTTCTGACCAACTTTTACTTTTACTATTGAAATGAAATGTTTAGGGAGAGCATGCGTAATAGAGTGTTTGATCGATCAACAGGCGATCAGCTTCGATCGAGTAACTGTTACGGCTATCGGTACTTCAACGCATGACTATCCGAGAATTTAGTTTTAAAAAAAAGAATATTCGAGGTATATATTATTGTTATAACCACGGATGTTGATATCTCTTAATAAGTAGAAATTAAATAATGTATTTGGTAATTTTTAATTCTGGTATTAAAGCACTATTTGATTTTGATCAGAATCGGCCAAACATATTTTATTGGGTTACATATGTACGACCAAGAACTGGAGAAAAGATATCATAATTATTCAACACACTTTCCTTCAGTTGTACCAAAATAACAATTCACTATTTTAAACTGCTATTAATATTTAAAGTTGACGGTTATTGTTTTGGCATAAATCTGTATTTTTAAAAATAAAGTTATAAAAAAATATATTTTGCCAATAATAGTCTACAAAATCAATTATTATTTGTCCTTAACGAGTTCAAAACTGACTGACATAAATGAGTGCGTATGTGTCTTTAATTTCGTTTTCATTTGTCATCCACTTAATTTTTTCTCAGAAAATTAAATGTTTAAGTAACCGGCGGTTATATTTCTCACATGTTATGATGCCTGTCGACCGATCAATTATTAAAACTAATAATGATTTGTATTAAAGTTGATATAGGGGTATTTTTCCTTGCTCCCTTATAGTTCTCCGCCACTGAATAAATAATAACCTTTTCGATTCGTCCATGTTCTTCAAGTTTGATTTATAATTAAAACCCTTTATGTGCCTTCACCATAGGGTAGGTTTGCATAATCATACACATTTTTATTGTTCAAAAAATAATTTTCCGTTTATGTCTTGGACAATTCTTATTTTTATTTATTTATTTATTTTTTTTTTTTTTGAATATAATTTGTGTTTGGAATAATTCACGGACGCAGTTTTGTTAGAATTTTTAGTAATATTATGATATTTTGTATACTTTGTATTCTCTGTTCTATTCAGTTATTATACTCGTATGATTTTGGTTGGTTAACGATATTCCTTATTGAAAAAGAATTAAAAATTAAATTTACAATATAGCAGCACGACACGTCCATTTTTAACGTTCGCCACAAAGTTTGCTAATAAATTATTATTATTATTATGATTGTATATCGAGGACATATTAATGGTATTATATTATTATATTGTCCGCTCAAATGGTTTATGGACATCATAAAAATTCTTTGGCCTTACGTGCCAACACATCATGATTAACCCTTATCCGCTTTAAATGACATTTGGATCGTGTGTATGTGCATGTGAGAGTATTTGGATAAAGGCCAGGCCGATGGCATTACCCATAAGAGAACTTGCGAATTTAGGAAATGTTTACCTCGTGGGGTGATTCATCGGGGCAGTTTATTATACAATCCCCTTGCTCGTAAATATATTTGAAAAATGATTTTCAATAAGTCATCAGACAACTTAAAACTGTGAGATGAGTAAATAATAATCGGATGTTCAATAGCGTTTTGTCACTAGTCATCGTGAGTGTCAAATATTTATTTGTATCCAGTAGTGTTGCATCCATTGCACGTCAAAGTTAAAAGTATACATGTATATATATAATATATATATATATATATGTACATATAATATATATACATAGTCTTATAATTCGTATTCGCATCATGGAATTTTAAATTAGAAAATTATTTTAATTTTTTTTTAATCATTTTTACTTTTGAAAGGGACTTATTTTTTATATATCACGTATTACATTTACTGTTAAAATGTTTCGATATCAGTTTTGAGATTTATAAATTAGTTTATATATCATAAATCACAACCTCGCAACTTTTATTGAATTTTAAACAAACTTTTTATCCCTTTATTCATTGCTTTAATAATATAACTATATATGAACTTGGAATATGTAAATTTTTACAAAACCGCGTATTAAAATACTGTAAATATAATACATAGCAAATTTTATGTTCCTTTATTCTTTTTGCATTTATTTCATCGCACAGAAACGATAAATTATAAAAAAAAAATTTAAACTAATATTATCTGATGCATTTATTGAATTGAAAGAAAATGTGTAGTGTTCAAAATATTTTGAACTTTGTTTTCATTTTTGTTATTTAACCTACGAATAAATTTAAAATATATCGGATGTTTTTATTATTTTTTGGTTGAAATACAGAAAGCATCAGTCATACGTATTATTACATATTGCAAATATATTGTGTATGATATTTTATATAAAAAATAAACCTCATTATAAATAGCTTAAAAACCATAAAACTATGCATATAGTTGAATTAATATTTTTCATTTTATTTCAATTGTAAATTTAAAAAATTAACAAATATTATACTATTTATATTATTATTGAAAGATCAATTATTAAAAATGTGACGTTAAACTGCCAAACCGTGTTAAATTTTAGAATTTTTCAAAATCCCAAAAATTATTAATTATAATAATCAAAATCTTTCTTGTTACACTTAAAATATTAGATTTTGATTTTGAAAGTTTAATTTAATATTTTTGGGTTAAAGTCTCATGTTTCAATATCATATTTATGTATAAGTATTTGAATTATACCTTATTATTTCTACCTTATTATGGCAGTATAAATAAAATATAATAACAATATTTTACTTTTCAAATTGATTTAGGGTTTACATTGTATAACTGCTGACTTTCGAGTTAAAACGTATTGTTCTTTATAAACAAAGTATAGAAACTATGTTTATAAGTGCATCTTTTGGAATAGAATAAATATTTAAATTGTTGATTTTACAAATAAGCATCGTATGTATTATTATACTTCCATATGATCGTAATTTAGTCTTGAATAAAAATCGTTTTTATTATTATTATTAAAATTATTGTTTTTTTTTTTATTAACTTATTTTGCTTTAAAAGTAACTAGACACGAATCGTTTTACCAGATATAGTCTTTTTTTTTTTTTAAACCAGAGTTAGGTGTTAAACAAAAGAACACGACCGAAAGGGAAATACGTACGAAGAATATAATTTATATATGTACCTATGCATAAAGGTTGAGGCGTATACGGTACGCTCTTATTCGCCATGTGTTGTTTCATGTATAATTACACACACACACACATTTACGGTGGTCTAATTAGTCATATATTATACGTGACAGCAGATTACAATGAACATAATAATACGATCGGTGGTCGTAAAAATGGCTTGTCGTCGTCCCCATTACGTTATATATATATATATAGTCTAGCCTAAATGTATTATATCGTTTTTGCTATGTAGTGTATCATGTACACGCATTATCATAATATACTACCCACGTTCTGTATAATTATATATACACATAGAACAGCGATCGTGCGCGTATAAAATTTTTAAAAAATTTTCTTCGCTCTTTCTATCATCGTAAATTTATAATAATTATGCGTTTTAAAAACGTATCGTTACTGTTGTAGCGTGTGCAAGAAAATATAAAAAAAACCTCCGTTTATCTATCATTGTTATTATTATTGAACGATATCTCAACCCAGTGAACTTCGAAATCGACGTGATAGCATATTCTATAATGTAGTTACACGACGGTCGTTCGTTTCAGTGGTACTCTGTGGACGAATCGGACCTGGACGACGACGTGTGTTCGAAGTTCGTGCAGATGCATCTGGACGCGGACACCGAACGATTCCTGGACGATTCGACGGAGCAGAGCGACAGACTGCTGATGCAGATGTGGCAATCGTTCGTTTCGGTTTTGCTGAATACGTTTATGACGAAAACTTCGATTAACGGGTAAGAGGGATTATTATTCTTCTTCCGCGAACAACGATTGAGTAACAGCTGCAATACGGTTACGGTGACGATGACGATACGATCGGAATGTCTCTTGTACACCTACCCGATGAAATCCATATAAATTCATACCCGATATAATATGGTATTTGCGTGCCGTATTCACACAATAATTTTATACGAAACGTATTACACGCGTCGTCGTCGCTCGTCCACACACCCCATTGGCCGGTACGCGACCGCCGTCCGATTGGTCGGAAATAAATATTTTTCATTCGATTTTTTTTCTCCTTTTTTTTTCGTCTTTTCTCCGTCCGCGCGTAATTAAGCTCGACCGCCGCAACCGGTCCGTCGTCGTCGCGGTCTCGTTGTCTCATGCATATTGCATGTCGCGTACACGCCCGTCAACCCGACCGCGCTCGGCAGCACGTCGTCAACATGCCCCGGTCGGGCCGCATAAGAAAACCCGCGCGTCGTCGCTCCGACAAAAACGCATCCGTGGGATATGTTGTGTACGGTTTTTTTTTCTCTTCATATTCTTTCGTTATTCTTCTTTCGGTTTTTTCCCTCTCATTTCCTCCACCACCACGTCGTCGTCGTCGTCATCGTCGTCATCCAACGTCCTGGCAAAAATTCTAATCCGGTTTTACCGCTGCTATCCGATTGCTGCTCGCGCGCTGGGTAGTTATATACGTTTATATAGTATCAAGAGTACACCTCCGTCATTCGTCAGCTTTGGCGGCTGCGGTAAATAATAATATTATACAATACGACGCGAAAAACACTTTTTTTATCCTTCATCCCTCTCTCTCTCTCTCTCTCTCTCTATCCGTGTGTATCTATCTTTGGACGTAAGACGTAACGTTTTATGACGTGTGCGTACCGGCATTGTCAAACTGATACGAGTCTTACGTTTTCATTACATGTACATATAAATGTTTGTCTAATCTTCGTGATACGCTCGACACCGGTACATATATTGTGTAATGAATATGGTTAATTAATGTACCAATTTATCCATGGACGTATGTACGTTCTGTTGTTTCGACGCCTTTAATGTTATGCCGGATCCACAGATGTCCAGGAAAAATAAACAAAACATAAATTCTACTTTTCCCAACACTAACTGGTCAATTTATATAGTTTTTAAAAACAGAAACCAAACTTGCAGTGTGAACCCATTATATTTTATAGGTATCTACATAGTCATTATAATCGTATATTGTTCAATGTAAAAAAAAAAAAAACGAAAACGCTTAAATTCTTATTGAGTGTGTTCTTGATTTTTAAGTTTCGATTTTATCTACTACGTAGGGTTAATAATAGTTTTTTTTTTTTTTAATCGTAGGTACAATATATCTAGGTATATGTTTTCTTCTTACCGACGTTAAAATAATCTTTAATCATAAAAATGACCACAACGAATAAAGTTTTAAAAGATTGCTTCGCTCAATTACTTATTACTTATAACTGATTCCACTCTTCGGCAGGGGTAGACTAGAATTTATAAATTATTTGTTACTGTATTATATTTAAAACTTCAAACATTGAATTTGAAAGCATTATACTTATTTTATGAAATTGACTATGTCTGTTTAAATTTTAATGCAATCGTATTAAATTATTATATACTATAATACAATATGTAAAAGCTATTTATCTCGATAATCATAATAAAAAAATTATCAGACGAATGATAATAAAACTATAAATACAACAAATTATGAAATAAATTATATAATAAGGTAATTTATAGCAGCTTAGGTTTATCAAATAAAAAGTATTATGAAAATAATTAAAATCCTTATGGATAATTTGAACCATTCCTTTTTTTTTATTTCCATAAATGAATTAATAAAAGGAGAGTACAATATTAAATGAGTATGTATTTAGTGCTCTTGGCAAAATTATGTGTGCATAATTAATCGTAGGTGCGAGTGTTACTATAGTAATAAATACGTTTATATTCCTTTTTTCTATAATCGATGATTTCTTACGTTTGTCTGTATATCAACCTAAGCTAATACAATATAGTTAAACAATATAATTATCGACACGTTATGTTTATGAGAGAATAAAGCACTCTACAAATGCCGTTTATATGACGTATTCTAGTAAAAATTATTATTTTGTCGATTATTATTATTTTTTCGCCATCGACGGCTATCAATTTTGATTCCGTATTGTTACATTAAAAATTTCAAATGAACAGCTTCTTTGTTGATTTTCATGATTTATTATTGCAGTCCAAAATGGATTCAAAGAGCTTGAGGCGGCGTCATCTGTGGACGCGTGTGGTGTGCGTGTACTTAGCATGTAGTGTGCGGGACGGGGTTAAATACTGTATTCGACTTGACGTACGGATGAGTTTGACTCTTATAACTACCGTTATTCGCTCACCCTGCCGCCTCGTATCAAAAATGACTCTCATCTTACCGCCCCAGTTGCCCTCATCGCCTTTAAGCATATATTTAAGCTGCCAGGGATTTTTATATAATGCGCCGAGATATTGTTTGGCATCGATTTCCGTTTATTACTATGTACATTTTAACAATTTACATGTACACGTTTATGTGTATTATACTGTTACTCGTATTATAATACATTATACTTGTATACACGGTGGTTTTTTTAAGCATGCTCGCCTCTTTTTTATGCTTAAACTGTGCATGGTTCTAAACTTCGATTTATGCAGTGTATATACACTATAGTAACGTATTTTCCAAAACATAGATTTTTCTACGAGGAGTTTCCTGTGGCAATATTAATTTTATTTATCGAACGAAAATAACGTTTTTATTTCGCACACAATTTTTAAAGAATTTTTTTATATAATCTAATCACAATTTGGACCCGTATTTTGGAATTCTTCAAATTTTAAATTGCGTACGAAAATGGTAAAATAATAAAAATATTTATTAAAACAAATAGCCTGATGCATTACACATATTTTTTCCATAAATCAAAATTTAAACAAATACATAATTTAAGCTTAAAAAGGGATAAACATGTTTAAAAAAAAAACACTCTGTATAGTGCACTGTTATCGTCGCATAAATAGGTACTATACCAACATATATATATAATAAGTTTAGCTGTACATATAAACTGTGTAAGGGGTACACGTATACAAAAACACCCCCGCGAGCGGATTCGAACGGACGGATGGGCAGCATGTTCTTATACAATGCACGCGCGCGTGTGGGTAAGACGGTACGTATTAAAATCGTTGGCGTCGGAGGGCCGCGGGGGCGCTCGGGTAATCTCACTAATGATATTTTGATTACGCGCCCACGGTGGTACCGCCGCCGCCGTTTCAGGGATAAATATTCACATTTTCACTGTGTAGTGTACATAAAAGGATGTAAGGGTAAGGTGTGCTGTATACAGCACGCATTACTGTGTAGACGTGTATGGATATATAGAGAGATATACACGGCGAGTGTAGACGAACAACCTGGAGATAATCTTAGGATAGATATACGCGTATACAAAAATGAAATAATAGAAAAACGGTTCTTTTCTTTTATTTTATTTTTTTTCTCTTGTATACTTAAACCCTCGACCTTAGGGCTCGTTTCATTTTTTTTTTTTTTTTTATTAATTTCATTTTTGGTTTTCGCCGCTACTTCCCCGAAGGCTACAAACGCATTTTATACGTCTGTATAAAACTGTACCTCATCGGTGTATATATTACATGTATACACGGCGGTTTATGAATTTCTATCGCACGCAACTTTTCACGAAAACGATTATTATTTAACGCTGTAGTATAATACCGTCTGCTCATATTCTTTTTATTTATTTATTCTTATTTTACGTTAAATTTGTCTAATATAAGTTCCCACCGGAAATCGACGTCCAACCGTACCATTGGTATTGGAGAGAAATAATTATAGAATCTATACATATAACATTTGTTATTACCGCGGTCGAAGTGTGAGAAAATGCGGTCGACATCAGTTAAACAGCAGTATTAAATTCAATTACTCGTCATCCTTGATGTGGTATTTTAATCGTACACGGGCTTTACTTATATAATTGTATACCATTATATTAAAACGTTCTACGTAAATAGTTTTGAATAATTATTTTTCAGCCAAATATTTTTAGTTTTGGTTCATCGGTTGATATTTCAATCTTAAATAATTTTATAGTGACGAGACTACTAATCAACCAAAGGTTTTTGTTCTTAAGACCAATGACTGATAATAATAAAAAAAATGCAATGTAATGAATAATCATTTACAAAAGTATAATAACACTTCCCTATACAATCTTCTTAATTTTTGTTCTTAAACTTTTTTTTCATGATTATTTTTTATTTTTTTTTTTTTTGCTTACAAGCTTTATTTGTTATGAGATCTGCACTTATAATATTGTTATAACTCTACAATTTAAATTCATCTTTATATTTCTAAATAATGTTTTTTATTATAATAATAAACAGTATATCGTAAACGCCGATCAAATCGTACACAAATACACAACTTGAATTAAGTTAATACTAAATAAAATGCATGTGTTTCCTATGGTGATCGAGTCACACGACTACCACAGAGGACCTCCTTTTGTTGGTTTGTCTTCTTTATACATTTAGCTTAACATAATTATACATATTATTGCTTACACGCTAATTCGAACAGAGTATAACAAAAATGTTGTTTTACAATTTTCTTTTTATAAACTAAAATGTTATGATAACCTATTTTCTATCGCGACATAAATATACGTTTATTTCCTTTGTCTTGAATTATGAATTTGAACTGCCTAATACAACAAGTATTAAGCAGAATATAATTATCAAATACTACTATACATTTCATTTTTAGGCGATTGGGTACGACACCATTTGTTTTGTACGAAACTTTAAGTCTTCTTATTTTCACCATATACCAATCGCTGAAAGTCTTAATTTAAATATAATTTAGTGTTAGTCAGTAAACACAACTATGGAACACTTTATATTTATTGTTTTCGAACGACAAGAGCTATTATATGTCCGCAGTTAAAGAACAATATTTACCAACTTGTAAAAATATCTTTTACGTTTTACTATTCGAAACACCTCGTAAGCGTCGACGAAACGATTCACTCGACGGTATACGTATAAACAATAAATTTAATTTTTCGACTACCCATGAAGTCGTATGTTTTTGATAAATTTTGAATCTTCGTCAGACCTTACGTACATAATCAGATATGTGTGCCTAGGTTGGACAAAACTATTTCACACGATAAGAATTCAGCGAGTTTGTTGGATGCGAACAAATGATTTTTGTGAATTGTTCCGACATGAACGATGCTCGTTTTCAGCAATTCACTTATGAAGTGATTTTTGTTCAGGGTGTAAGTACGAACCGTAAAATGTTACAATTGCACGTAGTTATGGTTTGCATCGAACTGCTCCGGTACAATGCGCGGTACATTGGTTTTAAACGCGAATGACGTACCGCCGGACAACGGGTGCGCGCACGTAAGTCATCAGCGGCGACATCACGTCTACGGAGCGCAGTCCGTCGGGGCACGTTGGCCGCACTACTCGTCGCGTTACGTGTGCCGGTGGTTCCGTCGACTGTGCGACGAGTAGTCAATAGCACCACAGATTATACAAATACAGATGTTGCATGTATTTCTTTATTTGATGAATCTGGAATATCTGATAATAAATCATCAAAACCTTTAATGCAATTTGCAGAATGTTGGAAGTAATTTAAACAAAATATAGTAAAGTTTTATAAACACAAAGCGTCAAGTTTAAAATAAATTAAAAATTTTAATACGCGAACAAGACAATGTACAAAATCGCAACGCAAAGAATTATACCATTGGGAGCATAGCACCATCTGTATTCATATAATCTGTGGTAGTACTGTAGTTACGTACGGCACTACGCGTATGCATAGGTGCGCGCGTAGAGACCCGAAAATGTTATTAAAGTTGATTAAATTAAAACTGGCCGCAGTTCGGTTGATTAATGATGATGACGGCTCGGAATCGGCTTCCTGGCCGGTAGCCCGGGATCTTTATTTCAGTAGACGCGCGCACTACTACTACGCGGACGGGGACCATTGTCTATGCGCGTTCGGTCATTAAACAACCGGAGGCCTGATGATTACTGTACAATGCCTTAATTATTGCCCGGGTCTTGTGAATCGAGATGCTACGCCGTTGCTGCTGCTGCTGCTGCGGTATTCCGTCACGTCTTATTCTTTTCGTACACGGTGTGTCCTCTCTCCCGCCTTCGATTCCCATTTCATTCATTATTATTATCGTGTAGTAAAAACGTCGACGTAAAGTTTATTATTAACGGAACGGACGAGTGATTGTACAACGTACAATATCGCATATGCAACGGAGAGAGAAAGAGAGACAGATAGATAAAACGTGGTAGAGAGAGGGACGCAGGGAGACGCGCGATCCTTTCACGGTCTGTGATCGACGGAAGAGTCCTTGAGATGGAACGAGCCGACGGTCCAACGGCAGCTTCTCTCCTCGATCCTTCTCATTATGATATTCACCTAGGTGTACACTTATTGTGTATAATATTCTCGAGCACCTAGGTGTAACGCTCTGCATGGTCTCGTCGTATGTACGTGTAGCGGAGCTACCGCCGATGCTTTATAAAAAAATAAAAAACACGTCCCGATATCTCGTTAGCCCGTCACTATACGAATACGTGTGTATGAGTATGTGCGCGCACGTATACTATATGGTACTTGTAGACCACCGCCGGCTAATTGCGTCCGATGGCGTTTGTTGGCTACTGGTTTAAAAATACATACCTGTACTTGGTGCGACTACCATAGTATACACACATATATGTGTGTGTTTCATTGTTCGAACCATATTATATTCCATTATAGTACATCTTATAGATATATATATATTTCGATATCAGAAGATGTTTTATAAAACTCTTTCTCCTGCAGCGATTGTTTCAATTGAACAATAATTATAACACCTTTTTGTTCGTTACAATGCTCCCGGTGTTTCATTTTAACTCGGTTAGTTTAGACAACCAGACATTTAATTACCATGTTGTACCTATTATCACAGTAAAGGTATTCGATAAAAAAAAAATTAAAAAAATATATGAATATAGTAAAAATATCTTCTACACTTCTGTTAATAATAATTTTAATTAGTAGACATGTATACATTTTCATTTTTTTTTTTTTTGCTACTATAAATTGTAAAATAATCGAATGACTCGAAGAATCATAAAATATTAATTCTAATTAAAATGTATTCCACCATCTCGATTTCTGATAAAATAGCGACTCTGATGAATATAGCTTATTTTTAGTATTCAATATGGATACCACGATTTTGTCCCTCCAGTTATTTGGAGTGGAAAAATAAGTTTTACTGAAACTTTTAGTTTCAATAATAGAAATGCCCTTTGGAAATTCGTATAGTGTTTTATGCATTGACAATAAATAAGGCCCAATATGAGAAATAACACCAGTTTCAATAAAAAATATGAGACATGTACTTTTTATGCTTATAATACTTTTTATTTATTTATTTTTAGGATTATATTCTTTGAAATATAAAATAAAAATATTAGAAAATTTATATATTACTAATAACATGTTTTCTCATAAAATTTATGTCATTATAATTTAATATGAAATTTAGTGTGTGTACATTACAGTTTTTACCACTTGCGAAATATCCGTGAAACTACAAAATTATATTATTTTCAAAAAACCCACGCTAAATGATTGCCTTGCAAAGATGTTAACGAAAGATAGTGTTGGTTGTTTTCATAAACAGCACAAAAGCAATATTATTATTTTATATTTATAATAGAAAAAATACGTTATGCGTATAGCTGACACGAAATTGACACCTACATATTTTTTTTAATTTCCAAACAATTCGTAAAATTCATATATGCATGTCTTAAACGGTCATCTCTATTCAAATAGGTATTTTTGCATTAGTTTTGAAACGCATTACATTTTCCCAGCCTCATCACCCACCATCATCGGTGTTTGGGAGAGGCACAACAACACGACAATAATAAAGCAATTTTTTCTCTTCTCGCTGTTGCGCTACGTCGTGTTATTATTATTATTATTATTGTATTTATATATTTTTTTTCGGATTTACGATTTAGTACGGATAGTTATTATTATATCCATCGAGTTGGAGGACGATGACGCTTAGGAATCTCATTTTATATTTTCCTGCCGACCATAATGGAGAACCGAAAACATAATAATAAAAACGTTCTAATTGCAGACTGTGTGGCCATCTTGGATATTTTTAAAAAATGAATCGACGTTTTGTATACACAATGACAGTTTGTGATTAGTGTGGATTAAACTGTCCACGTATATGTAGCATACCCGTTGCTAGTAAACTTTCTAGATAAATATCTTAATAAAAATAATATACTATATATTTTCTTTGGTCGGTCATTGTAAAAAAAATACACATTCACATTGTCATTACTCGTCATCATCGATATTCGTTTTGCGTACAAATAATTTTAGTACAAATATTTAAAAAGCATTTTCTTTTATTTTCTTTAAATCCTACCTTTCTCTCTTACTTATTATAAATATTTAAAAACCTTAGATATTTCAATTTTAGTGAGTGGTACCTAATAATATAATTACCATATATTTAAAACTGTTTTACGGTGATCATAAATTAGAAAATAGAATCGTAATAATATCTATTATATAATTCTTTATAAATAACAGAAATTTCAGCACGAATAGAAAGGACAGAATGTTGAATAATAATTAGATTGCGAACAGAAATTGTTATCCTTTAAGCATCTGCTATTACTGAAATTATTTTACTAACTTTTTACCTATTTTGAAAGTTATCAACATAATTAATCTCTACACATGATTATTATTCTGTTTAAAAAATTGTAATTTTTTAACTTGAACTTTTTGAAGTAATTTAAAAATTATTGTACGGTCTATTATTATCATATATATATTTTAAAATATATAGAGTATAGAATGTTTTAATTTTATCTATAAATCTTAGCTGTACATATTCACTCTAAATTGTATTAGATTTTTATTTGAACTATAACAATCAGTATAATAATTGGCATATATTTTATGATACTACTTATTTTTATCTTTTAAATTTGAATTGAGACCTTAAGTATAAAATGAAATGTATTGGTTCTATAGATAATATATATTTTTAATGCCTATATCACATTATTTTTGGCTTGATATTTAGAACGTTGATTTTATTTTAGATAAATTGTACGTAGATAAAAATTGTATCGCATCTATTAATATCTATAATCAATCAATAGCTCCTTTTCGCTATTACTCACGAATTCGGATAGGTTGTTTTACATTAAATCTTTATTCTCTGCCTTTAATCATGCATTAAAACCATGGTTCGTTTAAAAGTTTTTTTTTCCTTTTTTAATACACACTTCGAACCGCAACTCGGTGTCCGCGTGCAGTTGCAGATTCAAGGTAGGAGTACAAAGACACGTGCTCCCTGTAAATTTTCTATCGGCAATTTTTTTTTACGTTACTACGAGTATCATTTAAATGAATAATACAATAATTGAGAATAATACCAGTTTAATAATTATTTAAATTTAATCGAACTGGATCGATATGTTTTCTAAAAAACATAAACGATGACTTCAATTCGACCTATAAGACTATAAAGTATGAGAATCTATAAAGATATTTTTATTTATTATTGACTACGTATATGGATAATAACTTTCCTATGGGTATAAATTATTATTTCCGTGCGTGATATTATGTTATCAACACTACATTAAATGTACTACCAATTTTGTATAAAAATTAGAGTATGTATTGTTAATTATGATTAAAGAATCATTATACAATTTATATGTGCCGTCCCCGCTATCAAAGTAACCAAGATCCTCCCAAACGTATTCGTATCGTACTAAGCGTACGGTGTCGTCCGTGTGAGTACACAATTACACGTCTGATTTTGAATATTTTTATTATTCGCCGGGTACACGTATGTGGGTACGCGTGTGCGGACGTGGATAACGATTTTAATCTCAACGATGATTTATTAAATACATACACCGCGGCTGCTGTGCCGATTTCTGCGACGTGTTGAAGACGGCGGCTCCGAGTGTGCAGCGTATAATTTGTATCGGGGACCTATTGGTGGCGATGGTGACGGTGATTGTAGGAGACCGGTGGCCGTAAGGACCGCACGGCAGACAACAATGATTGCCTTCTCCTGTCCTCGCCCGTGCCCCGCCGACCGACTAGCCCGTGCCCGCGGAATTTTAATAAGACGCGGTGCGGCTACCGGTGGTGTGCGGTGCCCGAGGTTTATGCACCCGTTGCTCGCACGTTGAACGTATAACTAACTACCACCGTGCCGTGTACAAAATATATACATATATATATGTATATTGACGTACACAATAATAACGTGTGTGTGTGTGTGTGTGCGTATAAGCGGTGTAAATCGGTTGTAACGAGGCGGAATAACAAAAACGAGCGAAAAAGAGAAGAAGGCGTTTCGTTAGAGAATTAACGAACGGACGGCGGCGGATCGGAAGAAAACAAAAAACAAATCGAAAACGATAATCGACTGGGGCGCGCGCGAACAAAAAAAAAAAATTATTCATACGATAATATACGAGTAATATTACGCGCGAAAACTCCGCCGTTGCGGCACACCGTGATCGGTACGAAACATGTCCGCGCGTTAAATCTATAACGCATATAAAAACAACGCATGCACACTACGCACGGTGGTTGGCTGAGAATGCGAATAATAATAATTGGACGCAAGTGCTACCTGTGTACCGTGAACAAACAACCGAGAGGGTGTTATGCTTAAACGCGCGTTTCCAAAACGAATCGACGCCGAATACGATTTCGTTCTCGCCGCCGCCGTCATTATTTTTCTGCCCGATTGTGTCGTTTAATTTCGACCCGGGATAGACTTTGTGTATACACGTGTGCGAACTCGTATGCGTTGTGCTTGTATGCGTACGTTTTATAAAACGAATTATACTGCACGTAATATAATAATAATAATATTATTCCGTGTGAACACCGAGGCAGCGACGACGTCAGAACTCTTTAGCGTTATTATTGTATTAGTGTATATTTAACACGTCGAATTATGTTTATCGCGTTTGACCGTGCTTTTTTTTTTTTTTTTACAGCTCATGCTCACGAACAATATTTTACTCCGACAAAAAAATATATAGAAACACGGTATATTGGATTTATTATGTAGAGGTATACATCGCTTTCGTATATTTAAGTTCAATTAACCGATCTATTGTGTGCAATCACGAATCGTTTACACGGCAAAAGACCTGAGGCGATAAGGAGTATAATGACCTGTTAGGATCGACTAGGATCTACTTTGGGTACTGTTATATACGTTCACCCGATAACTCGAACGTTCGTTAAAAATGTACTAAACCTAAGAGTAACGCTTTGTTGTGAACACTAAGCGAATATCGCGTTTGTAGAAGATAATAAAGAAGATCGAAATAACACTCGGCAAAAGTGTTTTTCGTACTTAACAAGTACTTTACAAATTCCATGTAGTCTACGGTATACAATCATATAGTCCTGGAACAACTAATCGTATACCGATCATTGTTTACTAAAAAATAAAGCAGCGCGTTTTCATGATATATGAGCATATCAATAATAGCCATTGCAACTGTAGCCTCATTAGTCACTATTATTATTTCATCAATGTCTTATATTATTAATTGAATTACGAAAAAATAATTTAATCTTCATCATTATTAATCTGTACAGACTACTTTAATTAATATAATATTATTATAAATATATATATGTGCGCACCTTTTGTGATATTTAATAATATATGTATAATATATTATATATCTAATAAGAATAATTGTTCTTTAAAAAAAAAAAAAAAAATCAATCAAAATAGTTGTACCGGACGACGTGTCTAGTAAATAATAATAATACAACATTAGCTATACCAAGTATATTACTATACGTAGAGCGCAGTGCAATGGACGGGTTCCACCCAGTACTCAGCAATCGTACCTATAAGGTTCAAGAACGTGAATGATATGTGAAAAATGTGGGAGGGCAGCACTCTCGAGTGCGAAACAATGGTCAAGTAGATACTTATTCACAGTAGATAAATTATGATTCTGAAGTGTCAATAAAATTTACTTGAGAAATTATGTATCGTTACAAACCGAAACATATATTATAGTTTCACGGCGGTGCTTATGCTATTGCGATTTCAGAAAAACGTTCCAATTGCAACCGTACCGCACAGTCATTTCAAGCGTATAAAAAATATCGACTCCGTATAGTGTCAGTTTCGCTCAAATAATGTGTTTAATCATAGTTTTGGACGTCCATTAAGTTGGCCACCTACATTGTCCTATCTACTTCAAAACTTCACCAATATTTTGTTCCTAATTTGCAAACTATTTGAAACCAAGTTTTCAGAATTTGCTTCCTAATTTCAAAATTTCAATTTTATATACTCCGAGGTCCTCCTTTAATGAGCATAGCAATAAATTAAGGGCACATATAGTCCAGAGTTTAAATATTATATTTCAATAGTAAAAAAAAAAAAAAATGTTTGCTCACCGTTAAGACATTCTATTTTAAAATGTTCTGTGGTATTTTATAAAAATTATAGATACTGGGAATACAAATTATTTTTTTTAACTAATTAAAAAACATATTTTTAGAAGCAATATTTTAAGTATATTCTAAGGAATACAATTTTGAAACTTCAAATTTGCAATTTATAGATTTTTTTTCTTATATCTTCTTCTTTAACAAATTTTAAATCTCATAATTTTAATTTATTATTACTTATTGTTTTTAATGTCTGTAATTGTATTAACTATAGGTAATTCGGAAAACCAGATTCTTATTAATCCTAAATAAGTTCCGAAATATAGATGAATGTTCGAAGTAGATATGACAAAAGGAAGCTGTCCCCCTACCACAAATGGAAAAAATTTGATTATGATTTAGCCCTCAACCAAAAAACTTTTTTTTTTCGGGAAAAGTGTGAAGTTCCAAATTTTGAAAACCTCATTCCAAATAGTTTCTAATTCCAAAATATTGGTAAAGGTTTGAAGTTAATAGGACAAAGTGAAGTTGATCCCCCCAACCGAAAAACTATTTATAACCTAAGAAAAAACTTATTGGAATTGTCAGGAAAATAGTATATTTTATTATAATAATCGATGTATTTGTATTTCGCTAGAAGACACAACCAAGAATCTATATTTAGTTATTTCTAAAGAATTCTTTTTTCCTTTGCAATTATCAAACACTCAAAAGGAATATTTTTCTGGAGAACAACTAACGAGATATTTGTTTTTCCTAAACCGTTAGATAACAAACTCTTGCCAAGTCCCTAAATAAACGATTGGTGGTGAAAACTTTTATACGAAACTAAAAATTGTTCAGAAAAACAATCTCTTGTCACACCTACGTCAGAACTAAATTGCAATTTAAAATATTTTTCCTTTCTCTTTGTTATAATTTTTTATTGTTGATTTTTTAACGGGTTAACGTTAGCACATTTGTTATATTGGTACATGTATTTGTAAATTGTATATTATATATTTCAATGCATACAGTCTGTTGTCATTTCATTTTAATAGCTTAATTCAATTTAATGATTATTATAGTAATATCTTTTTATGATAGAACAATTTATTATGTACTTCATAGTTATATTTATTTTTAATATAATGTTATAATTAATTTTTTTAAACATGCATCATTAAATATCAGTATTGTTAAGCTTATAATCTAATATAGTTAAAAATACAATTGTTCAATAAGTAATAAAAATAAAAAAATATATTTTCGTACATATTTTTTGAACAATATTAACCTTTACTTTGTAGAAAACGTCCTAGATCACTTTTTTTTTGTCTATAAATTCCATGAAATTTCTTCGTTTTGTATTGCGGATACACATTCCAATTAACTTATTTATTCAGTGGTGTACAGTAAATAAATGAATATTGTAATTTTATGATTTAGACATATCTGCTCTAGAAAAATATTTATATTTATTATCAGCTTCTTATGTTCTATAATCAAAAAAAAAAATTTAAAAATAAATATTAAAAAATATAAAATCAAGTTTGATTTTATATTTTTTAATACACTTACTTATGTATAAAGTCTTTCGTGTTAAATTTGTTTTAAATTGTATTGATGAAACTAGCTTAGTTAAACTTTAAATAACTCAACTGACATGTATATTGTGTTTGTCATAATACTACTCAAAAAATATATATCTATTAATACTCAATTTTCTTTTTAAATTTTTGAACGTAATTGTCTTACATTTTTGGTAAAGTGAAATATTAAGATTTATTTTCAAGTATACAAACTAGTATGATCGTGTAATTATTTATTATAATTTCACCAATATACATTAACTTGTAAATCAAATAAATAGTTATTTTTTTTACAAAAGTTTAAGATTTTATTTTGTTACAATTATGTTTATAGTTTTGTGGTTATTTTCTCATAAATAATGTTCATCTGTATGTTGCATAGTTATATGCAACAATATAATTACTATTTTTATGATTTTTCGATCGCTGATAAAGTTAAAATGAATTAAACTCAAGAAACCATATAAAATATGCCCAGTTAAAATTACAAAGAGTAATAAAGAGGCTAGAACATTAGCCATATTAGTTTCTAGAAAGTAGGAACCCTATATAATAATTAGTGAGTCCCATTTTGAAAATAATAATTTATTACCCCTCTCGTATATCGTGACTATCGTGTATCGGTTGCTTGGCGTGGTATCGATCGCAACCTTAATTTTTACAACCACATTTACACAGATATGGGTTAGAAATATGGGAAGGGTGCGTGTGTGTATGTCTATATTTAATATGCACGTATAATTGGACTACGTTCGATTATTATTGGCGATTGGACTGATGATGGAGGTATATCGAGAGAGAGAAAAAAATAATGCGTGCGACTAGTGTAAAAAGCTGAAAGGGTTAGAGCAGAGAATGAAGGGTTGACGTAGACTTTGTGAAAACAAAAAGTCCAAAACCACCCGTGTAATTACTCAATTCATTATTCACGGCGATTAATTATTCAATCTCCAATGTAGTTAAGTTCGTTGTGTGTGTATTATGAACAGACTATAATAGGTATATATATGTATGTATATATAGAGTAAACGAATGGCTAAAACTCATTCGATGGATACACGCAAAAATTAAAAGGTCTTGACAGTAAATTATATAATCCCTTTTCGTCCAATAACCGTAATTACATCACCGCCACGCCATGAAGGGTATTGGTCCGGTCGATGTTTCAAAAAATAAAACAAAGTGCTCAGTGCATTTTTTTTTTTTTTTTTTAATAAGTAATTATTTCGACCATTATATAATACTAACGAGTGTTGCGTGTTTGTCGATTTTTTACGATGGAGAATTTCGAATACTAATATATTCTCGAAAGTTTTTAAGACGATAATAAGTGTAAAGTATATCATGTTTAAATTTTTTTTCCAAGATTCGATTTTTTTTCTTATATTTTTACTTGTATTTTTTTAATTATTAACATACACACACACACACACATACAAATTATTGTATGTATGTATATTTATATATATATATATATGAACATACGTATTTGAATATATAAATTTGGATGTTTTATAATTCTAAACATTTCGAAAATAATTTAAGAGCAAATTAACAAAATACCACAATTAATCAACAAATATGGGCATGTTAAATTAGAAAGTATTTAAAAAATTACATTTTTTATATTTTTATTATTATTTTTTTAAATGTTTTTTAACATATGTTATAATATATATTATATGTTTTTGCTTAGATTTACTACAATATTCGTTTGACAGATTATAACCAAAGAATATAATTACTTTCTTATACTTCGTATAAATTATTCATACAATAAATAAATATATATCAAAGTACTTTTTACGATATGCAATTAAAGTATAACAACAAATCATTCGGTGATAATATCAACTATAAATGAACACTATATAACTTGTTGGCATCACCTAATATTGATAATGTTGGTTATTATACAATTTTTTTTTATTTTTTTATAAAATACAATTTAAATTATGACTAGTCAAACTGCTATGTATACTAGTAGTTTATAATTATAATATTTTATGTAGAATCTTTAATACTTCAAGTTTATTATTCGACGTTAATTTTACATTCAAGCATACTCTTATTAGGCAATAAACCAAATGCATTATCTTATGTTCCTTTATTGAAAAGAGTGAAACCTAAAAGTATCTGTAATATATAATGGAACACAATCATACGATTTATTTTCCGGGAAATAGCTATTACATAATAAACCAAACATAAAATAAATTGGTAATCATTCTTTTAATCCTTTTTTATAAGTTATATATTGTTTGTTAAAGTATTGAATAAAAGTTAATTTTTGAAGAATAAAACAGTGACCTTTATTTTCTAATTTAAAATGTTATTCCAACTATAAACCTACATTAGTTTATCAATATCACTTTTAACGAGAAACTATTAATTAAAAAAATCATTATAAAGATTATAGTAGTTCATTTAAAATATATACAAACAATATTTCCTGAAAATTAAACTATTAAATGAATAATTTAATTAAAAATTATTCAATTAAATTATGCTTGTAAATCATTGGATTAGATTTTATGGTTCCTTCATTAAGATATTTTCCATTAGTACCACTAAGATTAATTTCGTTTGTATTTTATATAGCCTTAGTACAATAATATTAAAACTGTAACATGATTTTACATAATTATATTTTTTACTAAAATGCATTAACCTTTTATAGTGTTTTTCGGAAATGTTCTAATAATCAAAAAATCAATGAAAATGTAAACTGTTCAAATAACTAAATAAAAGATCTTCTCACTATTAATTCATCTGAGTATATTTTTTTAACTGTAAATCCTTTTTTATTGTTTTATGAAAAATGTAATTTTACTTCTTAGTGAACGTGATTTAGTCACTCTACAAATATTAACATTTAAAAATGCCCTCACACGAACATGAGAAAGATGAAATGTTCAGACATAAAATAATTCCCAATGTATTATCCCTATCACAAAAATTAAAGCCCAAAACTATCACATTATTTACTAATCCGCTTTTACTACTTTTGGGTCTTTGTATTATTTTTATTGACGTTGGCGAGGATTTTTTACGATTAATAACACACTATATACTCTAATGACACTAATAGTTTTGAAGAAGAAAAACAAATTAATGTGAGCCTAAGTTATGGCAAGCTACACTTATATTTATAAGAAAAATGCATTATTACTTAATTTTATATATACAAGTATAGTGCATTTCAAAATATTGAATTAGGATTCGTTGTGACACTACGTATAAGAACCTAAGTATAACATATATGCATTTAATCAAGTTATACGAATTTGAACATCAGGAGTAAATAATTTTTTTTTTTTAATAAATTCAAATAAAGTTAATTTTTGGAGTGATCTCAGTACTTATGTAAAATTATGGAATTAGATTTTTCATAAAATATTTTAATATCGTTAGAAAAATCAAACGCTACTGGTATAATTGCGGCTTATTCAAGCGAGTTAATATTTGTTTTAAGACTGCACACTGATTTCACAATGAACACTATCGCGTGGCTATAAAAGGGTAGTTATATTGTACATGTAAACGTTTCTAAAAACTCTGTATATGAATGTATGTAAAATTATAATAGTATAGTAATGCTACTTTTTGGCGACGTCATTGCCATCCCCTTATACGTATCATATATTTTATGTTCCGTGTACCGTATACCAGATATTATATATGTATTATATGTGCGTGCCTAATACACAAAGTCTGTTTTTTTTAACCTATGCATAAATCAAGGTCGATAGAGTTGAAATGTTTTAGGGAAGAGAGAAATTTTTAATTACTCGGCCGTATAATACAAACATATGTCTTGTGCGGTACCACCGCAATGATATTATTTCGCCAAGTTTTTTTTTTTTAATTTAATTTTATTATTATCATTATTATTATTATTTATTTTTTTTACGACCGGCTGGTAATTATTCTATTCGGGCCTTTCTATATGATACGTAGCGAATCGCTTTACTTCCCCTTACCGTTCTCTGCCATCTCCGGTGTGTAAATTCCCAACAGGTGGTTTTTATTTCATGCAGGATTTTAACGACCGCGTAACGATAAATCTTGGGCACAGTCCTCCAGCTCTTCGGCGATGGCGATGGCCACCCGGACCGGAGCTAGATGTGCGTGATGTCCTTCGCATTGGACACGCCGAAAAATAAAGTAAGAAATTCACCTCTGAAGCTAAATCGATATCTCACCTTTTTGTTGTGCATGTACCACGGTACTCGTATGTATATACAGGTGATAAAATAATGTTAAAACCGTTGCTTGTACATCGGCCAACCGTTTATAGCCCGAGTAAAAATTTTATTTGTCTATACTTGACGTAAGACTATAATACAGAGATATATTATAATATGTTTTTGAACATAATAGGTATGAAACCAAGTGTTTATGTTGTTTAGTCGATGTCGGGATCGTTTATGAAATTGAATTATGATTATTGAATGTGCGCAGTGTTGGCTCGTTTAGAACGATAATTGCTTTTCGTTTATTTTAGTAATTAACGAATAATGGACACTGATAAACCGATTACAATCGAAGCGAATCATTAATATGGATATAGATAAAAACAGTTTTATAATAATTAAAACCCTTGCGTCGTTCTCTAATAATTTTACCATAATAAATTAATGAACTAGTTCAATTTTCCTGGACCGTGTATTATTAACCGTGTTTAATAAAATGCTGCAACTATATAACATTATTGATCTGAAACGTCCAAGTCGATTGTTAAAACCATGAAAATCGTATATAGTCCTGTTATGATGTCGTAGTTATTATTATACACGTTATGTTCTATTTACGTTTATATATATATATTAGGGCAAAGGACGAAGGAACAAAAATTCGTGTAAACCGAGAGTTAAATTTTATTACGCCCAATTTATACGACCGAAAAAGTAATCGTAACATAAAAATAAAAATAAAACTAATTTATAATATATTACCGCCACGCGATATTTTTCCCGATTTATATGATGTTTGTGTGTGTGTGTGTGTGTGTGTGTGTGTGTGTGTGTATGTGTGTGTGTGTGTGTGTGTGTGTGTGTGTGTGTGTGTGTGTGTGTGTTGTATACGTTGAATGAGAACGATCCGACAACGACTCGTTTAACCGCTGCTCCGTTCGCATCCGGTGGTTGAATTCTTCAAAAAAATTTCCATTTCGGTCGTGCGTTTTATGCCCGCGTCGAACTCACACACAACGTATAATCGTCATCCCTGCAGCTATGTGACCGGCTGCCACAGGTAATACCAATAACAATCGAAGGCGACAGTTGTACAGACTATACGTACAGCATCAATATTGTATATAATAATAGTAAATGCTCTTGTGGACTCGGAGAAATATAATTATCGCGCGACGGCTCGTCACGTTTAAAATAGTTTGCGGCACGAAAGTCCAGTTTCCTGAACAATGGCCATATATTTTAACCGTTTACCTCTGCGTTTACGTACTTTTCAAATTAGGATAATAATTGTTCGTTTTTACGTCTCTTTGATTATTTATTCTTTTTCTTTTTTTTTTTATAATATTATATTATTTATTTTTTCTTGCGGACCGCTCGGTCGATTACTCGAACAATAAATCCAAGCACATGTCCACCGAGACCCGAGGAATGCGGTCGTCAATCGCCAGCAACGAACTGCAATGATTAACAGGTATATAATGTATCATAGTAAAAATGTGTGTGTGTAGGTACAACACTCTTACGGCGGCCACAATTTAACGCGTGATATATGGAGCGTTGCGATTGATATTCTCCTAAAAAAGATTAAACAGCGCATTTCTTTGCAACTCTGACTCTGACAACAACGACGACGTATGTCGTCCAAACATTTATAATAAATTACCTACACGCGCGAATCGTGTGTGAAACAAGCCGTACTATCGCGATTGCAGACTCTTAAATATTACACTAATATACATTACATACTTATACGCCTAAACTAAACATACTGATAACCAATTAATACGTTACTAAAATAATTTTATAAACGGACGTGGTACCATATCGATGTAAAATTAATTGCATCTGTTAATTTTTTTGTAATTTCTCATTATTACTGTCTCATATTTATTTATTTGGTATTAAACGAGTAAGACCCTGTTACAATCACAACAACATTACAATCATTATGATAGGCAAGACAGGACATACCAGAGATAATATTAATAACTATAATAATAATAATAGTAACAGTAAAAACAATGACAATTATTATAATATACATAGCGTGATTATGAATTAAGAATTAAAAAATTACAATACAATTTGAATGAGTATACATTTGATGAGTTAAATATTTGGTTAATGTAATACAAGTCAACAAGTAGTATATTAATGTTTCCGTATAGTTTTTATTGTTTTAATATATGGTTGCTAATACAAACCAATATTTTTTATTCCATAATCAAAAATATTTTAAATAATAAACCAACTTTGCCTATTTTTTGATGATTATCATTGTTAAATCAATTGTGTATAGACCAGTGGTTCTCAATATTTTTAGGACCGCGACCCAAATTTTCTTCCAAAAATCTATCCCGATCCCATAGTTTTACATTTACAGAATCAATATAAATAAATTAAAAAAACAAATTTTTTCTATTTTATTACTTATTTACTACTTTATAATAATAATAATAATAATATAATAATAATAATTAGGCGTTTGTGATAAATGTGCTTGTTTCTTAAAATCTGTATAGTTAAAAAAGCTTCTCGCGACCCCTCAAAAATTGACTCGCGACCCACATTTTGAGAAACGCTGGTATAGACCTTTTCAAATATTGATATTTCTATGGTTTTTTAAAACGTAACGGATTTGTATTATTATTATAATTATTAATAACGACGATAAAAAATCACCATTTAGTCGTCCGTCAAATACATATTGATAGTGTGTGTAGGCTTAAAATATTTATATTATTCAATAGATAATTGTCAATAGGTTTGTTTTTTATACATATTGCGTATATTATGAATAAACTGGATTACCAATCGAATCAAATGGATCATATTAAATAAATAGACTAATATGACTCCGCTGATAATTCTGTATATTAACTTATTAGATAAAACAAAATAGATTGTGTAGTTATTAACTATACAATTATTTTTTAGTCTAAATTATCCATAAAATAATCCATTTCATTTTAAATATTAAATAAAAACCACAAAATTTTTCTACAGTAATAAGATTATACTAAAAGATATAATCAATTGTGCTTTATGGACATCAAAGTCATGCGTTGATATAATTGGAAATGTCTAGTTCATTCCTTCTTTCGTATAATGAAACGACGGAAATATTATACTGTTTTTATCTTTTGTTTCTAAAATTGAGTAAGGAGTAGATCACAAGTCGTTTGATTTAAATTTATTATGTTGAAAATTCAGCTAAAATAAATTCATTTTTTACAAAGGAATGTCGTCGCGTATTTTCTTCAAAACACGCAAATGACGTGTACACGCGGTTACATACGTATTAAATGTAAAAACATTTTATAATATTATTATCTGTCTTTCAACGAATTTTTCTAAACTTAACATCGTATGTTCACTGTATCATGGTAATCCGATCACATCGAGATTATATAGCTCTAAAATAGTTTATTTTGAATCAATTTTGAAACGCAATAATGGTTTTTTTTTCGTTTTCATTTATACTAGAATGTATAGATATTATTTCTTAACATTTCAAATATTGCATACATATTATTTGATGTACAGCCATACTTGGCGAAAACAGTAGTTAAAAACAAGTGGTAAATTTTC
The DNA here is from genome assembly GCF_003268045.1 of Sipha flava. Lineage (NCBI taxonomy): Eukaryota > Metazoa > Arthropoda > Insecta > Hemiptera > Aphididae > Sipha > Sipha flava. Next base: position 1,958,699 of record NW_020273018.1, read on the forward strand.
TCGACCAGCGAAAAGGATAGAAAAAAATGAAATAAAAGAAAGAAAGAGTGAGGGAAAAAAGCAACCCGCGCCTGGACGAAAGTAGGCGGAGATTCCAGACCCTCGCTCTCGCCGTATTAATTAAAACCACGAGCAGGCGCGCAATTAATGCCAGTCTTTTATGTATAATATATATATATATGTATGTATATTTTTTATACTTTTTTTTTTTAATTACTACTACGGGTGGTTGCCGCCGTTACGATGGGTTGTCCTTCAGCTCACCAACCCGGTGTACACGACAAAAAACTTCCTCTTATTTCCTCGTTTCCCCTCCTTTAACCACTCCAATCTTAAACACAATCACGGGATAAATAAATCTTCGTTGTCGATAAGCAAATATATTTCCCGGTTTTCCTGTATAGTTTATTTTTAAATTCTAACCCGTTTAATGTGTACCTATACAATAGAGTATTATAACTTCGCACATGAAATCAATTCATTGACATATCTTATCTATTATAATTGCATGTATTCGCTCTTATCGGTTTAAAATTTCTTGTAAGCACATAATTTTAGAACACCCTGTCTACTGTCTCCATTGAGTCTATCCGTTCATCCCTTAGTTATCGGTACATAGTTATAATTGTTGATGCTCGAATAATAAATTATATTCATATTAGCCGGTATCAAAAAATAATGAAATATTATTTTAGTTAATATACGTTCGTACTAGTTGTATTAGGTAAAAAGGTACCTACCAACATATTAATACTTTATTTGCAAATATTTACAAACAAAGATATTTAATTTAATTTGGTTTCTAAATTCTTTAGAGATTTCTTATTAATTTATACAAGTTACCAAATTATTTTTAAATTGTTTATGGAATTATAGTTTAAAAAAATAGGAATTTGATATATGTATATGCAACGCCCTATGTGGATATTATTAGTGCATGTATTATAAATTAAAATTAGAATAAGTAGTAATGATTTCTAAGACAAACAAAAGTGATCGCTTTATAGTGTTTGCTAATGGGTTGCGAAAGTATAATACTAAATATCAACGTATGTAGTACACTTTGAATTGCTGTGAATGTACGCCCACAATTTGGAATAAAATGCACTTTCAGCATACGTATAAAATCGCCAAAATCCGCTCTCAACACACATAAAACCAGCGTTTAAAAAATAACCATTTGAATACGTGCAGGTGTTAGATACATGCATAAGTGTTCTATTGCTTAGTTATTTATATTTGTGTGATTTTCAATCTCGTGGAGGAGCAATACTGCAAGAATACATCTTATTATAATATTATATATACATAATATAAAATGGAAATTAATAAATTTGCGATAAATTAATAGGAAAATATTCTAATTATGCGTTTTCATCCGTAGTAAAATCAAAATTATTTAAATCATTAAACGAGTTCAAAACTCGGCTACTCGGAACACTTGAGATTTGATATAGAAATTAATATCGTTGACCTGTGGTACGTTTAATCAAATGGTATGTATCAATTTCAAACAATCAATACATGCATTAAAAGGGGCAAATGTAAACTGGGCTCGCGATTACCTTTTCTGTTGTAATTTGGCCTCAAAAATGTTTTGTAATAAAGTAGGTAGATTGTGAATATGGTAACACATGGCTTTTTACTTAAAAAAATAGATTTATATATTATTACCATACAATTTTTCACTTATATTTTTACTCAACAGCTTTATTTATAATTTTAGATTTTTTACACTTAGAAATTTACATGAATACATTTTATAATAATTATATAACGAATTTCATAATATGGATAATAATAGGTCAATGAAAATAATTTTCGAAGGATAATGAGAATCGCCTCCTCGTAGTGTCCTCTGGATAATGCTAAATGGTTCTTAAAAATATTATAAGAATATTATATGTACATTTTTATCCAAGCCGAGTTTATAATAAACCTTTGAACATTTTTTTTTCCTCGAGCTGAGTTTATAATCGCCCATTAAAAGTGTAGAATTCAACTAAATCGTATTAAACCGATGTTCAACATCGGAAACAGACAAATACCGTGCACATATTCGTGCAAACGAAACACGTTTAGGTACATTACATTATTTTTACCTGTAAATGTAGAACACGTTTGGGCACACAAACACATAACACGTTTGGGTGCATACTACGCTAATTGCCAATTGCGATAGGTTATCGCGAAAAAAAAGTTAACAATCTTTATGAGATATGGTTTATGATACTAACTTTATTATATTATATATATATATATATAATTATATATTCTATATTATACTAATGTTTCAACATTTCAATATTCAGTTTCGATTTGGATTTTCAATCGACAGGATTACTTTGTTCTTTGTTATTAAGGACGTGAACATTTCCGATGTTTTTGAAACCTGACGTAGGAAAAAGTGTGTTGCGATTAACAGATATAAATTTAGTGAGTTTAGAGAAAACAAAGATACATATAAAGTTTTTTTGTTGCACAAATGGTAAATGCACTGTCACTGCTAAATGAACTGCCAATTTAAAAATGGTAATTTCAATAAATGGAGAACATAGTCATAGAACATAGATGAATCAGTTAAAAAAACCATCACTAAACAAACAGTGATGTCACTTTTAAAGCGCAAAGCAACTATAGCCAAATAAACGTATACGTCAAGAACTACGTAAATGTCCAAAATCAGAGCATCTAAGTCATTCTGACGTCAGATTATTCAGGAAAAGTATGTATGAAGCTAGACGAAAAATATTTCCTAAAATACCAAAATTTTTATTCGAAGAAAAAACTGATTTTTCAAAATAAAAAAGATTTCGTTTCAAATAATGAACCATTTTGTTTCATGGATTCGGAAAGTAGTGTACTTCTTATTTTTACAAATGCTACTAACATGTCACTTTTAAACATTTTTTCCTGGATAACATTAATAGGCTCTAAACATTAAAGTGTTATTTTTCTATGTGTTTCTAAATAATATATTAATACCAATGTCCTATGTACCCAAACGTGTTGCGTTTAGAGTCTACTGTACCCAAACGTGTTGTGGCCATTTGTACGCTAGCTAACGGCTGTAGGCGTGTGATGCATATTTTAACATTATCGTTATATTCTCGATCGACTTGTGGTTATATTTTACGTAATTCGCGATAATGAACATAATTTATCTGAAAACTATTCCACAACAAACTCTTATTAATGTTATATACATTCAGGGTCCGGTCGGTGCGAACAAAACAATGGGATACGCAAAACTTTTGTCGGCGATGTTTCTGCGATGCGTCCGTCGCTGCGTTCTCGTCGTCGCCGGCCTCCGTACCGAAGACGGACATGTGCGACTGCTGATTGACGTCCGTCCGTCCGTCCGTCGCCGAGTCCGGATGCAAATGACGAAATTAAGCATTGCGGTCATGCACAAAATGTGCATTTTTATATTATAATTTATACGACCGTCCAGGTTGTCCGTGAATATATATTACGTGGCCGCTGTTGACCGCTTGGGAACGGACCCAATCAACCGGAGGACTACGCGATGGTGATGCTGCCACTATATACATCGTGTACCCGTATACAATGTACGTGTTCACGTAAAGGGTACAACAGTAATTGCCGATCGGTATTACATTATGGCCGACGACGGACGGACCGGGTAGATATAGGCACCGCGCGCGTGAGCAGTCCTCTGCCGCGTAAACCGATACGTTTGCACATTCGCATGAATACTATGGAACTACGGCCAATACATGTCAACGGTTTTCGAATCCAAACGCACTCGTCCGGTCGGTAACGCGTACGGAGCAACTTGAAATATTTCCGCGCACATATTACTAACGTGCAGCACCGTCTCTCAGGAAAACGCAGTGCATTTTTTAATCAGTTAACTAGACGACACAAATGTCGCCCAGTGATTATATTCTGTCGATAGAATTGGTCGAAATTATGCGAAGCGAACGTGAAATATCATCATATATATCGCACTATTATCATACTGTGGTATTATACGTTGACTGCTTTGAGTTTTAACATTTTTTTGTCGCCCAGTGAAAATCCCTTAAAAAATGCACTGGGAAAATGGGGAAATTTGAACGAACTTTTGCAAAAGTTAAAAATATAATCTCTCGTTTTTTTAACGAAAATATAATCCACGTTATCTCACCCACCAAGAGTTCAGAGCTAGAAGAATGTTTTAAAACCAATGTCCATGGAATGGTGTCCATTCGTACAGTGTACATAAATATTTACTCGTATATAAGTTTCTAAAACCAAATGCTGACGTTTTGCTTTGCTCTTTCCAACCGCTGAAAAATTCGAATCGGGCTACATGAGCTGTTACCATTGGACCTACGATACATTTTATGAAAAAAAATAATTGTCGACTATACGTACAAATTGATACTATTTTACGGATATTAATTTTAAAACATGATGTTTTCAACTTTATTAGGACTCTTAAAGGTATATTATAAAAATGCTATCTTTAATAAAAAAAAAATTACTAAAGTATATTTGTTTTTACTCATGTGAAAATTATTTCAAATCATCCCATTTTTCTGGAAGACCCTGTAGGTAAAACGAAAAAGCGTACAAAAAAAGCCACGTTACGCCGTCGGGAGAATTTGAAATATATATAATAACAATAATTTAATCTGATAGGTCTTGCGTGCATATTTCATCAGTGTAGCCAGTTGAACCACCCTCTGTTGGCACTAATTGTTTTTCTTTTCGCCCAACCCAAACGTGAAAACTCGTGCTAGTTTCAAGTTCGCGCGAATCCTAAAGTTGGGTGGTGGTAGTTGCGACCGCCCCACCCCTTCCCGTTGACTTATTTTTTAATATACATTTTTTTAAATTTTAAAACAAACCAAAAGTTTCCGAAAGAAATCTTGCACGTTAAACTGCGTGCTTATAATATGAATTCAACAAAAGGTTGGATCTAGCAATCGTATCTTCTGTAATATATTTATTAACGTATTAAAAATACATTTTATTCTATTTATTTCCATAATTATCTCTAATTTATATTATATATTATTAACTAATAAAATAATAATACATTTAGTTAAAATTAAAAATTATTAAATGGTTAATACTCATATATTAATGTATAAATTAACAAATAGTTCATATATAAAATAAATACATGCTTGGTCTGGAATTTATTATATTTGTAAAGTTCTACCTGTTTTGAATTAAAAATTCATGGTCAGGCATACACAAAATCAATAAAACCACGGCTCATTTATAACATATATTTATTTACTTTTATGTATAAACGTAAAGTATTTGTTTATTTATTTGTACATTATTAACTGTAAATTAATTAAAGAAATAATAATGTATACAATCACGGATAATAGAAGCGATACAAGTATGTAATTATAATGTATAAAGCAATAGCGTTTTTCGTCGGTTATTTAAATTTAAATTATAAAAATACGGGTCTGTTAAGTAGTAGTCCACGTCAAATTATGGGTTTCGATCGCAAAACAATAGTTAATATAAAATTCGTCTATGTGAGTGTATACCGCTGCTGCTTTCAAAATCATCATGAAACTTGACGTGTTTTATCGATGCACGCGAGAGTTTGAAATATACGTTATAATTAATATTGTACCGTTTGAATCTTTTATATGATGTATAGTACACCTACATATCTTACATCTACATTCCTCGTGTGTCATATACAGGAGCGGGTCTTATCACTAACCAAGGGAGGAGCTAATGGAGGATTAAGAATTTAGTTAGTTGTTTTTTTAAATCTATATAAAATTTTAAATTGCAGAATATGTTTTTGAATCCCTCATAAGTAAGTCATTTTTTTCACAATAATGACAAAGTTTAAATAGTTACATTATTGGTATCAATTTTAATCTAAAACCATTTTGAAATATATGTAAATACATATAATTAATAACAAAAGTGAGCTATTTATTTATAAAAAAAATATATAAAATAGGTACCATATTCATCAATAACCATTGACGATATTTTATTATAATTATTAATTCATAATAATACTTTGCTTTGTAAAATAGATAGTTTAGTCTCAAAGAGGAGACTAATGCCCCCTTAGCCACCCCCTTAAACCCGTCCGTGGTCATGTACGAGGATTTCTACTTGGATACTAATTGTTGTACTAGCCGATCAATATTATATATAATTGCAATCACTTCGGGTCGGCTAACTGCAATATTGTGTAGCATTGATACTTTTAAAACATTAATATTTAAAAACTCTGAACATCAATTTTAAATTACATAGATAAAAATTAAAATTGATTATTAAGTAAATTCATTACTTAACATGTGCATATACGTAACTATTTCCTATATTTTTTTAATATTATTTTAACGTTTATGTACATATTTAAATAATTATTTCTATAGTTGAATGAATAGTATTAAATAATATTTTCTACAAATATGTGACTCAATATAAATAAAATATACTTTTTATATTTAAATTCCTTTAAAAAATCATTCTAGTTTCCTAAATTAAATTTAATCTTTAAAAAATTTAACATTTTTTGCAATACATTTAAATTATTTCTCATTAAAATTACCACAATAACACTGTATATTTTACTTCTACAATTACAGAGTGTTCAAATTTTAATCTAAAAAGAATGGTATTAAATGAGGACGTTTACTTATAAAATTAAAATATCGATTTTTTTTTTTTTTAACTTTTACAACAAACTATTATTATGTTAAAAAAACGATATAGCTGTTTCTAGGCTATAGTGTATTGAAACATAATTTTTTTTATTTTTTTTTTAAAATAACACTTACAATATTGTTAATATTTATATTAACTATTGATGGGTCGAACTGTTCGAATCTCGAACCGAACCGAACTGAACCCTTGATGTTCAGTCTGGTTCGAAATTCGAATTCAGCATGAAAAAAATCGAACTGAACTATTAAGCACCTTTTACAGTTCGAAATTCGAACTTGAAATATTTTTCGAACCAGACTTACTGGTCACGATAGTTCGAAAATCAAATATTTGTACAATTCTTCAAAAGTTATTTTTGAAGAATAAAAATTGATAATGATTATTTAAAAATAATTAGACTATTGGACATAGAAAGTGATAATTTGTAAAGGGCACATTATGCATGGTTTATAATAATAATGTTATTTTTCTAGTCACATGTTACACATCCACCCTCCGCCAACCAAAACATTAATAAGTTGTTTATTGCTAATAGAGGCAGTGTATCTACATTCATAAATTAGCTATTTTTGTTTTTATCATATTTATTGTAGAGGTTAAAATCTATTTTGGGTAAATCCATGGTAATATTCTGAAACCGCGACTTTGCTTTTAATAAAAACATGTTTACAACTTACGTCTTACATTATAAATTCTACTAATCATTCTATATTTGTGAATTATAGTTATTATTATTTTTTTTTTTTCATTGGCATAGCTATACAGGGAAGGGCCCCGGTACCGTATGGCTCTCAAACTGATATTATCCTTACATGAAAATTCAAGATATACACATTATATTGTTTTTTTTTTAAATGTGAATAATTATTTATTATAAAATTAATTGCCAGATAATTAACAGATGTGCAGAGTAAAAAGAAAATGCCGTTTATTAGGAGGTACCTATTATAAAAAACAAACAAATATTGCGTGTATTATTATTATTCTGTTTCAAATTAATCACAACGTACTATTAGGAAAGTTAAATATCATCAACATAGTTAATTATTTTTGGGAAGTATAGTTTCAGAAATTTTCAAGGTGCCCTTGTGTTCCGGGGCCCCAGGGCACTGCCCCGCTTCGCCCTATGATAGCTACGACACTGTTTTTTTATATATTATTAAAATATACTGATTGTATTGTCATATTATACTCAATACTCAATACTCAATGAATATTTTATAAGCTACAAGACAACACGAGAGAGCACAATACTAGTTTTGAAAAATAATAATAATAATAAGAAATCATCTAAAATTTAAATGTATTATAAATAATACAATTACTTAGACTTAAAAGTTAAAGTGTAGAATAGGTAATACGAAAACTTAAAATACAATAGTAATTAATAATTATGGTTGATCTAATTTGTAGGTAGGTACAATGTTCATGATAAAAAATATTAAGTTCGAATTCGACTTAAAATCATAATAGGTTCGATTTGATTTGGTTCGGTTCAGTTCTAGTTCAAAAAAATAATTTAAAGTTTGGTTCAAGTTCGGTTTGATTTCAAAAATCAGGGTTCGACCCATCACTAATATTAAACTAAAAAAAAAAAATAGAAAGAAAATTAGTAACAACCATTTTTTATTGCACATTGCATTTTTGTATCTTATAAAAAATAAAATCTAGGAATTATTTTATTTAAAAAAAATATATTCAAACATTTATTTGGTGATAAATTACGTGATAATAATGAAATAAAATGTTATATATAATCTTAAAAGAAAGTAATTAATAACAAATATAACTATTAGTAATCCAAGTTCAATTTAAAAATCATATTAAGACATAATAAAATCGATAATAATATTGGGTATAATTTAACTGAATGTATGTCATGATTAAATAAAATTATTTAAAAAGTTATCAAAAATTAAATTTAAATTAGTTTCAATATTTAGTTATATTATCAAAATAAAAATAAATTATAAATAGTTTTAAATTGCTTGATATCAAAGTAAAACAAAAAATTACTACTTAATTTTGATTAACTTATATTAAAATGAATTAATCTATTTATCTAGAGGATATTATTTATTTTAATGCAAACTCAAGTATAATGTACTTAGATTATATAATTTGTAATTTTAACATGATTAATTTCCCCTGTTTAGTTATAATTTTTTTTTTCGAAATATTTTAACCATTTCAGCAAAGCGACACATCTATTAGTTTCACTATGGTTATTAAGTATTATCACTATAATCAGTAGCTTATAATTCCATAAAGTGACATGGAACTGTGGATTGTATATATTATTGATACGAGTACACATAACTTAGAATGTAACTTTCTAAATTAATTTTTTAAATTACCACTAGTTTTTCGAAAATGTTGGACAATTGTCAAAGAGAGAAAGATTTATGATTGAATGTTGTATTTGATTTCAATTTGCTTATAGTATGGATATGTTATAATATGGACGATTTTTTCAATTATTAAATGTTAGTAAATACTTGATTCGGATAAATATTTGATCTTTAGAAACTTGATGTCTTACCGAAGGATATAGGTCATGAAACGAAGTCAATTTATAAAAATATAATATAAAACTAAGTAATTTTTTCATTCTCATATTTATTTATTTTTTCATTATTTAATTGTATTATATTTTCCAAAGTTTATGTTGGCTTTGTATAGATTCAATTTGTTTTCAAATAATATATGCAATCATCTTAATTTTTCTGCCGGTAAGCCATTACAATAATTCAAATCTTCATCCACGGGGTTCTGAAAACGCCAATAGAAAATAACAATACAATAGTAATTATCGTGTAACATTGCATATAGTATACATTATTTCATATTTTTCTGGTTTTTTTCTTAATAATTTTCAAAGAAATACGATTCGAATCAATACATTTTCGCGTGACAATATCAAAATGTTAATTTTCTCCTGTTTCAAAATAATATGCAGAATATTACTTTATGTTCACGGTCAGTTCTGTAATTTAATCTAAACTTAATAAGATGTAAAATATTGGTTTTCATTCGAACATTTATTTGGACGCTTTTAGCGTTACGTTGCAAAATAATGTGTAGATACTAAAGTTAAAAAATAAAACCCCGTGCGATGCGCCAATAAAACTTGGAACGTCGTTAGAGATTTCAAATGTTTTATCGACGTAGCATTATTTCGGCATTGCAAATACCCTTTGCCATCGCGGTTCATCTGCTCAGTACTATTAATCCGACCGCATCGACGTGTATCGATTACGACATGCTCAAATCTACGGAAAGCCCTGGGCTCATCCCTTTCACTGTATCCGCACCCTTTTCCCCGAAAAAGGTATTATTAGCGGACCGCATTGTCTACCTAGCGTTGGGTTGGCCCCATACTCACGTGGCGACTTATATAGTTATATCCATTTTCACGGTCTACTTAAAGTTCGGTACAATACAGAATTGATAATTTTATCCTAGCGTTCTTCGCATGAAATATTCGTGAAATACACACACACACACACACTACTTAATGCAATATAGTTCAATGGTGTATTGTTTTATAAATGTATAAACATCTGGCGTATAACGCTCAATCAACAATTTTGGAAAATTTTATTTTAGAAAAATAAATTATAATCAGTGACTAATATAATAATGTTTAGTATTGGCTATAAAGAAAAAATATAACGTGTTATTTCGCATGAATACCCGAAAAGTAGAGATTTAGAAATTCTTGAAACAACCGGTTAATTATTATTAGAATATCATAATGAAAATCATTTTAAAATTGATCAGAAATGAAAATATTTTTCTTCAAAATTTTATTTCGTTCTTATTTTTTCTTATGTTCTTTTAAAAAAAAAAAATTTCTCGTAGTAGAAAGACGAATTTACTTATTTTTTAAGTCTCGCGCTACATTTCAACGGTGTTTATACCAATGTACGTAAATATAAATACGTAATATTGTCAGACTTCTTCGGCTCCGCGAAAGCCGTGACGTTGATTAAAAGGGCAATAATTTTCGTCGGCGGCTTTTTACCGTATTTTTATTGCTTTATGCAAATTTTCCCACGCGAACGGAACTAATGACACGCAATCGTTTCCGGAGCACTCACCATCTGCATATTATGCATGTATGTGACACACAATGGTATCCCTAATAATTCCCGATATAATTATTGTCGGGGACCGTTGAACCGTAGGTGGAAAAATGGTTGCGTTTTCATCCCGCGTACAGCGGGGCCTTTGTGTACGCTGGCATCGGTATTGTTTGCTGTGTCAGTGGAACGGTCGACGCGAGGCAGATCACAATGAATATGATGCACCACCGCCGATAAAGGTGTTAATTATTACCGATCGCCGATTTTACGGACACGCCACGGCCGAGTGTCTGGGTGTGCGCGCATCGGGAATAATGGCGTGTTTCTGGGGTGATCCGTATGCACGTTATCGTGTAAAGGTAGACGCTCGCCACGGCAGTCGTTCATTTATCAACCATTCGCCACGAGCTCGTGCGACGTGTCGAACACAATAAGTAAAATAAAAAAAAATAAAAATCAATAACAACTCGTATTACCATTTGTACAAATAATGCGTGCACGAATATAATTATGTATTATTTTTACGTAGTCGGCGGACGACGCGCGCGCACGATGTGGTGAAAACAATGTTATGTATTAATGAAGTAAACGCGCACATAAACCGACGCGATCACTAAGGGGGAATATTGCGGGGGGAGTAGGGGATTTATGATCCGTGTTAATCGAAAATAACGCGCGATGCACATTATACGCATACATTAACATTTAGTGCTCATATAGGTCGCAGGACAGCGGTACGAGCCGCGGCAGCTGATGGATACACGTTTAAATATATTTCCCAAGTCATACTATATTTTCAAATTTATTTATGGAATATCTTAGCTCCGGACCAGATCGAGACATTTCTATAATAATAAATTAAACCGTTTTCGAAATTTCGAAATTCTGATGTTAATTTCATTGTTCATCGCCGTATTGTTTGTTTTCCATTGAAAGGATGCTAAAACGAATCTAAAAGTGTAATAATATGCAGTAGAAAATATATTTTTCCAAAAAATTAATTTAATACATCGATGGCCGTACGTCCGGCGAAACCTTCGGATTTGATTTACACTTATTATACATCTTGTACTCAACTATGTATATAGTATATCAAATTAACGACAAAATTACCATTTGTCTTACCGAGGTTTTCACCTTTGTCTTGTAATTTGATTCGCCATCGTTCAGCATTATGTATTCACTACTTATAACAGGTAGATAACATAATGAGAACTATTGTTGCGATATATCAGATATTAACATCAATTTAAAAATTATTCAGCCTTCGAAGAAACGTGAAGTCTATAACATTTAAATCGAACGCATTTATTCTTTAATTTTTTGTGTATGGTATTTTTTTTATTTTGTAAGGTTAAGTGCAGATAAAATTAAAACATTGTAACATAAAATATTGTTACAAAAATAATGAATAATTGATACATGAAAGTGTTCTGTTTGATTTGTTCGTAATTCAGTGTATATCTAAACGTTCATTTCGAGCGCAACTGTTGCAATAGCGTTACGTGTACGTGGATAATATTACGTTCTCGTTTTACGTTTAAGTATGTGGGTACAAGACGAACATATCACACGTAGTCTTTCAAAAAAAAAAAAAAAATAAATAAAAAAAATAATATGTTTCAGAGTTGACGAATTTGTTGTGAAATTTGTGCGTTGATGAGTAAACGATACATAATAATTACTAGTTCGTGAAAAGAACTGTATCTGTTCGATATGCTTTTTGGCAATTAACTCTTCAATGAATTCATAAGACTTGTATATTGAAAAATATTAGTAAAATTGAAAAATGAAATAACGATTACGTATTATATACAGTATGTATATGAAGCGATGTGATAGTGACCGGTGGATATCGACTACTATAGTGGAGTGGTTCGGGCGATGTCAAATTCTGAGTAAGTACAAACGGAATGAAAGAATGTTATATAAATTTATACTCGTATAATATGTAATTGTATTCATTGCGCACTGACGAGATACAAGTTTCGACGGTACACATCCATTGTTCGCGTAAACGGTTAATCAACGTGAAACTGCTTCGTCGTCGTCGTTTTTTTCTGTTCCATTACGGTTTCTCATAGTCGGATTACAATGAAAATTGCATTTTATTTCCAAAGATATGAGGTGAAGAGACCTTATAAGCGGGACGGCTGTCGAATTATCGACGACGAATACGATTGCTGCAACATTTCTTAATCCTGCTCGCCATATTATACAACCACATCTATTACCGTTGTAGTATAATACTACTGTTATTATTATACGGATGAGTCGTGGGCCATTTTTGGTTTACGTGAAACGCGTGTGTTTTTTTTTGTTTTGTGCAACACACACGGTAGCCGATAAAAAATAATAATAATAACAATAAATAAAAAAAAAAAGAATCGTTTAGACAAAATTATTGATTTGAACCTTGTAATTTATTAATAAAACGTACCGTTGGAATTGTTTTCTTTTCCCTTCCTACTGTTAATGAATAACTCGTCGATCGTTAATGAGACAATGTCGATGAATATCGTTGATGGACAGCTGTCCGACTGTATTAATTAACTACAATATTCGCGTGGAATATACAGGTCGCGAGGAAATGCTCTAACAAAGAAAAATACATTTTTCATTTTTAATACACTCGTGTATTTTATCAGGAACGATCTATAAAAAGAACGGTTAAAAAAAAAATCACGATCATTAAGAACATTACAATAAAGCTACAACATTCATTAAAGGCAGTATTGTCGTTTCTATACAGATATATAGTGTGTTCTGTATGCATAACAACGGTGTTTTTTAAATTATTGTCATTTTATAATTTTTAAATTATTGTTTGTTACGTGACTCGACAATCATTACTTTCGAACTTGTATAATATACTTATTAATGATAGCGTACAATATTTAACAGTGTACTGTAATGAATCAAATATTGTTACTGTTATTATTTATTTTTTATTTGTATTTTGAATTTCATTTTAAACTTGATCGATTCAAAAACTAAATTTCCCTCTCCAGTAACCATGTATAAATAAGTAAATGGATAAAAACTGACTTTATACCAATTGTCTTTTAATCTTGATACCTCACTTCAAATAGTTTTTCTGCCTTTTTGAAGACCAAATCTATTTATAGGATAATATATCGGTATACTACATATTTTAATAGTAAATGAATATGTAGTTATTGAAAAAACTCCAAACCAATATAATTGGATAGGGGATGTTAATATATTTCGTAATTAATACTCTGCACTTTGTTATCATTTACTATGTAATGTATATATAAAAATATATTATATTCTCTTATCTTTTCCTACAAAAGGAAATAATATTTACTCATATGTAGTTGAGTATATTCTTAATTAATATTAAATTAATTACACTTAATACTGATATATACTTGTACCGTAATCATGCAGATCGCAGTTAATAGTAAACACTTACATTTTTCAACAATACATATAGAATATGTAAAAAAAAGTAAAAAATAGAATGAAAAATGTAAAATTAAAAAAATGAGAGATGATAAAGCGGCATACGCTTCAATAATATTCACCTCTCTTGTCCCGTTCAACTCCTGCGTATTTGCAATATAAAAACGGATCTCGTCCCGTTCAATCACATCGTGGTCCGGGGAAAGCTCGTGATTTCTTCAGTCCCACTGCTCGGTGTACGCACATTGCGGTAAGTTTCCGTAATCCGAGTGCGTGCGGATTGGTAGTTATTAAATCGCCAGCAGCGGTGGCAGCGTTAAACGAGCGTTTGCACTCGATTTATAATATTATAACAAGTGCTGCGAGCCCACGCGCAACAACGCGTGCACTACCGTCGATGACTATGATTTATGTGTAAAAAGCACACAGTACAATATGTACTATATTACGTAGTGCACATCATCAATGCTAACTAATATACCAACCATATAGGTAGTACCTTTACAGTTTTATGTGTGCGCGCGCGTGTCCACGAATGAGATAAAATAATAATAGTAAAAACTTCACATAAACCCTTTATACTATATCGATATCGAGTTAAACTATTAAAATTATACATTGTCTCCGATGCATCCTATGGTTGTTATCCGCAGTGGACTCGTAAAAGTTTGCCAGCAAAACCGAGTAATAATAACGCATGCATAGATTTATCGCCTACAAATTGTGCTGTACACTCGCTTTCCTTTTCGCCTCTAATTGATATATTTCGACCCTTGGAAATGGCAGTATGAACAAGTATCAGTATGCGGTACACTCATTGTATCGGCTCATTCTATTCGATGATTATGAACACCTTTTTATCTTTCCTTTTTTACTATTCGGTCTGCTTTTTACGGACGTTGTCGTAAGTTATTTTCATGAAATTCAATTTGTTGTTAAAACGTTCGAGTGTTATGTTATTCTCTCAACCAATACTGCTCCAACCACCGTCGAATATTAATATATTGGTGTTCGTGTTCGGGTGTCAATTTTCGACTGTTGAGTTGGCAGTAAAGATTACACCTAGGCAAAAGCATTGCTCCCGTATTTTGACGCGTATGTTGTACGATTCACTATCATTGCACCACCGCCATAATTATATATATATATAAAATTCTATAAATATATAAATATGCTCTAACGGTTCTTAACCTTTTGTAAATCACGGACCCCTGATGAAAGATTTTTAGAAATTGCGGACCCCCTTACTCATTTTTTTTTTTAGTACATTTTTTTTTTATAAAACATCTCACGTTATTAAAACCAAAATTATAATAATAAATTACATTAATAGACATAACAAAACATACATATTTATAATTATTTTTATTTAACTTAATTTTTCAGTTAACTTAAATTTAATTATTTTAGTTTTAATTTTTTTTTTTAATATTCTTAAAATTTAATTTTAATTAGCTTCAGATGATGGTTGAAACACAAGTTTTATAACATCGTATAATGATAAAAGCTATCTATTAGGTATATAATAAAAAATATATGAAAAAAAATAATAATATTAATCCAACAATATTATAGTAATGCACTCATGTCATGTATTGATGTATGTTATGTGTTAGAGCTGCCGCGGATCCTCTACATGAGTATCGCGGACCCCTAGAGGGCTGCGGACCACAGGTTAAGAACCGCTGCTCTAGCGCTACCGTTACCTATCGTTTGACGGTTGTATTTATTTATTTATTTTTTACTACGGATTATCAAGGAAACATTTGGAACCGCTTGGATTTATAATGGGTCTGCGTTGATGTCGGTACGTGCAGCACCGGGAACGCCGACGAGCCTAAATCGGCTTGAAAAATATTCAAGTTATTAATAATGAACAGTTTGACGATAAATATTACTCGCTGCGCATAATCCCGTGCTATAACGAATATAGAGCGTTAATATTGTACATACCCGTTGTACGATACATTGTATAAACGAGCTGAAAACAAACGGTTAGCTTGTGCAAATGTACGTATCGAACTTACCATGAATATCAATATTTGCGCTGCTCTGTGAGTAACAATTAATTCAATGATTTACAATATTTCAGCAGTCTAAACATTTAACTCGATTTTGGTATAATTTTAAGGAACAAAAATCCGATGTAGGCATATGCTTCATTAATGGAAATCATGTAAAATAAACTCACAATATTGAAGATAACCTCTAGATTAATTATAATTATACGAAATTTGTGTGAAAATATCAAACGTATATAATTAGAGCACTGCCTGGAAAATTAATATTTGAAAAATGTGTGAAAATATTGATAAAAGAATATAATAATAGAATACATGCTCCAAATATTGTTGGGCTATAAAATAACTGCTTTGAGGAAAAAACGACATGATAATCTTAAATCTGATGAAGATGAAACATATGAATCCTATTGAAGGTAAAATAGCGATTTGCGAACATCCGTAAAATAACTTGGTGGTGTACAAATATTTGTTCGGCGAACTCGCATTATAATCGACATGGATTAATGATAAATCAGTTTAGACTCAATATCGACAATTTTATATATTTATATAGGTATAATAAAGACTATTCGGCATTGATTGAATCAATAAAATAAGTGCGCTAGGACATCGAATTTTCTCGACAAACCGTAAATCAGTTAATTGAATCGAAATACAAAAGTCGAGAAATCAGATTTTGATAAGACATATTTTCTAATCCTTATCTATCAAAAGTTTTTTAAGCAGATACTGTATGGATAAAAGTTTTTATTTTGGGATTTTCTTATAAAATGTATTAAATATGGCGTGAAGAACAACATATTCGATAAGTATAAAATAAATAAAATAAATTTGTTTATTATATTTTTATGACGTAAGTATCCCCACTTCTAATATATTCTTGCTTTACGATGATATTAAAATACTTTTTTTCGAACATTTATAAGTGAACTAAATACTCAACATCAGATGTTGTACCTATTCTTTTTCGTAAATTCGTCAAACATGTTTTATCCAACAAAATTTTAATTCCTGTCGACAACGTTTGAAGTATTACTAAATATATTTTTGACATTTAGTATATCATAAACATGTATTTATTATGCTTCTCGGATTGCATGCCTCAAACAATTGGTCGATCAAGAGCCAGAAGCACTTTTAAGACAGAAAAGGTTAACAAACAATCGAATTTATGAAATTCAAATGCTACTAAACTAAATACATTAATGGGAAAAAATATAAAAGTTTGACTGCCCTCTCATATCGTAATGAACTATGTTATTATTTAAAATAAAAATGAATTATTATATTAATCACAGCCACAAATCAAATGTTTTACTTTTTTAAAACATTCATACCCTGTATAGATTGATTATACATGTTGGTTTAGTTATTGGCTGTATCCAATCTATCACCTCTTCTATCACATTAATCTAGCCAGTATTTTCAGATTTTGAATTATCCGAGTACGTATCATTCGTTGACATCATCATCCTCAATACAATAATAATCGCCTAAGTTCTGAAATTCGTTTCAAGTACATCGTCAATGACTGTCGTAACGTTATAGAATCGTATTTATTGTTCCTATCTGTATTTTGTTCATTGTGTAATAGTCTCTACATCGTAATACTATCAAATCATTTTATTTTGCTTTAATTTTAATCTAGGTTAATTTACATTTTCGCTTAGTTAAATGCTATGTACGATAAAACGAAATAAAAATGCTGTCAGTAATAATTTTACATAATGTTTTTGTTGAAAATATACAAACAATGTATTTCCCAAGTTGTAAATGTTTATAACTTTGAATTTTAATGTACCTAATAAAAAATATTAACTGTAGATACACAATTCGTATAAATATACTCTTTAATTAATATATATATATAATATACCTTCTTTTTATAGAATTAATTTTACACAAATATTTCATTTATTTCCAAATAAATCTGTAATTTAAATAATAGTAGATATTCACGTGACATTGTTTTCCGCAAATTACAAAGTCTTGTCATATTATTATTACATTTTTCAAAGCTATTAACCTTAAATATTATGCTAAATAAACTTAGTAGAACAAAAGCAATTAATGCCAACGAAATGTTCATTACAATGTATTGCCTACGTAAATATTAAATGTTGATTTATGTAAAATGCTGATTAAACTGTAATCAAAGTTCATAATGTATGAACAATTATAAACTACCTACTTATGACTTTATAGAGTTCATACCGAATCCCAATAATCAACGAGAAACGTTCGGAAGTAGTGTTGCCGCAAATGTGCAACGTACCGATAGTAGTACAATTCTCTGACTTAATTTTAATTGGATGATATTAAATTGACACGTATTTATATAAACTCCATAATATCGGCTGTGTTTCAAGTTCAATAATCCATTAACTTCTCCATCGTGGCATTATTACTCGCACAATTACACTATTGTGTGTATATGTTATACATACCTATAATGGTACATGTAAGCATACGCACACGTTTAGATATTTACAAATAAATGATTTACAAGTGACTTTTAATCGGTATTAAAAAATATTTATCTTCTACGCATTATTGTGTAGAGCTGTCAATATAATAAATCCCGTCTGCCGGTTAAAATAGGCCGTATAAGGTAACGGCTACACGTATACAAACACGTGCATATACGTACTATACGTACATACTAAATCCTTAACCCGCATAATTTAATTCACTTATAGGAACATTATTTTGAATAACGGAAGTACCCTCAGCTGAATTAAATATCGATGAATACGGTTAGATGAAAAAATCAGAACCTGCTGCAAAATCGGGTTCCGAATATTTTTTAATCGATTGCTGCCACGTCAGAATAATTTCTTTATTGATCAGTGTTTTTCCCCCTCTTTTTCTGCCTGTAGTAATATATTAATAATTTTTTAACAATAGAGAGAAAATTCCTTTTTACATAACGATATTAATATACGGCCATATATCCTCGAAACACTATATATTAATACAAAACCGGGAAATATGTACCTCCGGAAAACACAAAAGCTACACCTAATGATCCATGCGGGTAAAATTTTAATATTGAAATAATAAAAAAAAAAAAAAACACATAATACATGGGTACCTATGTATAATGTATACATGTGTATGTGTGCGTACGTATTTTTTTCGTTTAGCTACCTACTTCTCCTGTATTATAATATTATGTAACGTGTATACATGGAATCGACTCGACGTTTCTCGATTTACTAGATAATTCAAGCGAGTTTTTTTTACTTAAACACTTCACTTTTCTAGGTCAAGTAGAGGTGTGTACGATTTCGTATATCCAGGTTCAAAAGGGTATATGTATTACTCAAGAGGAGTTGTTGAAAGCATAATCAACCATAAAATGATATTGTATTAATTTCTGCTGCGGAAAAATCCGTTAACGTTATGGTTTGTAGGTATATACATATGCTATACGTAAAATGCTACTATAATTGTAGGACGAAGTTAATAAATATCATACTATATTGAAAGAAGAAAAATTTAAATTGTCCTGGATTTTGAATCACGCAATTTCTCTCGTATTTATATTATATTTTATTAAATTTTTTACGTTTAGTTTACCAATGATTTGATCATTGAAACGTAGAGCAAAATTTTAACATATCTCAAAACGAATAATTACTGTTACATTAAATTGAATAAAAGTTCTAGAGTTCTTAAAACTAATCGGACAATATTCTATATTTGAATAAAGTTTGAAGTTATAAATATTAAATATAAATATCTTTAACTTTTCATTATACTTTTTAAATATTATTATTTATTGAATTTTTTGTAATGTAAATACATTTATTCATAACTATATTTCTAAATGTCGAAAAAGTTGATTAGATACCTATTTTTTAAAGCAATCTTATCATAAAATATATTTTATCGTATTAATAAAACCAACCAACGAAAATTATTTATAATTTGTTTTTGATTTTAAATCAATTTCAAATAAATATAAGAATATCCTTATGAAACATTTTTAATTATAACAAAATTACATAAACATTCCATATCTGATGTCATGGAGTTAGAAACGAAATTCGTTTGTTGTGAAAATTATTGATTGATAATCGAGGTTATTGTGGTTTGCAGAATATTTATATTTTAAGAAACCATGTCCATGGTGATATTATTTAATTTTAAATCAGTCTATCTATCACTCGAAAAAATTTGATGATTTTTCCATAAGAATTGCACAAAAGAGACAGAATTTTTAAATTTTCCATTACTAAAAAATCAATAAAAAAAAACCCATAAAGATGCAAACTCGTATATGATTTGATAACAATACACTATTTTTTCTTTATGAAATATACTGAATTTAATTTCATTCATATGTATCATTATACAAATTTATTTTTTCGAGTATTGGCAATAATATCTCAGAAAATATTCATAATATTTATTTGTCAATAATAAAAATTGTATTTTCATCTTTTCCATTTGATAAAGATAAGTAAAATAAATTTTTGATGTTATGATAACTTATAATGTTATTGGTTGAGAGTGTAGATATTTACAAAATTGTAATAAACTTTAAAAGTAATACTAAACTAATTTAATTGTAATCAATACACATTTGAATTAAAATGTTCCGTTCCTTGAAGGAAATTGAAAAATTATCGCTTTAAATATAATGAAAAGGAGTACCAAAATCATAATAACCAAAGTTTTATGTTGTTTAAAATTCCTTTCACTGTTAAAAAAAAAAAGTCAAAATAATGAATAGTTCTCTATTTGTGAAAAATGTATCAAAAGTTTAATTATAAAATATGGTCATTAAATTATGAATATATCAGAATAATGTATAACTTTGAATGATAAAATTTGTAAAGTTTTGACGAAATTATATACCTGAACTTGTCAAAGACTCGTATAATTATTTGTTTGAATCGTACAAAAATAGTTTATTCTCTGAGCTCTACAGTATATGTTTAACGTAATTAAAACATAAGCAATCAAAGCACACTTGTCAAAAACAAGTCTTAATGATTCATTTTATTACGATATAAATACTTTTGTCATATTTCTATCGTTTCTAAAATGACAAGTCGTGAATAAGTATGTGTAGTACTTTTTTTTTTTTTTTTTGAAAAATAAAAATAAATAGTCAATAAAACTTTAACGGCGGCATATATTCATATAGTTACAGTTATGATGTTTTTAATGATTTTGACTTGAATTCTCCGTCCCCTTTTTCTCTCGTTCGCTCTTGCTTCATACTTCTCTACCTCTAAACGATAGTTTTGTAACCATGACGACCGAGTAAGTGGTTATTGTGACGATGACGACGACAACAACACGCGCGCGGTCTCTTGACTTCCGTTCCTATATGTGCATATTATACATGTATATTAAAGTATACCGACGTATTTTTTCGATACGAGCTTGTACGCGTTCTATCTGCATGTCTCTTCTCCGTTACGTAAAACTATTAAGTGATCAAAAGACGAGCACACACCCACGCATGCACATGCATAGACAAACATAGGCGCTCGTGAGGTTTTCGCACATTTTTCCATAATAATACGCACGCGATAGGAACTTTATGTGTGTGTACATAGTACGTGATTGAGCTCGCGCACGCACACACATTCGCATATAAAACTACATCTATATATGTGTATAATACGTGCATTTATACCGTTGTTGTATGTATATCAGAGGAGTATGTACCGTGCGGAAGGCACAGAGAGACGACTGGGGCGGACGCGGATGGAAATAAGACGCGACCGCGGGCGGCGAGTAGTGTTTAGGTGTTTTTTTCCTGCCTTTTTTTACACCACTGCCGTGTGACGTATTGATTTTATCCCAGGTCTTTTTAGAGCCCGGGAAATTCTTTTTTCTCATCCCCTCGTAGCTCCCCTCGCCTTACAACAGTCGTCGTGGCTCCTATCGTAACACCTTGTAACCCGCCATCGCCTCCGACGCATCTTCTCATTTTCCTCCGTTGTCACCGCCGCGGCGTTGCCTGTTTTGTATATAATATACGAGGGCGACGTACGACACGTACGTCTTAGGCTACGGTTTCTTTTTTTTTCCATCCTTTATATCTATTTTTCGGCCGTGCGGTGTAAACTATACCCTTAGATGTAACTATGTACGCGCGCAGAAACAACGGACAAATATCGACGTTCCTGCAGCGTATCATTCCTTCCGCGTAGTGGGGAATCATCGAAGGTGGAGGTCGTCATTCATTACGTTGCACTTGCGATTCCCTGTAAAGCGATAGGGGTCGCAAACTTTTGTAACCGCTGAAAATGAAGCTATTTCAATGAAAATATTTTTTTAACTATAACTACGAGTGTTTTCAATTTTTAATAATATGTTCGTATTTATTTATGTATTTTATAACGAATATTATAATTCTACGTTTTTATTAAAATGTTAATTTTTACAAAGTCGGATCTGTGAGTACCGGATCATTTTTTCTACCTCTAACATTTTGCTCAAATTATTACACTGCTTTCGCGCGCTTCAAGCCGTATACCGATAAATAGACTCGCAATAGACAGCGAGATAAGTACCCATCAATAAAAAATAATATTATTTATGAAAAGAACGTGCAAAAATGTCCATACTTGATGGACAATAAGACAATAACGTGATTCGCGAATTACTGCAGAGAGGACAATGTATTATTTATGCTGTATATAACGCTAGGCTATATAATACACGAAACGATACAAAGGAAAATGCTTTTTTCGATGGATGTACAGATGTGTGTGCGTGTGTGTGTATGTGTGTGGACCTCGGGACGTCGTCACCATCAAACGGACTAGAGAAAAGGAAAAGATAGAGTGCAAGCGAGGGGAAAAAAACAACCGGAGAAGGTTCGGACCAATGCCGTCGTTCGGGTGAAAAGGGGTCTGCGGACGCGCAAGCGTCAGCCACCCCAATTAACAGGGCCGCTTTTAATTAGTGGACTGCGTGGGAGGGATCTCGAGGGATTATCGCGACCGTTCGTCGTTGCGCCTTCCCGCCTCCGCCGTTTTTGTTTCCGCGTGCGCGTTTGACCTCCTCTTTCAAGACTCTGCGGCAGCCCCCAAGTACCTTAATTCTCCGCACCATCACTCCAAATATATACACGTACATAAGTCGCCATTACTATCATTTCTATCTGTATTTCTGTCTGACACTTATTTTTCCTACTTTTCAAACGTAAGATCATCTCTTAAATTTATAATTCTATCTCTCTCTCTCTCTCTCTTTTTCTCTCTTTATACCTCGCTCATAGTAGCTGTGCACAATATAAAGATTTAGTAACAACCCATCATGTCTACATATATAGTAGTGGTGTCAAAAATGTATTGATATATGTTTATCGTGATATACACGTGGAAAAATACATTTTTGCTTCATGCCATTATTATATTGTTTAAAGCGCGAGCTATGTATTATATATATAGTATGCAGATTCAACGTGAACTTAAAGTTAAAATTTGGTTTTTTTTAAATATACCATCTGCAATGCGGCATATAATATAATTGACTTCCCTGATCATGAGGTTCATGTTAAGAACGAAATTATATAATATATATTCCATCATTCCAATGACTTGTAGTACAAATAGTTTATGTGTAAAAAATTATAATTTTTCTTAATAAAAAAAAGAAATATTTGATTAATTAAACTTAATTTAAAAGATTTTTTAATCTTATAGTTATTCGTAATATTCAATTTTATAAATCCTGCATAACTTTTTTGATTTTTAGTTTCTGTATCGTTCATGAAAATACACTTAAAGACAATTTTACTGTTTTATCTCTAATACTATATAGTATATAAAACAACTATACGATTAATTTGCATTCATATACACGGTCGTTATTTAATTTTTGATTTTACCATATTATTTAAATATTCATTATGATAATTATATTGGTACCTTTTTGAACCTCTGTTTAAGCCGTATGTTCTCTATTAAGCATAACAATTAAAAATATTTGTTCAATGTATCAACTATATTAATGAATAATTGCGGATAAGACATTTAATTACCGAGTTTATTTCTTCAATCATTCAATATGCGTCGTCGTGCTGAAAATTGGTGGTTGCATTCTCGTCTAAACCTCCTCCTCCCCCTATTGGTTTCTTATCGATGTCTGCAAAAACATTTTGTCTGTATAATACATATACATATGTACACACATATCTCATTAGCCACGAGAACCGTTGTTGTTTGATGTACGGTAACGGTAAAATTAATATTATGTTTGTACTGCGTTGATGAATATGTAAACGGCTTTTTCCTGTATTGTGTGCAAGTACCTATGTATAATACTGTGTATAGTCTCGAAAACTATAGTTGATATTTCCGTTTGGAACCGTGTACGTCAATAATAATAATAGTATAATTATTACGCAGTTTAACACACACGTTTCTGCAACAACGATGACTATATGTATGCGGTCGGAGTGTATTCATGCAAATATCGTTTTCAGTATAAAATATTTTCATCGTTTAGCAACATTGGACCAAACAAAAGCGATACGACGGAAGGATGTGTTACGCGCACGCACGTGTACATCGTACGAGTAACAATAATTAAATATCTAAAACAAAACGCGTCCAAACAATATTATAATACGGTAAATACGCACTTATCAACAGTAGGGCGGACGACGCGTATATGCCATCTGCGCGTTTCCCGACCAGACCATCGCCAATTTGATGACCAACTGGCGACCAAGAGACCTGCGTTTACTTCATACTAAATTTAACCATACAATTATACAACAACTCTTTGTACGTATATATACATAGGTTTATATGCGTAAGTAAATACGTATACTCGTGCGTGTGCAAGTGTGGTGTAGTTGTTTTTTGTATTTATATCAAATAATTTGTTCCGCAATCTATGGAAATTCTATATGTTACATACTGTCACGCCGTTTTAATAAACCGTAATTAACTTCCTACCCTTTATTGACGATCTTGTTGTACTCGTACGTATTATACCTGATGCACTGCAGGTGTTAACACTTTATATATGCGTTAATAAGTTTATGCAGTTAATTTCCTACGACATCGTTGTTGCATTAAAACATTCGCTCGAGCGAATAAAAATAAATACCGTCTGGACAATTATATAAAAATCTAACGATGAAATCTTATTGCAAGTTTTGCTGTAGTGTTGCGTATAGTGTTTCAAACTTAATATGGGGCTATAAAATGTTAAAAATTAAATTAAAAATGTCTATGAGTCGTTTAATAATAATTCTAATTTTTTAAATTTCGTAGAAAAATATTATATTAAATTGGAAACCCTCTGTGTATATTAAGTATATATAATCGTGTGGTGCTTCTATACATTTTTCAATATAAGTTTTGTGCTTTTGATGTATCGATCAGTTCACAACGATACAAGGTCGTCGATTCTCATTAAAATACTGTAATTATAATAATTGATTAATACGCTGCAACATGAATTAATTTATATTTTACCGTCATCAGCACAATGCGGGTCACCGCCAATCATATATAATATTGGTCAGGTACAATTGACCTACATTGATAAATGTTGCATTAATATCATTAACATTTCCATACACCTACGATATGAATCGATAAACGTACAATGTAAATCGGTGTTGATGAGTTGATTCTCGAGACTTCATTTATGCATTAGTTGATGCTCGAGTTCATTTGAGGGATGTATTGATTTCCGGGTTCATTTAAAGCAAGTATGAATTGATTACCGTGTATGAACGAACAATTTCGGCCTGTTGCAGTTACCCAGGAGATACCCCAAGGAGGTTGACCAAAACACGAGGATTCTCCAGAAAAATTTTTTTTTAATCATTTTCATGTTTTAAATCATGGTAACAGTGGCGGTTACAGTAAATTTACAATGTGTATTTAGATTACTAAAGCCTGAGGACGTTCACCCACCAACAAAAGTATTTTTTTTAATATGGAACAACATTTTTATAAAATTTTTTATATGTATTATGTACACAGTCATTCGAACACACTGCAAGCACCTACCTACTAAAATCATGTGAATCCGTCGTTAAATTTGAGGTATAAGATAACCACAACTACATGGTAATGTAATATAATTAATTTTGAAGATTTTGCAAAAACATCTTCTACTGTTTTCCTCGTAAGACAATTACTTAGCGTTTGCCGCCTAATAATATTTTCCTCAGTTTTGTCATGGTTATGATTGGAGTAGCTTTTTGCAATTTTACTACCAGAATTGAGTATTAATAAAAACTTACAGCTACTCTTACTATAAGTCCAACGTTGTATATCATTCGATAGCATTTTATGAAAACAATTCTTATATCCATCTATCGGTATTAATGGTTACTTTTCGCTTATTATAAACTCCATATTTATTCATAAATTGACCCTACGAACATATGTTGATGTTATAATGGCTACAGTAGTACTGGAGAACGCGTATAAAATTCTAGAATGTTCATTTACAACAACTGCTATCTAAAATCAATTGGCTTAAACTCATAAACGATAAAATACCTGTTTTTTTTTTTTCGTTACTAATGTGCAACAATATAATAACTAAGGAAATCAACTCGTACTTATCTCTTAAGCCACGAGATCAATTCACCAGTATCGATGGAGGTAAACAGGTAACTGGGAATCAACTCATACTCAGCCATGTAAATAACTTTTGTTGATATTTAATTTTGTCCAGACATAATCATATACCAACATAACTAACAGGGGCGGCTCCAGAGCCTTGGTTAGGGAGGGGGGCAAATTATAATTTTACAAAATCTTATAACAAAAAGAATACAACAATTTTTACAACACAAATTCAAGTCATCTATTTTTAAAATTGGCAAAAATATCAATAATATGATCTATTTGATCTAGAATATCTACTTTATAATATATATTAATTAAACATAATGCTGATAGTCTATCTTCAGTCATCATTGAACGAAGCCAGGTTTTTAGTCTCCGAAATGTGGAGAAACTCCTTTCAAACGTCATACCTCTATGACTTTATCTACATACTTGTGCGTGTTGTATGATAGTACATATTTTGTTAACAATATACATTTTTTTATAAATACGGTTCGGGCTTGGGAGGAGTCCGCGGCCTTTAGGGCCCCCTCTGGAGCCGTCTCTAATAACGAATACTATTTATCGTTTTCGTAACATACGTGCACATGATCGTCGCGATTCGTTTTCAACGATGTTCAAAATAGTATAGTCTGCAGTTGTATTCTTTGTAATGACCGTTATTGGGCACCAAATTTACTTAATAGTTTTTCCAAATATCTAGGCTCCGATGTGAAACGAAGTGTAGTAGTTTTGTGTACCGATTTTGTACTGGAAGTCCGATCCTAGTTCAATTTTCCACGGCCACGAGTTCGTCTCCCCTCCCTTACATAAACCCGTATCGACTGGCCGATTGTAATTCATATTATTAAAGACGGTTGTTCGGCGTTTGATTTGCATGTACAGTGTTGTAGGAGTGTTCACGAAAAATCGTGGATCACCGAACAATATTTTGGCGATAAGAAAATAATTACCCAAATCTGTTTATGCAGTACGTCCACGGTGAAATACGCTTGCCGGCAGCTCTCCAACGTACGTATTACCTAATATCTATGTACACACGTGCACGTATAAAATAAAAATTCGTTTGAAACGAACGTAAACCAATCGTATCCAAACATAATATGTACGTGGACGGATAGCGGTGGTGCTTATGTACGGTACGAAATACATCATCTGCATTTGGCTGATGAACAGATATAATGCAAATAAACATGTGGAAGCTATACCGTATAATCATCGTTCGTATATGGACGAAAATTTGATTGTTTTTCCGTTCGCGTGGGGATAACAAAATATGTGTGTACACGTAATAATCGCGCATTAAAGAAGACGAAGGTACCGTATAGATAATGTATAGTTAATAACGATCGGTGGGTGGGGGAGGAGAAAGCTAAAAAACCATTAATAATAGACTATAGCCGATATTATTGGTTTCGGCGACAACACTGATAATCAACTGGAAATCCGATTAAAAAAATAATAAATAAAAATACACGCTAAAAACACGTGTACACATTATACGTAAGTACACCTTGTACCGCGTGTACCTATTCACATTGGTCGATATAGTACGTAATAATGTAACGATAGTTCGCCAGTTCCGCGCACACCGTACGCATAATTAATCGTACGCGCACGCGCTTGCGATTCGCGTAATTATAATCATATGTCGCTCGTTACTGTCCGGCCGAGTTCGTCCAGTTTCGTCAGCGGGTGTACGGTGCACGTGCTGCGGGGCGCATGTAAATTCCGCCCAAAAATTTACTACAGGTAAAATAAAGTAGTTGTAAATTCCGTCCGAAAAAAATTGACAGTTAATAAACACGTTTTACATATACAATGAAACCTCGATAAGTTTAAAAAAAATTCTGTTCCCTTGCGTAAACCTCGATTACTCGAAAAAAAACTATAGATAACTCGAACATATTGTGCTCCGAATATAGACGGATAATGACGGATAGCTTTATAAACATTTGTCTAAACGTTCCGATGATTTTTTTTTTTCTAAACGCATTTATTATGTTTATTACCGTATGTATTAACATTAGTTAATACAATGTCGGCACACAACAATATTTTTCATTTGTATCGATATTGCCAGTAGTGTCGGCACTAAGGGAGGACAAATAGGATATTTGTCCAGGGCCCCGCGCTTGTTAAAGGGCCCCTGTGATTTTAAATTATAATTTTAATACCGTGAGACACATTGACATTTTATATCCTTAAAGCTAATTTCCAGGGCCCCGCAATACCTACCGGCACTGATTGCCAGTTGCTACTTAAAAACTTTAATACATACATACATTTTAAAAACTCTTTAAGTCGAATTTTTTTTCTAAAACCTTGGTAACTCGAAAACCTTAGTAAGTCAAAACCTCGATAAGTCGAAAAACATTGCATTTCCCTTGAATTTATACTTATCGAGGTTCCACTGTACTTTAGAAAATTTAAAATTATCTAATACTAAAAGTATATTTTCACGTTCTGATTCGATAATAGCGTATAAGCGTATAAGAGTCTAGGACAGTGTTTACCAAACTTTTTGTAATGATGACCTATAAACTTAATCATTTTTTGGGTACGTGACTACTTACTAAAAAAAAAAAAAAATCAAGTTAAACTTCAAATTATTATACAATATAGACTTTATATTAAAGAGGTATCAATTTACGGCTAAAACAACCGTAATCGTAACCGCGAGTGGCGACCCATGAAAAAAATTTCGCGATTCATGGTTTGGGAAACGCTGCTCTAGGACGTGTACTGAAAACAATTCATTATACGGCGCATGCACTACGCAGTTGTTAGCAAAGATTATGCTATTATTTTTCGGCGGTTTGCTGGGGCGTTCGCTCGGTCGATGGTGAACTACCCAAAAACGGATCGGTGAAGTGGAAAAGAGGACGTGATAATTAAACGAGAACGAATCCGGAGCACGCGAGTGGCAGACAATCGTCCGTTTCAGTGCAAAAACAGCGGTCCGAATACTTCACCACCCCACCTATCCCTCCGAATCGAGTAAGCCGTCTTGTACGTCTTTTTCCACGCGTATAATCGACGTAAGGGAAAATAACGTTGCCATAATATCTGTAAAGCATGGGCGTATTTTAGGGGGAAGCGAAGGGGCGATCGCCCCCCCCTAAGATTGTATTTAAGGAATTGATTATATGTGAGATACGCATTTCAAATTTTTTTATTGTGGATCATTTTATAACGAAATCAAATTACACGTTGCTGTGAATATTGAATTAAGCTTTTTGTCAGGTCCATACTTAGTGAAAAATCAAAAAAAAAAAAAAACAAGCGTAACTTTCAAAAAAGAACTACACAAAAATCGATTTTAAATGGATTAAAAAAAAACCACAAATATTAAAGATTCGCCTGATTTAAATATTAGCAAAAATTTTACTTATAGATTTTGAGCCTAAATTAAAGAAAAAAATTTGAGTCACCATCCCTCCAAGAAGTAAGTCTAAATATGCCCCTGCGGTAAAGTACGTGTTTTCCGTGAGCTTGGGGATGAGTCCTTCTGATTGGAAATAATTTGCGTGTGTTACGTACGCTTTAGCTTTGTCCTAAAACACCTAAAACGAATGTGTTCGCGCCGCGTGCACACGGTCGACTCGATGGCGTTTAAAGAACATTTGAACAAAACTACAATTATTTTATGTGCTTAAACGAACGTGTTTATTTATCCATGTTAGTGCTGCGTTCCGCAACTATCGAGTTAGTCGTACATCTGAAAACAACGAGGATCGTACGTTCGAATAATATTCGTACACAAGTATTCGGATCGAAGCCATTTCATTTCTTCGATTGGCTTGTGTGTGTAGACCTTAAAGAGAGAAAAAAATGATCGTTTATACTGACTAATATTGGTCAAATGCTTTGGTGACATTGACGGTAACCTCGTGCCACGGAATTCATCTCCCGCGGATCACCTATCGAAGTCTGCTTCCGGTTACCGTCCGGTACAGTAATAATAATACGTTATTATGTATTAAAATGGCGTCGTCGTTGGTGCCGGGTCTCTCCCCGCTACCAACAGGGAAAGCAAGAGCAAATGCTGTGCATTACATATTGTACTACGGACGACAACGACTGAAACAGCAGCAGCAGCAACAGACATTTGCGATGTTATTGTCATCGAGTCCTGGGATTGATCAACCGTATTGATTTTAATATGTGTGTGCGTGTGCGTGCGATTGACATGTACGCGGACCGCGACCGTGGTTCATTAAACCCATGACTTGAATAGATAATGCGTGCCCCGTTGCCCGGCCCGTATATACAGCTTTTATTTTAATACGCTTTTATGTATATCGATACAGGTACTTATATATGCTTGCTTATATCTTGTGTGTGTGTGTGTCCAAGGAAACGCCCACAAATCTATAATATACCCCTGTACGGTAAAAGAGAAGAAAAAAAACCTATAATATAAAATAAAACGCATTAATGTCATCCGATTGATTACGATTATGTTGTGTACCCGACGACGGACTGCGGTACGTATTTGTACACAGTATACGCATACGCCTATGTATAATGTATACGTACCCAACTGCATTGGTACTGCGTATCGCTATTTGTCGACCGGATGCGTTTGTATAATGTACGTGTGTAGTACCTGTATATAATGTATGCCGCCACTGAAACTTTAACTTTTTACTTCCGGACACCGCACCCTCCGAATCACTGTTATTGCTGTTGTTCGTCTGCGTGTACAACGAATCACGTCGATATATACTACGTACTAGCTTGTCAATATGTTAAATGAACATTGCCCAGTCATTCGTATATTCGTCCGATTTCGTTCTTCGTACATCGATTTCAATTTACGCGTTTTTTTAAATACATTGACTGCGATCTATACATTAGATATATAGATATATGCATTCAGATGTATCTGATATTTGTAATTTTATAGTACTATAAATATTATACATATACGTGCCCCGTATTAACCGTACGTAATATTAATGTTTTGTATTTATAATCAAGTGCGTTTTACCGCTCACATTTAAGATGTAAAACCACTCTAGTTAGTTATAAGATATACACTTATGCGACATAATTTTTACGAACCGTTTCGAATTCTAAACGCATTGTAATATCATGTGGATTACCTATATTTCTGTGTTTATTTCTCATGCTATGCTGACGGATCATAAGAATAATGTATTAATTATACGAACTCAGTCGATTTTCAACAAGTAATACAGGAAATTATATGCTTTTGTGTTCGCATGTTATTAAAATCGACCGAAGATAAAAATGTGACCAAAATTTTCTTAACTAATACATATATATATATTTACACCAGAATAATTCGTGAAAAGCGTTTCATCTCTGTAAGATCGCGACTAGTCAATATCGCAATGTGCATGATACAGAACTTCAGTCGGTCTTTCAACAGAACGTGTAACTATTCAATTTTTGTTTTTCAATCTACGTGCACCAGTACTCGTATGATGTATAGCTATTTGATTGCGAATCAGTCGGCCTTAATATACTACTAAGGCTACAGGATCGGTCCGCTAATATTGAAGGCCCATCGCCGTTTCATATAGACTACATTACATATTATTCAACGCTGTTTCGGATCTACAGTGTGCTCAGCGATGGTAACGCGCGCATTTATTACATTACGGTATTGTACTGTTATTGTACATGTTATATTGTTGTTATGTTACTATGTTTAAGTATTACATAGATACGTACATAATGCTTATAATGATCCAAGTGTACAACGTTACATATCATGTGCCTAATGCTCATTGACTAAGCTAAAGTTGACCCGCGTTTTGTTACTAACGGGTGACTAGAGAATTCAAAAAATGTCTATGGATAAAATATAAACTTTATACAGTTTTGTCGGTAGAAAAAAAATTACAATATGCTAATAAATAAAACGCACGCGTTATGCCGATTCTCGTTGTTCGTAAATAGTAAATTTCATATCGCGAAATATGTAATTGTGAACTATAATGCGAAAACGATGGGTAATAACGTGATACCGTGATGCCGTGATGCATACAAATCACCCTGTGATGAAAACAAAACGTTTGGAACTGTCATCATTTTACTGGTCTGAAATGATTTCATTAGTTATCTTCAACCTTAGGCGATGATAACTCAAGGGTTCGCAAGAAGGTTATTGGCCCTAGTGTAACACTAATCACCTACCCCTAAATTTTACAAAATGTCAGGTTAAGCTATTTCCATTACTCGCTCCAAAAATCCAATTATTTTTAAAATATCAATAATAATGAATTGAATAGAGTTTATTTTATAAAAGGTCTGGGTATTTATTTTGAACACGATTTGTTATTTAAAATCAACCAAAAGACAGCATTAAATAAAACCTACAAGATGCTTGGTTTCATTAATATAAATATGCAAAAATTTAAAAATGCATTTTGCTTGAAAAATGTATTTTGTGTCTTTGTACGTTCTACCTTAGAATTTGACTCATTAATTTAGTGACAAAATTTGGTGATTTATTATCAACGAACTTGAAGTTGTTCAATACAATTTTTTTAAAAAGAATTGCGTTTATTACTAATATTCC
The DNA here is from genome assembly GCF_003268045.1 of Sipha flava. Lineage (NCBI taxonomy): Eukaryota > Metazoa > Arthropoda > Insecta > Hemiptera > Aphididae > Sipha > Sipha flava. The sequence continues at coordinate 1,992,045 of NW_020273018.1, forward strand.
TACATCCAGAGAATCTTTTGGTACAGTCCAGTATTCAATTTGTCTATACTCTCTGTCCCTTGGAAGACAATTAACAGATGTATTATTTGTATCCATTAAATGGAAATATTGATTACTTCTATTTATTGGAAAAATTAGGCATTCACGTATCATCATGTTTCTCCAGAAGTAAAGAATTATTTATTATTCCATATTATCCGAAAAAATCAGGTGCTGATTAATTTTTCCCTCGCACTTTAATTATAACTAATAACATCTCCTCATTAAATTTTTTTTCATCTACTAGTAATCGTCTTAAACTCAATGCTATGTTATTTTTAATAAAATAGTGATATATAAGTTAATTTTATGTAATGATTATTTATCTATTTTTGTTTCATTAATTTTTTCAATTATTTAATGTTCATGTACAGTTATAATATTAAAAAGGACCTGGGTCCGTTAAATTTCTTATAAATAAAAATAAATATCTTCCTGCACCAGAAACATCTCTAATGATTATAAATAATAGATCATTTGATTAATACAGTTTGGTGTAATGGAGTGGATTTGAAATAATAATGAACCCCTGTAATGTAACTCCTTTGGCATATAAACAATAACAATAGCAACAATAATTAATAAAATCATGGATTGAATAAATGATGAAATAAACCACTTTTAATAAGTCCCGTCGTGACATTACTTGATGTTACTGTTGTGGTTTTTTGCTCATGCTACCATACAGTAGGTCCCATAAATATACAACGAGCTTACCAGTTGGGAAAATGATCGGTCAAGTGCGGTCACACATTATCAGTTGCACAATTAGAAATAACGATAGAACACGTGGTATATTCAACGATAAATGCAATAAAAACGGTTACAGAAAACTATGCGTGCACATATGTTATAATAATGATGAGCGCGGGCGATTCTCAGGTAATAGCTACTAAAAAAAAAGCCAGTAAAAAAGTGCTTGATCGCTAAGACCCTGCAAAACTTTTGAATGGCTCTATAAACATGCTGTAATCGTTACTGCCGACGATTGGACAATATCAATACATGCAACAATATTAATAATAAACCATTATAGAATATTTTATCGCTAATAACAAAGCAGACATCATTTGCATAATGTATATATTTAAAATAGGTAAAATATGAGTTATTTTTGAATAATATGCAAGGATTTCTTTTCGGTGACCTTAAACAATACTTTTGCGATCCAACTGATCGAAAATCACCATTATATAAAATACATTCTTTAACGCACATGCGTATAAGAATTTCGAAACATTTTTCCAAATATATACACAGTTCATGCAAATCACATTGAACAACACGAATAAATAATAATAATAATAATAATAATTTTGGAAACACTATATCATTGATATGAGATAACTTTTCAAAAATATTTACGGCAAACAAATATCGCCCGGGAGACTACAGCATACATATGTATATAATACATGTGAACGCGCATGCCTTTATTTCACATAAATTATACGTATACCCAATCCAAATGGTTGTATTAATATATATTATGCACATATATTATACATAAACCATACGTGTAAATAATTGGTTGTAGAATTTTATTTTCTATAGTAAAATTCAGTCAACGTGTGATATAAAATAAATATAGGTATTTGATATATCTTGTTCGTAAAAATAAATGATTTTCATGCTTATGGTTTTATATCGATTCTTACCGTTTTATCGGTATCGCGCATTAGTAGAAACGTTCTATTTTCCCACAATAAATTATACAATTTACCAATTGTAAAACTTTCCACGTTTCAAACACATATATAACGTATTTAAGTAATGCAAAGAAGATATTGAATTCGAGAATACGAATATAATTTACACGCCTTAAGATGAGCTCTTATATTATTAATTATTGTACTAAAAATAATTGCGTGAATCAACAAACATTTATAAACAGTTCCTCTCGGGATTATGTTTTTCATTATTTTTTTAAATATATATTTAACCATTATAACTAGTCTTACATTTTACATTACTTTTAATGTTAGTAGGTACAACAACGCTATATGTACCTACGTCAAAATAAAAGGTACGATTTTGTATATTATGTATATATTTATATCAATGATTTGTCCATCGTAAAATACAAGGAGATTAATTAATTTAAATTATGAAAGTTTTATATTATTTTCTGCATATATATTTTTATCTAACCAATTTAAACTATTTAGTTGGAATTTTTTAATTAAAAAAAATGTCATTATTTAAACACATATATATTTATAGTTACACGTCAACGACAATATAATAGTATACTAACTAAATAATTCGACCTTGCCTGGGATATATTTCACTATTTTAGATTAGAACAATTACTATTTCGATGTAAAAAAAATGTAGGTTGAAAAATCGAACAATTATCGTCTATTTTAATAATATTTATTTTTAGTTTATATTATATTATGACTTATACATAATTTACATATACCTCAATTTATAATTATTAAATCAACATATTGAAAAAAAAAAATTCCAATCCGGAGCCTAAATCCTATACTTAGTAATAAATAAATTAGGGCGAAATGTCAGATGAGTCAGTGAGGTAGTTTTGACTGTTCGCTGATCATTCAGTGAGTGATAAGTTATTTTTTTATAATGTATAAATTTAAAAATATGATCCTCCGAAAATGTTGTCAGGTACTGAAAACAAATATCTTGGGATACATTTAAAAATAAGTTCCGAAATAAGATGCTCCAAATAATATACAAACAATCTTTGTCGTGTAAACAGTATAAGTAAGTAGTACTACAATGTAGACGTTTTATTTTGATAATAATAGTATGATTATAAAGTAAAATAAGTGTATATTATTTCGCTAATTTTTTTTTTTTTTTTAATCGATTTATTCACTTAATGTACGAACATATTAAAAAAAAAAAGACCCATTGCGTTGACATAGTACGTGAATTTCTTTTAACAGTATTCCTAAACCAAAATAAATTCAGTGTCTAGTTGTAACGAATAAAAATGTATGTATAAAATATGTGAAAACATATGTTTTTAGCTCATAGAATCAAAATCAAATTATTTGTGTGAATACACATATTTTACTATACCACAATATCGTATTCTGTGATGGCCATATATTTTTCATCGAGTCGATTCGACACATGAATTAAAATATACTTCATTATTTGTGTATAATTTTAATATTATTCGTGAAGTATAATATATATATATATATATATATATATGCTTTGTACGTACGTGTGTAAAATTGATCAATTGAATAGTACCATTAGGATTACGAACGAATAAAATAGATAATATACGCCACCGGTGCATTAGATACATGTGTATACAAGAATGTCTATTGCAGGCGGACCTCCACGAAGAACCCAATTGAAGTGTTAATCATACATTCAGAGAGAGAGAGAGAGAGAGAGAGAGAAAGAGAGGGTCAAAGTATAACGTGTTTTAATAGTAATAAAATTATGTGTCTATTTTATATTATTTTTTTATACGAGCACTATGATCAGACTTCTACGGATAGATATTAATATGCGACCGTAAAACTATCTAATGTTATACAGACGAACATGCATAATAAGACATACACACACGGATACGTGTACATACATTTAATAAGCATTATTGTAAAATATACATATAACATATTAAACGAGTTTAATGCTGTAACGACTACTTATATTCTATTGTATTGTGGTTTTATTTTTTTATATTTTTTTAAATTTTTTTACTGATTTTTAATCCAATCCAAGCTTCTAATAAAACTGTCAATATAAAACATAGAAACTTGGTACGTATACAATAAAAGTCAATCAACAGAAATATAATTATATTGGTAGTTTGGCCGTCAGTCGATATCATCTTATTATTTATTATTATAAACAGACATCGCGTACATATCATACTCACCATATCTTACATGTTTAGGTACAAGTATGATTTGATGACAAATTAAATAAAGCTTCTAAACTCTCATCGGTAGTAATTTTTATTTTATTTCACATATTAAATATTCAAACGTTGATCTTTTGTGAAGTAATAGAAGTAATAACTGAACTAACAGATAAAAGCATTGAAAACTCTTCGCAATGATATTACGTATGTACCATAAATAATTGAAAATACATCGAAATTTTTGTGTGTGACTTATACAGTATGAATTAAGTTTTAAAATTATCATATGATCCGTATAATTATTTTGTGTATTATTTCTATAAAAAATCAATACTGCTTAATTGAATATAAGTGTATATCTATTTTTAAGTATAATATCGGTACCACACGGTTATGGGTCGAAATCGATTACAACGCCTTTGTGAAACATCGTTAAAAATTAAACATGACGGTAAATAGTCGTACTCGCAGTGGCGTATTTACGGGAAGTGATCTGGGTAATATATCACTCCCCAGAACCTTTTTTTTATTCATTTCACTTTTCTTATTTTTCTTTTAAATGCTTGAGCCTTAAGTCCGTAATGGATTCTTAGTATTTCTTAGTATTCCATCAGTCCGTTATCAATAGAAGTTAATAATAGACATAGACATTTGTAGACAATATAGTTATTATTATTTTCAAGAAAATCGTGAACATTAGATAATTATGATGAATTATTATTATTATTATAGTTTAATATCCTAATGTTCATGGTTAGTTTATATATCTATTAATCAATTATATTTGTGATTATTTAATTTATACTATATTAGCGATAGTGCGTAAAATATGTGTTCAGTGTTAACATTTGCTCTTAGTCCTTTCGTATAATCGTGTCTCGTTTAAAATTAACCGATCGGTGAACAGAATTTTGACATTATTTTGTGATCTAACTTATACTTATTATGAAAATAAATGTATAATATTATTAATGTTAGTATAGTTTTAAATATAATCATTTTATATAAAAGTGCACTTTACGGAAACTGGAAAATATGATAACAAGATCCTCCTAGAAGATATGTGTCCCCTTGGCTCCAAATGTACAAAATAGTTATTGTTATATCACCTCCTAGAAAAAAATTCTAGATACGCCACTGCGTACTCGTAAATGTTTAAAAGTAATAATGATGAAATGATTAAGCTAATTGATCATCAAATTTAAATAATGAAAACTGTATTGAATACATTTGCAAAAACAATTACCATCGTACCTATATACCCATGTATATACGTAATATATATTACGTTGAAAAACGTCGATTTTATAACAACACGGTAGTAGCTACAGCCTATTTAAACGAAGTAAATTAAAGACGATCGTTTTTGACCGAACAAAAGCTGTTGGGCGTTTATACAAAAAAATAATAATTAAGACACTTTTGAATGGTTCCAAACGGTTATTGGAATGAACACTTTAAGTAATTTTTAAACATTATTCTTACGAACTTCAATTGTACGTCAAACGTAAAAGCATCCTATGACGTCCTATGCCTTGCAGACGCCTTTGTCTTGTCACACTTTGTTGTGGTGATTCTCGGCGGATTTGCAGTCTTGTAAGTCGAGACGAATCTGATTTTAACATTTTTATATCCTATTTGCATATTATATATGCAAATATATGTAGACCCCGTCTACTATACTTGTATATTACGAGTATTCATCGCAATGGGTCGAAATCCCTGCCCACTATACGGTATCCTGACGAAAGATCTCGGGACAATCCTGCTCGAGTGCGGCGCGTTCGTTCTGTATATATCCCATCATCGTGGTATATAGAACACCACGCGGCACGGTCGCGGTTTAAAAGCTAATCGCTGTACGGACATATTGTGTTTGTTCATAAGGAATGAGGTGCTCCGCACTCTGCACGCACGTTGTATAATAATAATAATAATATAAAAAAGAAAAACGATTTTTCGATAACGTATTTGGGAACGCGCTCGTATTTATACGAGTATATATGTATGAGACCAAATAGTGGAGTAAAAAAAGAACGTGTGAAGATCGCGTCCGAGCAAAGCGTGTATAATTAAAACTATATACACGCGTTGCATTATAATATATGAGAAAAAAAATTAATTAAACACGCATTGTGTGTCCACGTCGTTAATAATAACAATAATAATAATAGTGATGATGATAATAATAATAATAATAATAATAATAATAATAATAATGTTGTGCTTGGACAACAGAAACGATTGTCGTATACTCGTATAATACGTACGGTGTATATACATAGATACGTCGTGGGTACAATGTTATACAGCGTGCGTGCGTGCGCGTATCGCGTTGGAATGAATGAAACGGAACGTCTTGCACGCGACTTCATTGAAGACTTGCGGACGGATTTATATGTTGTATTTTATACATACTTGTACACGTATACATGTGCGCGTAAAGAAACGAACGGAAACGGTCAAGTCTCCATTGTCGTCACGCCTATACATGCGCGTAAGAATCATCCGGATGGGCGGCGGCGGCGGAGGAGAGATGATTGACGTCCGTGTGTGTACGTCCATGACTGTTTCTGATGCTGCGCGAGTTGCTGTACGTACAGATGCGCTCCGATTATAAAATACGCGTTACCGTGTGCAACGTGCGCGCGTATATTCCGCTGTCCGCTGTGCCCGTCTTAACGCAACAATAATGATATTCACGTGCCTGCACGATACACTGTTACGGTTGGAACAACAATAAAGGCCGACGCGATGCGCCACGAGGCGATATTTGCGATATTTTAAAAATTTCGATAAAAATTTCATCCGGCTAGGGTTTACAAAGAGAAATACAGAGTTCGGTGGTGACGAGCGATATCGTCGGATGACAAATAATAACATTTTTCCTTTAGCTTAAGCGCATGAAATTAACCGATTGCACCGTCAACATTTAATAAATGCCTGTTTGTAGTCATACGAGTAACAAAAAAAAAAAGCTGTTTGACAATCATCTTTATCGACCCAGGATAGGCTAAGGAACCCATGTAGGATTCTATGTTTGTGACTAGACGTGTAGTAAAGAACTGAATTCGAGTTTCATGCCGAATTTTTTTTCTTTTTAATTTGTCTTTCAAAATTAATTACAGTTTTCTGTAAACTTTTACGATTGAGTACAATTTTATTATAGGCTTTGTACCATAAAAATTCGTTAAGGATAATATCATTAACCGTGAAATATTAAAAGTACACGGTATACACCTATTTAAACTGTACGTATGCTATCCAAAGGATCAGTTCAATAAAACAATAACTATAAATAACATAATTAATTACACATCTATGACAAATAGTGCAAAAATACAGAATAAAATAACATAAACACTCACGTTGTAACACGTTATCTACCTATATCTATTATAAATCGTGAATTATATTCTGTACAGGTAAACTACAAGGGCTGCAGTTTGTGGTATCATATTCTCACATTGAACAACAACTTTTATGTATACAATATTACATGTCGATTGTTTCTTTTTATCACTATCCCCGGTTCGAGAACGTCTTTTATTTTTATTGCGAACTTTAAAAGGCATAAAATCCTACATTTATCCACAAAGCCAACGTTTATGCCGTCATGCGGACTATAAAATATATTACGTAAATACAATATAATATACTCTTGATTTTAAAACGGTCGTACATATTACGCATACGTGTATACGTAATAATAATAATATAATTTTATATGTTCTGTGAAAATTATTTGTTCGGATCGGTGCTTTCCGTAGGAACATCTTATCGTCAATTTTCATTCTATAACACCGGGACGATTCAGTTGACGTAGGATTCTTCATATTATACTCGTGGATATATGTGTGAAAAATACATATCGTGCGCATGAGATGAAATTTAAATCTTGCCTATGATATCATGTGGTTTAATCTAACTGTCTGTCATTGAAAACCGATTCGAAATCAAATAAAATCTGAACGTGACTTTTATACGATTTTTTTTTTTTTTTTTAAGAAAACATAAATGTATTTATTATAATGAACGTTACCGTTTTTTAGTTTTATTGGTTTGTTATAAATATACTTATATTAAAATGTATAGATAAAGCGGATATAAAATTTCATAACTTTATAATTTAAATACAAACACAAGAAATCCTTTTATTAGGCGTTCGATGTCGCAAGATCTCGATTATATTTATTATAGCTTTCAAATGTACATATAACTTGATGTACGTAACACAAAAAATTACTTACATTCGAAACTTGCAGCAGTAGGAATGTCGTCGATTTGTTATGCCGATTCGAATTACGATCTTATTATCACCATACGGCGACGATGGTGATGATGATTGATGATAATATAGGCCAACTGATGCGCGTTCAAATAATAATAATATAATATTAAAATTAATATATGCACGCACTCCGCGAGTAAACTACTCGTATTTACAACGGCGGCAGTGGAAATATACTTATAAATACGAACATATAGCGTATGGTAGGATACGTGCGCGTCAGTTTTTTGTTTTTTCATGTTGTTTTTTCCTTCGTTCCTCTCGTTATTCACATGAACCGACTTAATTATAAAGTCCCAAGCGCTACTGTGTAAGTAAACACAACAATAATAATAAACAGCATAAATCGGAAGAATGTCCTGCAGTGCAGCGCATCAGTTTTTATGTATTACGTGCGTGCGTGTATACATTGCACACACTCGTTTCCTCTGCGTAACAGTTAAGAAGAAGAACATTTGACGACGTTGACAATGTGAAATATAACAAGAAAAGGAAAAGAAAAACCTCTTCGAGCTACTTTTCGGGCGCACGCGCACGTCAATGATAACATAGGGGTAGTAAACTTGCGCACTTTTTTTTTCGTGTGCAATGTACATAATCATATTTTACGTTTTGCGAACGTAATATTATTATGTACGAATAAAATAATATTGATATAAATACATATGTAAATACATATTGTCAATATAATATCGGAGTGACTTTCTGTATGAGATCTTGGTAAATGAAACCCTCTATTATTTTCCCACATTTGTAATATCATCACTTGTAAGTCTTATTTTGGGAAACGATTAATATTTATTAAAGCAACGCATCTATAAAATAAATTGTAATATTAGCTAATGAAATACTTTTAATGATAAAGATGCACTTGTTCGAAAAATTTAAAATAACTTTTTAACTAACTGAACTTACTAAATATGAGATTATTGTCAACATCGATACGGAAAACATGTAATTGGAATATTGTAAATCAGTGTTTGGCAACCAGCGGCCCACACGTCTCTTTTATATGGGTCGCACGAAATTCCAAAACTAGGTAATGTCATTGAATATCATATCAATTTTTTGTATTTTCTGGCCCTTGAACCTGTTTTAATTTGTGAATGTGGCCCAAGGGTCTATAAAGATGGCCGACCATTGCTATAGATAATCACTACTATTTTATTTCTTATAATTGGTTCAAAATATTACACTATTTATCGACCTGGTTTAAGTCTATTTTTATTTATGCCTTAAACATGAATTGTATATTATGTTTTGGTATGCCTCATTTACATATAATTTTAACACCCCTTTATTTCCCATCCAATGTAACGCCTATGGTTGTCAACGATTTTCATTTAAATGTTTTTCGCTTTTACACAAATTATTATTTTTTCGATGCAATAAAAAATAAATGTCTTCACGCGTATTTAATGCAGGCACCCATGTGTTTGCGTGCGATTTTATTCGTCTTTAATTGGCGAACATGTTGTTAAATTCTATATTTCGTGTACTACCTATTAATATTTATTATTCTGGTTACACGACTGCTTGAACATATATGCAGCGTTATATAGACCATACAGCTAGAGAACGCTTGACAGACTCGTCTGATCGGGTTTTTCAGACGTTTTACAATTATAACATAAAAAAAAAAAAAATCGTCAGCATTAAAAATTAGCTTAATTAAAATTAACTCTGCCGCCGCCGCAATACGAACGTTTTGCGTGAGCAATAAGGTTTAAAATGCATACCACTATTTATAAAAGCGTGGTCATAATATTATGAGCCTAATAACACGTGCGTAATAACGTGTTACATTTTTGTACGCACAAAAAAAAAAAAAATACCGGACGATTAATAAACATGAGAACAAAACGTCTGGGAACTGTTTTTTTCGTTTTATGTAGATTTTTATTACATTTTCTTTTATATATTATTTACGTATATGGTATATATATATATATATATATATATGGATGTATAATATACCCATTGTATAATTATATTGTTTATAATGCGTTCGACACAGTCAACTTTTATACTCAGTCGACTGGATATGACAACAACGCGCGCGCGTCATAATTACATACTATACGAATATATTATTATAATGTACGTATGTATATGTATATTTGTTTTTCACGACGACGCGTATTTACCTACTTCCCAACCGGTCGATAAAATCAATTTGATTATTACACATCGTATACGTACAGCGTACTATTTATTCACATCCGACGACGCTCAGTTACGGTTGATAAATTAATAACCAATAAACGTTTTTGGACCGTTTAAAGGCGCTCCGAAAAAAAAACCACCTACGACCAATTAATACTGAAAATAACCACTAATATGAATGACAACGGCAATTAAAATACAAAATATAAAAGATTATACATATATATATATATTATGCTTATTACGACCGTTACCACACGAGATTAAACCTTTTAAACAAGCTGTACGTCATTATTTAAACTAATTTTAATCATGGAGTTATGTGTAAAGGAGCACTAAGGAGACCAAACTCCTCCAGAGAAAAATTATATCACATACCCTGCCACCACGCCAACCCCTCTCCTTCAGATTAAATATTGAATTATCAACGAGAAATTGAGTTTTTATCAATTTGTTTATGAAAATCGATGGTTGACATAATTTAAAACTTGCTAATACAAATCCGTATTACGAAGTATAAGAAAAAGTAATATGTATATTGTTTTAATTCTCATTGCTACTTTTGAATGATTTTTTTGGATTGCATTTGCAACAAAGCATAACCGTTATAATAACTTTGTATTATTTTATTTTGAAATAGTTAAAATTAAATAAATAAAAAAAAGTGTTGATGAGTTTTCTAAAAAAAACTTCTATAATTACGATTATAATACTTAAATATTGTATTATTTAAATTTGTATTTACATTTTTTTTAATAATTTAAAAATGTTTATTTTAATGTATACATCGGATCCGTTTTATATCTTCCAATTTACTCTGATAAATTTAACATTGAACATATTTTGTTTTTATATAAAGGTTTTTACCATTAATATATCATCACAATTATTACCAGATAGCTTTTTTAATAATTACTAACATTTATATTCAATGGCCATAATAACATATTTTTCGGAACTTTACCTCACCAATGTAATAAAAATCTAAATACCGCCCCTTATTTTAATATATTATAAATTAACATTATTTGCAATGACTATCTGGTTTTTAACAATTTATCAAAACGTTCAAGAAATATAAATATTAAAATTAATATCACATAATATTATATTAATCATTAATAATATGATAGTTCACAATACTTTTAATAATTAAAGCTTAAATATGTTTTATTTTGTAATGTTATTTGATTTTATTAAATTTTGTATCAAAAAAAAAAAAAAACATTAACCTTTGATGTATAATGCTTTCTGGAAATTAAACCTAATTAAGTTTTCAAACATTTTATCAACGTTTCTTTCATATATAATATATATAATTATGTATACATATAATAATACAATAAAGTAATCGCAATCGCATCAGAAATTTAAATATTCAATATATACGTCTAAAATCAAAGTTACAGGTATTACATATAGTTAATATAGGTGTTCGATTTACATATCCCGAAAAATAGATGAACATTTCTATGTCTTATAATTTAGTAAAATGTATTGGTCTTGTATACGCCTATTTACAGTATATATTTTGTGATAGCAATGTAAATTAATTAATATTAACAAATAACATAAAAATTGATTTACTGTAAAACATAAATATAAATATTATTATTATTTTATTATTACATGTGATATAAGTTTAATAAGTTAATATAAATCGATTTGGTTGATAAAAAAAAAAAAAAAAAGAAGTATAAGATTCTTGTACTGGCATGAATTTATTTTATTTTAGCTGTGTCCATAGAAGGAACAGGTTAGGTTATCATTTTAAGGAACGAAGCTAGAAATTGCTTTCTTTTGAAATAAAGAAATGAGGGAATGGAAAGAATTCCGTATTCGAAGTGAATGGACGATAATATCCGTTCTTTTTTTTTTCAATTAAACGAAAATGCTTTGCTAAAATGTATTATTTGTGTATTTCAATGAATTAATAGTACAGTTCTATTTATTTTCTGACGCCCACGTCAATTATCATGCGCTCAACTGCAGAATCTCATCGTAAACCTACGACACTTGATAAATCTTCGTAATTAACATATTTCCATACAACCAATTTTTACATAATCATGAATATATATATTATGCATGTTTAATTGTGTATATGTTTTTCGTTAATAAATAATTATATAAAAGGGTTGAACGTTTATTTTTGTTAGTTTTTTTACTGAAATCTTAAAAATAGTTCATGAATTATATGCGACGAACAATCTCAAATAATTACATGTTTTTAAAACATATGCAGTTAAATATTGCGTTACTTTCTCACTATTCATCTACTCATCGAAAACAAACTGTATGCCACGTACTTATATATATATTATATATAAACTTATATATATATTTAGTTAGTGAGCACTTTGCAGTTGCGTATCAACATATACCAGCGAGAGCAATTTAAACATTTCAAATAAAATGTTGTCGCATCACAGTAAATAATATAGAAATTCTCTCAAGTACAAAAATTTGGTTTTTTTTTATACATTTTTTGTCTAAGGTGAAAAAATCGAATACGATTTTCGCACATTTTTGCTTTTTTTAATATTGTACAGTAAACTGTATGTATATTTACTTTCTGTACTCAATATAGCATTATCATAATCAAATGTTTCCAAGCTCTCAAATTGTAATAACGTTTCAGTCCATTTAGAAAATCATCATCTACATACGTGTTATCACTAGAGCATGAGGATTTTCACAACACCATACATAATGTACTAAAAATTAACTCAATCAACGAAATAATGACATTACATTACGGTGCACCGTAGTTAAAATTCATGAACACTTTAAAAACCAAAATAAATGTACGATTTTGGACCTTACCAAATATCCGAAGCTTGTATTAAGCGTGATTATAAAACTATTAACAAATAGCAACAATTATTTGAAATAATTTCTCAAAAATCTTAATATTTATTATATGTACAACATTCTGTTCTTACTACGTAAAATAATAAAAAAAAATTCTAAAACACTGTTCTTAGTATGCAGCCGCCCATGTTACAAGATGGCCCACCTCGAATTATTTTTCCATAGCCGCCGAAAAACACGTCAGTAGTGCGCATTCCGTGTGCTTATAGAGTACGGATTACTTGTCCACGTGTACAAGACCATGGCCGACAAAACATTCGGGATGGAGAGGATGTTCGATTATGAATAGGTTTTTTTCGACTAGCAAACTTTCAAACTTCAATATAACAAACGTTGAAAATCATTCAATTTTATTTAAAAAAAAATAAAATCCCCGTTGAACCCTGGACGGCTGTCTGGCTACGGCCTCGCGCGTTTCCTGGTACCTAAGATACCATTACTAACTCAATAACGCAATAACCCATAGAAATGTGATTGTTGATAATCTCGGGCAACGCGCTGTACACCTAACAACAATAAATTATCATAGCAATATTTCTGGGAATTATTATTAACGCGCGTGTTGTTGCCATTGATCGCAGTCCCTCCCGTACGGTATTGTACATTATTGAACGAACGAGAAGCGATTTTCACGCGGTGGTGTGTACCAAGTGACGATCCTGATCCGACATGTCGATCGACGAACGCGTAGAGATCGTCTCTCGGACGGCGGTAGCAGGGCCGGCACCGGTGTACCGCGGCCACCAGCACTACGACGACGTGGTGCACGCCGTCCGGCGTTTCGTGTACGGGTATTATCTGCAGCTGGTCGGAGCCCCGCACGAGGCGTGGCGCTTTTTCACGGACGGCGCGCAGTATACGCACGTGGACGGCCAAGGGCCCGCGGAGGCGCGCAACCTGAGGCCCGCCGTGGGCCGCCGTGAGATCCACGAGAACATTGTGTACCAGCGGTTCGCCGAATGCGAGTTGCTCGTGCGGTCGGTGAACGTGCAGCTCACGTCGACCGGTTGCGTGGCGCTGGTCACCGGCGACATAAGCCGCCGGGACGGTCCGCCGGTCCTGTTCGTCCAGTCGTTGGTGTTGGAGGAACGCGCCGCCGTCCAGCATCACGATCCGGCCGTCCGGTACGCCGTTAGCAATGCCATTCTCAAGGTTTACACCGTTGCCCCCGGCGGTGGCGTCGATATCCCCCACTGAACTACTCGACGCCCGTCGTCCGTCATCGGTCCGTCCGCGAATCGCGATTATGTAATCGCCGTCGGTACACCCAACACCGTGTCTTGTGCCTTGCGCTGTTCCCACACGACGCGCCAATAATGTAATATAGTACTTTTCGAAATATAATTGTTCGCCGAAGGAATAATTGCATAGCCTCTTAATTATTCCGGGTGCAGATGGGACGCTGCCACCACCCAGGTCGTGTGCGGATTATAATGATGGTAATTTATATTAATCCTGTCGCACGAAGCATTTGTATAGTAGTGTCCGGTACCGTTTAAGGATTTCCGGGGCCTGGTGCGAAATATTTTTTTTATACGAAAGGGTTATACTCCACTTGTATAAATCACATAAAATTACTATCGGCACCTAGTTCCGTTAATACTACTACAGCCCATTAATATCCATTCGAATAAAATTGTCAAAATAAATAAGTGTTTATGGATTTGTTACGCTTACCACAGATTACTTATTTACTTATTTACAAGACCCGCTTTTATTATATCGATACGATGATCGGTATGACCTAGTTGGATTGGCCAATTTCCATGGTCTGCTAAATAAATTACTGGAGGTTCAAAAGTAAATTTATTTAAATTTTGAACATTTTTTGATTGATTATTAAAAGAGATTGTAAATAATATAGTTTCTACTGAATTTTCTTTTTCTAAAGATATAGACACGTTATCCTGAAGGGCGTGATCGGTTGCAGTTAACGTACTGCAACTGATTCTTAACGTACTCTCTATGGCTTTTATGGACATGAGATTCATAATTTTCTTATGATATTTATTGAAGGATCACATATCTCGTTTTATACACCAAAAATATTATAACCAAATTATTTAGCATACCCACATTTAACACAATTTTAAACTTTAAAGTATTGTTACTCAAGAGTAAAATCAAGTTTTTTTTTATTTATGCAATTTTTATAAAGTATAGCACGTAGGTTTTGATGCTTGTGCACAATTCACTCTTCTCTTAAGTCGGCTTTGATATTACTGTTCAGAAAATATGATAATAGAGTATTGGGGCCGAAATATTCGCATTAGTTTTGACTCAGTTTATGTACAACAGAATTCACATAAACAATTAATAATATCTCTCTCTTTCTCTCGGTGACGTAGCAAAGGTATGGTAATCATTGTCTACGGTAGACCCTACGCCAGGAGTGCGAATTGCAAAGGAGCGCAAGATCGTGCAAAAATCATATTTTTATCCTACAATAAAATCAAAATTTTTCCTTTATACTTTTTGAAATATGTAGATATTGTCTATTTGTACACTCTACGTGTGTATTTAATGATGAAACTATGAAAATAGCACGAGAGCATTTAAATTATTGATAAATTTTCCAGTCGGAAAGCAAGAAAAGCAAATTTTCAAAGTTTAAAATTAACACTGTAACAATAACTTATAAATATAAATTGTATACTTAAAAAAAATACTAAAATTAAAAGTTACAAAAAATATTAAACATTAAAGTGTTTTCTCAGTTTGCCATGGGCGCTAGTCAGTCTTCCTACGCCACTGAAGAGCTATGTAGGCATTTATACACTAGTCAAATCAACAGTGCATAACTCAAAATGTTCTTGAAACAATGTTTACTGCTATTTATAGCTACTGAAATCATATATTACAGAACAAACGAATAAACGTTAACAGTAAACTTCGACTATACATTCTTAACATTACAACTAGTCAGTTTCCATATGTATATATATTCAGAGCCGTGCCGTTAATATTTGACGTCCAGGGCAAAATTAAAAATATTCGTCCCCTATTTTATTTATCATTAATCATAATGCATTACATTCTTATTTAATTTAACTTTTTTTTTTTACAACATATTTTGAACATTGATTTGACAAAAAACTAAAGCTGATTGTAGTTGTAATTATTATACAAAATAGTTAGGTATTACTATGTTACGTTGACTAATTGTTATTACTTGAACATAGTCGGAAATTTATTCAGGAAAATTGTAATGGTCCAAAATAATTGTAAAACGAAATAATCTTTCTCATTTATTTTACTTATGTAAAAGTGTAAAATATTATAAAAAAAAGTTTTTGGCGCCCCTTTAAACCATGGACTCGGGGCGTATGCCCCTAGGACCCCTCCCCTCATCACAGCTCTGTATATATTTATTAGTATACCTGTATATATTAACTCGAAATATTTCTTTTAAACGATGTAATGCACGACCGTGGCAACAGCGAATTATTTCAGTGCAGAAATATATATATATATATATATATTATCATACGTGAACGACCCTGCAGCTATGGATAGTGTGTAATATGCAAAACGAAATTCAGACGCAGCATTGACATCTAAACACGAGCTATAGCTCTATACTATAGAGTCTACTGCTGCAGTAACGCTGCTGTACATAATACAACAATAATAATAATATTATTAATAACAATAATAATATGTATATATGCACTTATAATAAATATCGTCAACAACAACGGTTAGAAAATATTGATAGGCTAAAAATAAAAAAAAGTAAATAAATAAGCAAAAAAAAAAAAATTGCATGTATAATATGTCTTTGAATCTGTGCTCGGCAGATATACCGTCTTGATTGGCAATTTGCGAGCCTTTGAACCGCTGTCGTCGCTCGTCGTCGGCGTCATCATCATCATTTGTCTGGGCGGCGGTGGATGAAAAAGGCTATACATAGCAATCGGAGGGACGAAAAGTGATGGGGGGAAGGAGAAATTGTGAATATAGTGAAGAAGGGATAGATGAAGTGGAAGAGGGGTGAGGAGACGCGAATTTTCCTCCGGATAAATGCGACCTTTTTTCTTTCTTTCTTTCTCTTTCTTTCTTATTTTTATTTATATTTTTTTTTCGTTAGCGCCTTTTTGTCTACCTCGCCGCCACCGCCGATTTTACTCGTGCCCTCGTCTTTAGTCTGATAGCAAAGCTCGTAATTTATTTCCTACCCCCCCCCCCTCCACATCTTGCCATCGTACTCCCTGCCAACCCCTCTACAGCCAACGTCACCGGCCCGCAGCCGCACCATATACCGCACCTATACGCTCACCGTACATAGTATATAATATGGAAATGCGCGACGTAGTGAAATAACGAACCCGGAGCGCACCAAAGCCTGCGGAAAGACGGGGAGGAAAAAAACACCCGTCCACACACACGCACAACATTCCGTGTATGGAAAGAACAATATTATTCTTTTTTGGCCGCCGCCGCCGTCGTCGTTACCGCCTTTTCGTCTTTTTTCTTACGCGAATTCTTCCAACGCGCGCGCACGTCTCTTCGCCCTCTCACATATACCCTATACGGCACGCATACATTTACAATAAGTATATACATATAAATGTATGTGTATATGCATGTGTGCTTGCGTATATGTACTCTTTTCTCATACATTTATGCCGTCGGTGAATGTGTGTATGCGTAAAAGGTGAGAGGAAACTACCGATCGATCTCTTGTTGACGGTAACTCTTCATGCAGTTGTCCTTAGACTCGTGTCGCGCACACCCGCTCGCGGTGAACGACTAATCGGTCCGACCCGGTGTAATATTATTATAATATTCGTGAGCGTGTTTGTGAGAGACGCATATTGCACAGATGATGACGATTCTTGCACTAACCACCAGGTGCGCGATGATGAAATTTGTAAACGGATGTAAGAAAATTTCCGATGCGATATTGTACATCTCGCGATGTCCGTGTTTAGAAAAATTCTAATTTCGGTCGGAGTATATACATAATGAAATTTGATAATGCAATCGTCTAAATTATAATGAATAAGTTGTGGAATATCTATCTATCTATACTATATATAAAATTGTAAGGGTTTTTCTTCGACCGCACTAACCGAGAAAACTACTGAACCGATTTAGCTGAAATTTCTTTTGGCTGAAACCCGACACTCTGCTGAAGGTCTTAGTACCACTTTTGTCAGTAAAAAAGTTCATTAATAAAAGCGTATTGTCCAGTGCTATCTAGGTGCTTTAATGCGCATATTAACGTAGAATACTGTCATTCGGTTAAAGCGATAAAATACATATGTAAATATATTAATAAAGGATCAGATAGAGCTATTTTTTCTGTTAATCGTGAAAACGATGAGATTACAAATTATTTGAATGGTCGATACATATGTACTTCTGAAGCGTTCAGGAGAATTTTCAATTTTGAAATCCATGATAGAGATCCGACAGTTCAACACTTGGCTGTTCATCTAGAAAATGGACAGCGTGTTTTCTTTAATGCTAATAATCTTCATCAAGTTATTGTAAATCCAAGAAAAACGAAACTAACTGCATTTTTTGAACTGTTTTCACATGATGATTTTGCGAAAACACTGTTCTATCATAAAGTTCCTTCTTATTATACCTGGGATGATAGCAGAGGCTGGTTAAAGAGAAGACGGGGAAAAGATGTTCCAGGTTGGCCAGGAATAAAAATGGACACTGCCATTGGTAGAATTTACACGATTCATCCAAATCAAAGTGAGTGCTTCCATTTAAGATTGTTACTAAATTATGTACAAGGTCCTACTTCATTTGAAAGCTTGAAGGCCTTTGATGGAGTCATTCACGCGACTTTTAAAGCTATCTGTTTTGCTCTTGGACTTTAAGAAAATGACGAGCAATGGAAAAATGCTCTAGCGGAGGCAACTCTTTCAAAAAGTCCTTCAAAATTAAGAGAATTATTCGCAATAATCATAGTTTTCTGCCAACCGTCTGAACCTCAATCTTTGTGAGAACAGTTCAGAAATGATTTTTGTGAAGATATTCTTCATACAGAGCGCACTCGATTAAATGACTTGCAATTTACTTTTTCTGATGAAATATTTAATAGAGGTTTGATTGTAATAGAAGATAAAGTTGTTTGTCTGTCTGAAAAATATTTAATTGAATTTGGAATGAACTCACCTGTTCGAAATGAAAATGCATCTGATCCTTTTGAATTCTCAATTTTACATTCTTACGATAATAACCGATTACAAGAATTTGTAGAAATCAATTTACCAAAATTAGTAAATGATCAAGAATATGCTTTTAGTGTTATTACAGAAAGCGTAATGAATCATCAAGGAAGAATTTTTTTTTTAGATGCTCCGGGTGGTACAGGAAAAACATTCCTAATTAATTTGTTGTTGGCTCAAATTAGATCCTCAGGTAAAGTTGCATTAGCAGTAGCTTCATCTGGTATAGCAGCAACTCTCCTTAGTGGCGGCAGAACTGCTCATTCGACTTTCAAGTTACCGTTAAATGTATTATTTGATATAGAATACGTTTGTCCGATTCGTAAAAATGGCCCTCTTGGAAAAATTCTTCAAGAAACCTCATTCGTTGTGTGGGATGAGTGTACAATGAGTCACAGATTACATATCGAAGCAATTGATCGAACATTAAAAGATCTTAGGTTTAATAATAAGTTTATGGATGGCATAACATTTGTTTTCGCTGGTGATTTCCGCCAAACCTTACCAGTAATCCCTAAAGGTACTCGAGTTGATGTCGTTAATGCTTGCTTAAAATCTTCCCCTATATGGAACTATGTTGAAAAACTTTATTTGCGAACAAACATGAGAGTTTATTTATGCGAAGGGGACGATATTTTTCCAGCACAGTTGTTGAAAATTGGAAATGGAACTTTAGAAAATGAAAATGGTTACATTTCTGTCAATCACACGATTGGACGGGTGGTCAATAACGTGGAAGAGTTGATTTCTACAGTTTTTCCTGACATTTTTAACCTGTCCAATAAATCTTATCAGTGGTTATGTGAAAGAGCTATTATCTCTCCGAGAAATGTAACAGCAGGAGAAATTAATGATATCATCCTTCTAAAATTCGATGGATACTCACGTGAATATTTATCTATTGATACAGTTACATCAACAGATGATGCTATTCATTATCCACAAGAATTTCTCAATTCTCTTTCTCCTTCGAAATTTCCTCCTCATAAGCTAAAATTAAAAATTAGTGCTCCAATTACATTATTACGTAATCTTCAACCACCGAACTTATGTAACGGTACAAGATTACAAATAAAATCGTTGCGAAATAATATTATAAAAGTCGTAATTCTTACAGGGCCAGCAAAAGGAGAAATTGCATTTATTCCAAGAATTCCCATGATTCCCTCCGACTTGCCGTTTTCTTTCAAACGGCTTCAATTCCTGGTTAAAGTTTCTTTTGCCATTACCATAAACAAAGCGCAAGGTCAAACATTCAAGTACGTTGGCGTAGATCTTCGTACAGAGTGCTTTTCACATGGGCAATTATACGTGGCATTTTTTCGAACTGGGGACCCGAATCATCTTATGATTTTAATTTCAACAGGAAATATAACAAAAAACATCATATACTCAGAAGTCTTATAAAATTCTTATTTTAATTCTTTTTTTTTTCTTCATCAACTTCAATCAAATTCTTTATCAACCATAAATTATTTCATTTTTATCTGTATTTATTTTTATCATTTATAACGCTAGAAAAATTTCAATCCGTTTTCATTAACCGTTTTTTTACATTTACTTGCCGATCACATTAAACAATAATATTTGAATAAAATATTCTACATATCATGGTCCGAAGGCAAAATAAACAACCAATCACGGACGAAGCTGTGACGGGTCGGCTAGTTTTATAATATAATATTTACCGCTTTGTAAAAGACGGTCGTGATTTCATTGAAGTTGGATAACAAATTATACAGTGTGATGTGTTTATTACGACTTCATGAGATTGCCTGTGTTACTATACAGGAAGTCTGTTAATAAAATATAAATTGTACGTGTGTTTTTAAATTTTGTGTAAAAATATTTTGATTTTCAGCGTACGAAAAATTCGTCGATGACTAGAAATCTGGAGCTTTTGCTAAATGATCTGTGATCAATTTAGCACTTGCTGGAATCTAACGAAATGTGATTCGCCAATTCGGCTATTACGAAAATATATCATACGATTCTAATGTTGACCACAAATTTAAGATAATTTGTACAAAAGGATAGGGACTTTGGTATGGAAGTAAAACATAATCGTAGGATTAAGTACTGTTACGTTAAATGAAGAGAAGTTTCGGGCGTTTTATACGATAGGAGAATTCCAATGAGACTGAAAAGTAAATTTTACATTAGTGTAGTGAGACCAACTATACTGTATGATTTAGTATTGGGTGGCTTACAGGGTAATAGAACAGAGTATGAGTGTTGCAGAAATGAGAATGCTTAGATGGATGAGTAGAGGGACAAGAGAAGATAAAATAAGGAACAAATATGTGTGAGGTAGTATTAGTGTAGCGTCAATAGTGGACAAGATGAGAGAATATAAACTGAGGATGGTTTAAAAATGTGATGAAGTGAGACAAAACAAAAGCCGTAAGAGTGGTTATGAAAATGAATGTTTAAGGGAAAATAGGAAGACCAAAAATGAGATGGTTGGATACGGTTGAAAATGATATGAGGGCTGTTGGTGTGTACGTAGGGGATGTAGAAAATCGAGACAAGTGGAGGTTAAGGACAAGGGTGGCCGACCCCAAATATTTGAGAGAGAGGCGAAGTAGAAGAAGAAGTTTTGTATGTTGACTGTATTTTTTTCGCGGAGACATGTAATACCGTGAGTTTTTTACGAACCGATTTTGATACGACGATTTTGTATTCGCGATATAAATATGAAATCAGTGGCAGACTGAACTTACATTTTAAATAACGCATTTTTATATTTAAATATGTATGTATCCTCCACATAACAGTTTTAAATTAAAAAGTAAAAGTCAATTACCAAAGTGATACAAAAAAAAAAAAAAAAAATTAGCCCACTTTTCGAAAATAAAACCCTAGTTGCGTCTATGTATCTATGTTTGAATACTATTACTTTATTATCTCAGTATGAGACAGTACTTCAATACACTATAATAGTCTATTATTCTTATATACATTATTTACTTATAAGCGAATTATGATGTAAATAAAATGTTCGACCTAATCATTAATGTAGGAGTCTTGGCATATAATTCGGCACCACAGGTACGGGATGACATCACCTCTCCCACTGAAAAGTTGACATAAAATTGAGCCCTTTGGCCCACCATTGTGTGTATAGTATTTATTATTTATATTACCTGTACCATCTCAGACAGCATCAACTTCGACAACGTCGTCACTCCGCTGGAAACATATGTTTTAAACGTGATTATTATGCGCAACTCAAATCTCATGACATAAATCGTTTTACCAAATCAAGATGTAGTCAAGAAAAACATGCTATTATCAACATATTATGTTAATTTATGTACAATAATATGATGTGTTCTTAGACGTTAAACACGTCTTCGAATCATTCATACATGCAGCGCTCGATGGGATATAGTGCGAGAAAAAAATAACAATCCATCTTTGCACGCCAACCTCATTAATCTTTAAATTTCGTCTTCGGACCGTTGGTATATTCACGTGTAACGACTATTAATAATACTCGATATTAAGTTTAATCTGAATTATTATAATACACATCTATCAGGTAGGTACAACCCTGTGTTGTAACAAATTTAAACTTTTTTTTTAAATCAATTTCAACACGTTCGTTGTTAAATCCTATACGTATTTATATAGCGATATATACGCCCGTGCAGTCTGTAAAACGATTTTGTACATAGTATTATGTTCAGAACCATTAGTTATTCTTTGACGTAGGTACAAACATGACAAAAAATACGACGAATTAGGATACGTTTGGGTGCACGAATACAACTATCTTGTTATTTCTCGTATGTTCGCGTCTCACATATCTCCGCGCGTGTTCGACGATATCTTTTTTCCACCATACTCTATTACTCTCAAATCGTACGCAGATGAAATTATCCACTGACATTTTTAATGTAAAATATCTACACGTAAGTTCATCACATACAAAGACATTATCCCGTGTCCGTTAACTGTAATAGATACTGAATTACATTTGTTTTCGCAATTTATATCTGAATCCGTTACGTGTAGGTAAATATATAATAACGAATAAAACATTTTTTTTCAAACGTCATTCAAAACTCTGAATCGCTAAACATTTAAAATCACGCACGTGCCAAGGGGGGGAGGATTTCCCCCCCCCCCCCCCTCGGAAATTCAGAAAAATTATTAAATATGTTTTTATGAAGTAAATATTGTTTGTAGATTATATATATATATAAATGTACAACCTTAAACCCCCCCCCTCAAAATATGTTTTGTGTATGCACCTTTTTATAATATTCACATTACCAATTTCGTAATGAAAACCACACTATTACGAAAAGATATTTATTTTGATTTTTCTAAGTGGTCAAGAAATGTCACTTCGGCGTATATTTAGTATCAAAATTACCAAAAACCTAGAAAAAGTTTTAAAAATATACATACCTCATTAACTGATGCCTGCAGTACGACATTTGGAAAATGGCATAACATGATAAATCTAAATATACCTACTGAGTTTCTATGGTATGTATACCAAATATATAATTAGATATAAATTGATTTGCATTTCGCAGTGACTTTTTGACTTTAAGTCGATGTACAACAGAGTTGTGTAAATCACTCTATACTTTTTTGACCGCGACACATAGTCATGTTGGTTTATCGCACAAATGTCTATATGAAGAAAAAAAAAATGCAAAAAAAAACCTATTTTAACCTATGAGAGTTAAAAGTCTCGGCGTCGTTTCGCTACTCCGTGACTCGGTGTTTCAATTTCAATCTTATTTATCGGGTTGGTGTTTCGTTTTTAACATTCACACGCTCGGGGGGAGAACACGGTTATTTATAGCGTAGTGTGCCCGTCCGGTTCAAAGGGGCGTTTAAGGTTCACGAAAAATAAAAATACACCCCTTCCACCGTCAAATAGTGTAACGCGCGAAACTTCACGCGCGATGACAATACGCGCGTAAACGCCCCGTGGTGACATCAGAAAACAAATACAAAAACCCGATCTACTCACACACACACCACATGAGCGCGCGATAAAACTAAAATTATCAATTAATATTGAAATACGTGTACGATAACAATTGCAATTGGTTCTGGTTCGCCTGCCAACAGGTTGTTGCGAAGAGGGTCCATGTTCGTGTTTTCCACCGACCAAATCAGACAACTACTGAACATCACGTATTTCGACAGCGGCTCGACGCTAATCGACTTGGGCGCAGGCGACGGAGCCACCACTGAAAAGTACACACCACTGGTCCATCAAATCTACGCGACTGAAAAGTCTGGCCCGATGTTACGGATCTTAGCCCAAAAAGGTTTCACGTAAGTTCATCCATTAGACACTCTAGCTGTGTTGGTACTAGCGAAGGTTGATTCTTAAAAGTAAATCGATCTTTTGAATCGATTTAAATCTGAATTTAGATCGATCCGAAAAAAGATCCTTGTCAAAAGATCGACTCACTTTATATTTTGTTTTTTTTTTTTTTTTTAACAATAGAAGACACTTTTTACAGATTTTCCTGTAATCTACATAATAAGTAGATGAAAATATGTGATATGTGTAGTAACTTTTAGTGATGGGTGAATTTTGAAAGTGGATCTATTTAAACCGCAATGAAAGTTTCGGGATAAGAACAAATGGTATCAGCACTGTGAAAATATCGGAAATCAAATAAACAATTAATAATGAATCGGTTTGCATAAAATATTGTATCAACGATTACAAACGAGTAAAGAATTGGGTTAACGATTCGAATTGATTTTCACAAAAATGAATCGATCTTTTATAAGATAGGAACATGGAGACTGATTCATCGCATGAAAAAGATCGATTCAAATTGCCTGTCACTAGTGGTATACCAACGCAACAACACCATTCATTTCGCCAGGCATAGAAAAACATTAGCAGAGTTGAGTTGACATGTACTCCACTAAAATACGAATATTAAGTATCTTCTTATGATTTGTTGGTATTATCAGGAACGGACTGGGAGGTTATCGGTAACACAGTTAAGCGGCCCTAAATATACATACGATATAGCCCTAACTAATTTATTGTGGTCAATACTTGCTGATTCTGCCAACTTTTGTAAGCCATGTTCAGGAATTGATAATATAAAATATTTATCTTATATATAAATATATCTTCTTTAAAACAACTAGGATATTCATCCGTTTGTAAGAATTACCAAAAAAAGTAGCTAAACGATTTAAAAACTCAAAAAGATTTTTAGAGTCAATGTTTTTACAAGTATCTGTTATACATAAATTTAAAATGTAACTATAACACCAAATACAGTAGAAATCACCACAAAGAGCACTGCTTAGAGCGAGATATTGTTTAAAACGAGAAAAAAAGTAGGTCCCGGCATAAGCCCATATGATTGTATGTTAAAATATACGTTTACAACGAATATGATTATAACAAGATATCTGCTATAACGAGTAAAATAAAACGAACTTGACTAATGACCTTCCGGTTACTACGAACAGGGACCTGCAACATAAGAAACTAAATAATAAAAGAACTTTTAGCTATAACTAATTGACATTATGATGATAATCATTGACATATAATCTTTAGACCTTTAGTTGTGTAGATAATACGAGTAGATATGGATTAAGTACTTATTAATAATTCGTATGATTTCTACAATTGATGTTATGGATAAAAATAAAATCTATGATTTTTGACTTATAAATTTTAATAATAAATAGTCGAATAATTATTTCTGTTACTTGTCTTTTATTTGATTAAGTATTGAATTTTTCATGGGAGGTGCAATATATTTTTTATTTTTAAGAATTAAATTTAAAAAAACGTTTAGGAGCCACTGATAATATTATAGTTAATTTTTTAGGCTCATGGTATGAATAATCATAAATTATTTTTCTGAGCATGAGGATTGTCCAACAAGTATTCCTGTTTACGCGCCAAATTCATATATAGGACCTA
Organism: Sipha flava; assembly: GCF_003268045.1. Classification (NCBI taxonomy): domain Eukaryota; kingdom Metazoa; phylum Arthropoda; class Insecta; order Hemiptera; family Aphididae; genus Sipha; species Sipha flava. Next base: position 2,018,408 of record NW_020273018.1, read on the forward strand.
TTGTGTACAATAGTTATTTCTATTTTGACTTTTACACTAAAACGAATAATATCTTTCCAGTGTGTTGGACGTAGACTCGTGGTGGACTCACGGAGAACAGTTCGATGTGGTATCATGTTTGAACCTGTTGGACCGGTGCAGCGAGCCCTTAAAACTTTTGGATGATATGAAAAAGGCCGTGAAACCAAACGGCCGAATCGTTGTGGCATTGGTATTGCCTTACAGACCCTTCGATGAATTCAGTAAGTTCTACAGTCAACGGGACTTTAAGGAAACTGCTATTCAGTTTGACCGATTAAACTTAGAAATTAAGGTTGTCATCAGTACCGCTAACGGGGAAGAGAATTGTTGGAAGAAAAAGTAGGCTTTATCCTAATACTTTTATCAAAAATAATAAAAATCAAAAATAATAAATCAAATAATATTCAGGAACATCATGAGTGTCTTATTCAGTGGTATAACAAGCATATTTCAAACCTTATGCAAAGTATCTAAACAATCCTAAAATACCCCCGCCTTCCTACTACATAATATATATGTATATAACTATTCTACTGTACTATAGGATTTTACTTAACTCCTTTCAGTCTTCCATATGTGTATAACATATAATTTTTCAATGCATACGATTAACTAATTAATTGAATTATTTAAATAATATTTGTTTGTAAATACATGAGCTGAGTGATACCCACTCCTTGATAGATTTCTGAGGATAAACAATTGCGTTAGGCAAACGTCGTTCACCAACGCCACTGGTCTTATTGAAAATTAAAAATAGGTAATGATAGACTTCAATGAATCCAAAGATCACATCATTAGATTTAACCAGTCTAACTGATAACCAGATCAACGCTAAAATTAGGATACATTGATTTGCGTTTATATGAGCTCATATTTTTTTATACTTTTCCGATTAGGTTCCATGGTGCCGGGACAGAAACTGTCCATTACCGGAGTAAATTTCGAGGAACAAGTGTGTTCAACCATCCACAATGTGTTTGAGCCGTTTGGTTTCAATGTGCTGTGCTGGACAAGACTTCCATACTTGTGCGAAGGCGACCTAAGACAAGATTACTATTGGTTGTCTGATGCCGTTTTCATACTGTCTGTAAAACAACCCCAAGTTGAGAAGACTGTCAAAGTGTAGAGTGGTGCACTAATCGACTAACCAATGGCATGATTCAATGGTTTTAAGATAAGTTTAAGTCAATTTTTGAACATTAAAACTCAGTCAATCATTTATAAATATAATTTTTAATTTATTTTAATTATTTTCAAATAATATTATAAACTACAATAAACACACTTTCTTTTAATTACATTGTTTTTTGTATATTTGGTATAAAACTTGTACCAAATTATTTATTGTTATAATATAACAAGTGTATTTTTATGGATTTTATGCAAATAGGAAAATAACATAAAAATGTATGCATTGATTTTAATTTAGGTCAAAATTAAAAAATTAATCAGGAAAAGTCCAAGATATACGTTTATTTTGTAAGAGAAACTACTATCATTACTACAGTTATTAGTTAATGTCTGTAGACATCAAGATATATATGCATTTATATATTTGTAATGTGTGTATCAGCTTGATGGGATTAAAAAACGTGGAATATTTGTATTAATTACAGAGTATGCATGGAAAAAAATGTATTTTGTATATAAATGTATATTTTAGGGATAGTGACATATGTAAGCATATTTTATATACAAGTTCATAAAACTAATTATTTTATTCATATTTTATAGTGGAATTTAGATTATGATTTATCAAGGGCGTATTAAGACTTACTTATAGGGGGGGAGAGGGCAACTCAATTTTTTTCTTTAATTCATGCTTAAAATGTACAAGTAAAATGTTTGGTAATATTTAAATCACGTGAATCGTATTTGTAGTTTTTTTTTTTTTTTTAATCTAATGCCGGATCCACTTGGAATCGACTTTTGTGTTGTTCTTTTTTAACACCTGTCTATATTTTGAAAGTTACGCTTGTGTTTTATTTGATTTTTCACTAAATATGGACACTATGTAACCTTATAAAATGATCCACATTAAAAAAATTTGAAATGTGTATCTCACATATGATCAATTCCTTAAATACGGATTCGGGGGGGGATCGCACCCTCCCCCCTAAAAAATATACCCCTGTTATTTATCCAATATACAAAATAACAATTGCTCTATAAAAACTAAAATATGTATCACAATAATAAATTTAATTAATTATATCTGGAAACAATAAAATACAGCTACCAGGAAACTTCACTTTTTACTCTGTTGCTCATATGAATTATGCGTCACTGACAACAGTAGATGTAAAAAAATAGTTAAGTCTTTATAAACATTTATTAAAGATAAATATACCTGAACACATAAAAAAATATATTATTGTGAATTTTTTTTACAAAATGTAAATATCATAAATCGTATTTATTAATCAAAACCTTTTTATTTATGACTAAAGTGTGATTTTATATTTTTAATCTATAAAAATTCAATATTTTTTATACTTCATAAATATTTACCAAAGAAATAGTATAAAAGAACTTAATGTATAGTTATTTTTTTTATTATTATTCCTTACTAAAGTATTTATTTTATTTATTGAATATATTTTTAAATATTTACCGTTAGTTACTTTAGTTAATATTATAGTTGATATCTGTACTTAAAAAAAATAAAAACATATCAAGTACATGTTTAAAGATTTCTTAATGCAGCGGTTCTCAAACTTTTTTTTTCGCGTACTACACGAATATATTATCAATCAGTCACGTTAATGATTAAAAATAGAACCATACAAACTTCACATAATTAAATATATTTATTTTAAATAAAAAGGCACTAAAATACTAAAATAAAATAACTATTTATTTATTATTACAAATTTATTAGTGTTTTTAAATTAATATACGAGTTAAATAATGAATTTTTAATTTCCGTTCTATCACCATGCGGCCTTTCGCGTACCATTAGTGGTACGCGTACCACGGTTTGAGAACCGCTGTCTTAATGCATACTATTTTAAGCTTTTTAAATGCACACAAATCAGGACTTTTTGATAATTAATAAAATAATAGTTAAGAAACTGACAAACCACATTTTCCTTCTACTAAATAATAATATAATTTAATTTTTAGCCTAATGTGAACATTAATGTGTGCAATTTCAATCCTCTTTCAAAATTGTCAAAATGAATAGAAATTATTAATTATAACATCAAATATCGGTATACATATTGATTTAATGAGTTTATGATAAGACCTACACAATTCATACTTCAAAAATACAGTTAGAGGACATATAATCGAGTTATAATTTAGCATGATAATATTGATAAAATATAAGCAAATCATCCCCATTGCATTAATATTATACTCATATAATGTATATATAATACTAAATGCATAATATATTATATTAAATAACACAGAATGTTTGAACAACCAACACTTACTGCACATATATCTTGTAGTCATTAAGGATTTAAAATTATAAATAATTTAAACAAATAATAATGTATATAATTGTATTGGAACACATATGAAGATCTCATATTATTTTAAACAACATTAACATACAAGTACAATTACATTAATTTCTAATGATTCGTCAAAAATTACATGTTTGCTTACTTAATAAAAAGTATCTAATACAAATTAAACAAAGAAAATATTAACTATTTAAAGATCACCGATGAATAATTTTAAAGATTTTATTATTGACTAGCGTAAAATAAATTTTAAAGTAAATAAAGTGATGAATCACTTCTTAAATTTTTTTAAATGGTCAAGGAGATAAGTTAAACAAATTAAAATCACTCATTTCACTCGAACCAAATACAAACTTTTTGATAGTTAAATTGAAAACAAATTTAACTGCATTAATAAAATAAATAACAAAACCCCTAACAAAAATAGTAAAAAAAATATGTTGAAAACAAATTTTTGAATAGTGCACACAATAAATAAAACAATTAAATGTAATTAAAAATATATATTATTAACCCATAACCACTTGTATGAAATTTATTTTCTGGTGTATTTACTAGCAGTTTTCAAACAAGGAACTTGACTTAATCGTTCCAAAATTAACAACATAATTTGAGATCAATCTACCTAACATAAATTTTTTTATAATAAAAAATTTGACGTACAAAAGGTTCTACTGTTCTCATTTCTAAAAGGATTTTATTTAGATTAATCCTGATATTTTAAAAACAGTTGATTTTTATTACAATAAAAAAATAAAAAATGAATAATAATGCACCAGTAGTTATGGGTTAAATTAAATGGCAATTAGAATAATTTAATATAATATTGATAAAAAATAGTCAACATATTATAATGCGTTAACTTATGATTACATTACGTAATTGTAATGAAAGAATTAATTATTTAATGTATACTTAAGTTACTATTATGGCATGAAATGTTTCTCAATAAATGAAACATAAACATTTGGCAACACATCATTTTTTGATATCATGCTAACAATACATGTACGTAAGAACAATAGTTTTAAATCATAAATTATTATTGAAGTTCATAAATTTAAAAAGATATCAAATTAAAAATAATGTCAAAATAAAAAATATAGGTAAATCCATCAAACTAGAAGACACTCATTAGAGACATTAATTAGATTAAATTTTAATAAAATGGTAATATCCCTCTAGGTAACCAGAGTTTCCCATTAATTTTGAAAAATAGGGAATTTTGACTAGACTTAATATAAAATAAAAGCAATGTGAATTTTGAAATTGAATGAAAATAGTTATAAAATTGAATAGCAATAGATGCTCTTAATTTTGCTTGTTGCGAGACATAGCATCACAGAGATCTTTAAAATTGGCAGCTGAAACTGTTTGATTTGAGTTGTCCAAAACATTTTTTCTCAATCTAGAAAATATATATTTGTTATTAGTTTTAAAATTCTAAATTATTCAATAATTAAATGCAAACAAATTCCTATATTGTTACCCGTGTTTATCTTCATTTTTCCAACTACTAACAGCAATATGTGGAGGAGGAAGAAATGATCTTAACGACTGAACAAGTTGAATCGTGTCAATCAATGCTAAAATTAATTTTTAAATTTAATACAAAGTATTATTTAATATTCTGTGGTAAATTTAAATAAAATACTAAAATTTTAGTTATATATATATATATATATATATGTTACGGTTCTAGTACAAATACCGATGAAACCTAGAATTTACCAGTAAACCTAGGATATACATTATTGTTTGGTAAAATCCCGAATGATTTCAGCAATTTGGACTTTTACCAACGAGGTTCAATAAATCTTAGGATTAACAATCAATGATTATAAAAATCCGAAATTATATATTTTTTCCAATTCTGTGATAATTCTTACCTGTATTTATTCTTGTGCATTTGTGTTGATATCAATAGTATTAATTTATATAGTTCATTTAATTTTTGACTATGATACGAATTATAATAATAGTTTTAATCATTGTGTCTTCAATGATTAAGATATGGAACAGATTTAATAGAAGATTAATTTAATAAATTGATATCTAGGCCAATTGCAGAAAGCAATTTTACGAGCAGTATTCGTTTTACAATTATCGTGGTTAGTATTACGAGTATACACAGTATTCGATATGTCGGTTTTTATTTATCTGAGGAAAAATATAATATATTTTTTAGTAAAGTTAAAGTAGCTAAATCTGTTAATGTGAAAAAACAATTCACTATCGGCGACTTAAATGGTTTGATATTGTTAATATTGCTGGTGAAAAAAAACTAATTGTTCTGATGAATGATGACTTCGAAGTAATGCATTATGTTCGGTATAATGAGTTATATTATACTCATATTGCAACAGGCCATGAAGGTGGAAACCGTATTATGTATGAAGTTAATAAAATATATAAAAATTTTAACATTAGGGCAACAAATATTTTTATAGGTAAGAATTATCACAGAATTGGAAAAAATATATAATTTCGCACTTATATAATCATTAACTGTTGATTCTAAGATTTACCAAAACTCATTGGTAAAAGTCCGAACTGCTAAAATTATTCAAGGTTTAACCAAGCAACAATCCATATCCTAGGTTTCACCAGTATTCGTACTATTACCGTAACATATACATATATTTAAATACAAATTTGAAAGAAAATATTTCTTTCGAGATGACCAAATCATTTAGCTTGGTCACAATTAAAATAACCTTTAAAAAGGTTAACTATTATATACTCATTTTAAATTGTGTTTTAATGTTATTTTTGATGCAAGAATATTGAAATTCCATTGAATATCGATCTTAAAATTTAAGTCATTTATTATACCTCACATCTTACTGAAGATTAATTAACTCATAAATGATAACTAGACAATATTAATTTTATTAACATTACTTTTTTGTAATGATTCAGATTGTTTTCCATAAGGCTTACACATAGCTGGTCTTACACATGCTTTCATTCTATTCATATTTTTCATAATTTCCGAAAATGCTCTAATAATTTTTTCTTGGCCAGCTAAAAAAAAAAAAAATAACAATATCATTAATTTCAACAATAGTACTTTATTTAATAAATTTCTGTACAACTTTAATTTCAATAGTAACCTTCTCCAAAATAATTAAAGATGTATTTCTGAATTGCTTATAATTTTACTGTATTATAAGAAACAATTAAAAACACTATATTCATCTCATTAATAACTAAACTTATAATATTATAATTTAAAGTATTATTGCACACTATTACAGTGAGTAGCATAAGCACTATAATCTTACCAAAATGAAATAAATTAAAAATCAATAGAAACCTATTATTTATTTCCTATTCAATAAATGCCTACTAAAAACAAATATTTTATGAAGAATACAATTTTTTAGAAAATATAACTGTATATTATTTTTAATAATCTCATTGCTGTAAATATAAATTCGTTAACCATAATATGGATCAAATATGAGATACTTTATACAACATGAATATTTCTGAAAAAAGTAGCCATATAACAATTTTATTTTCTGTAATTAATGCAAAAGCTTATTTAAAAAAGTAATAGATAGACGTATTTTGTCCTTTTATTTGTATCAATCATAATATAACTTACTATTCTTCAGATTCAATTTTTTTTGTATTTTGGTTAAAAAAATCTCCTTGGATACTGCATGAGTAGAATAATACAAATACTGAATATATAATATATAATCAAAACTTATTATACAACCAATTAATATAATTATAATTGAATTATATAAGAATTAATATAATTTATAATTTATGTATGAATTATGATATATTGAAAAACATTGTTGAAAACATGTATGATTTAAAATTAACTCTAAATCACAAAATTAAATTATATGAGCATGTAATAATTTATTGAATTTTAGATAAAACAAAAGATTTTAATTGCAAAACTAAATTTTAGTTTTTAACATGTCTTTGCGCATTTATACAACATAATACAATTTTCAATTTTAATATAAGCCCCATCAACAAAATCAGCTGTATGAGTTAATGATATTTTCATAATTACAAATCTGAATAAAAATATTTCAGACTATTAAAAATTTTATCAGGCTTTAATTAAAAATTAAAAATATAAATTTATTTTAACATTAAATGCCAAATAAATCAATAAATTTATTAATTACATAAGTTAACTACCAAACAATAACATAATTTATTTTAACTATTTATTAGAAAGCTTACCGTCTAAATGACCTTTACGGTTGTCTGTAACTTCAGGCCAAGTAGTATCATGGGCTGCCAATAAATCTTTATTGTCTAAATTTTCAAGATTTGCCTTTAGAAAATCAGCCAACTTATTATGCTGTGCTTGTCGAGCACTCACAGTTTTTGGAGCCTGTGGTATGTGTATAGGAAGGGGATTCGGTATTTCAGGAGCTTGATGAGGAGATGGTCCAGTTAGATCCACAGGTACTGAATGGGGTTGTTGAGATGGAGTGTTTGCAGGAGTCAATCCATGAGCACTTAGTTGCTGATTAATCATTTGACTCATTGAGATATTTGGACTTTCTCGACTAACTGGTATATTCACTCCTATAATACAATTATAAAAAAACAAATTTTAATTGACCGAACTACTTTATTCTTATAATTATCCTACCAGAGTTTGAAGAATTCATGTAATTAGACTGTTTAGCATGTTGAGATAAATCTAATTGATTTTTGTAATAACGGCATGCTGGGTTCGGACAATTTTGTACAACTTCAATAATGAATTCTTTTTCCATACCAAAATTTTCACGGCCAATGGTATATGAATCCATAACCTTTTAAATTAATGTAATGTAAAAAAATGATAACTTTAAAAAATTGTAATTAAAATGAATAAACAAACAGTTTGAAATAAATATGCCACAAATATATTTGATAAAAAAAAAATGATAGTAATATATTAGCATTTGATTTACATTTTCTATTAGGCATTAAAGTAATCAGTTAAAACAAAACATAATATTCAAATTATTGATTCCTTAAAAAAATTATCTTTTATTACCGCTCTAACAGTTCCTTCAACACCTAAATGTAATCCATGTGGACCATTCATATGCTTTAACATCACAGCATTTGCAAAATGTTCATAAGGTAAAATAATTTTGCCATTTTCCCTAAGGATTAATCTTGCTTGGCTATCTAATGATACTCTTGAAGCCATCATTCTGAAATTAAAAAGAATGAAAAAACATTTCTAATACTTTTTTCATTCTTTATTGCACTATCATAACATTTCTAATACTTATGATAGTGCAATAAAAGTAAATTATACTTAAAACATACAATATACATTAACAATTGAAGGGTTGGTGAGAATAACGTGCTATGTAAAATATTTTTATTTCATATTTTTTTGCCTAATAACTTGAAAATATTTTATAAAAATTACTTGAAAATTTTGTAAACATAAATATGATACAATTTTTTTAAATGGTTAAGAAAGTGCATTCCAAATAATATTTTTAAGAAATTATAATAGGTATATTTTTGTTTTTATTTGTTACTATAGAATTTAAGGGTATAATAGCAGTTTAGCTACCGAGAGATTTTTTAATTAAACTGTTTTTATTTTATTTTTTTACATATTATTTAACAATTTATACATTTTTACATTATTTATAAAATTAGTTTCATTCATCGTCTATTTGTTTTACAAGAGAAAAATTCAAAAATATTTAAAAGATTAAAAGACATATTTCACAAACAATGTAGACCGTATACTGTCAATTACGGTGATTTTAAGCCCAACTGAAACATTAGATAGATACGAGTTTATTACCTACAATTTTTATTTTAATGTCTTTTAATATTCTATTACAGACATAGTATGTTATCCGCCTGGTTATCATTTTACTGGGTTTATTAGACAAATATAACATAAACCTAAATATCGTAAATATTTTTTTACCTAAAACAGTCCGAGTGAGCGACACTGCTTGGTCTCTAGGTACACTTGGAATGATTTTTACTTTTCCCTGTTACCTACCCGATATAGTTTTTCATAACAAATCGAGGGATATTTTCATTTTAAAACACTCGGAATGCTTTTTCACTTTTCCCAATTACCTGTCCGATATAGTTTTTCATAACAAATCATGGGATATTTTTTGAATTTTGTAAGTATATAATTTATTTATTATAAAGTATATAGTTTGATAAAATTTAAATTAACAAAACATTAAAATAAAAAACTCACTGCAAGTAGGAAGCACTTGGTAACACTGAGGAATCTTTCATTTCAGAAAATATTTTCAACAGTTCTATACTGTTCCATCCTTTGTTTTGCAGATACAGCTGCAACAACATGTACAATTTCTCCGTCACATAACCACTGAACGCAGAATTAATGTCGTTCGGTAGTCCTTTAGGAACTATGTTTTTCATTGCTTCAGTCAGTCCGATATCCATTTGATTCATGATAAAAAAAAAATTTAATAATCGTTTACAATTATCTCTTTCTTGGATTGAGAGTATTTATCATGGATTTCAGTTGTTATATTAATACAACCAGCGTTAGCAAAATGAACTAATCACTGATGTTAAACACTACAGATAGTAAATAAACGATTAGAGTACATTACGTACGTTTTAAAGTAACTTAAATTTAAGGACTAAAAGTTTATAACTATAAAGCAAAAAAAAAAAAACAATTGTTATTATTTTATTAGTATTATTTTTTTTCCTTTATCAAAAGATAACGTAAAAATTTTTTTACAAATTAAAATGATCAAAGGTTTACTATTCCATGAAATTTTCTTCCAAGATCTTTTAGGTTATGAGTGTCTTGCTCATCTGTAAACACAATAATTGTAGGAAACCCGTCTTTCAGTTCGGTAGGACACTTTGTAAATTATAACACGACAAAATGGTAAGTTGTATCCGTTTTAATCCTAATCGTTTCTTATGGTTTCTCTGTTTTAGTGTTACCATTATTAACTTCGATTAATTGTTAAACGAAATGATCAATGGTCATGCCGATATTTTACGTTTTTATAATTTTTCTTTAATGATATTTTCCAGACGAAAGTCAAGTGCTCCGACCTGCGTCTTAAGGACAAGGAATCACTGTTGAAGCAACTTGAAGAGTTGAAGCAAGAATTAGCCAACTTAAGAGTTTCTAAAGTTACCGGAGGTACAGCGTCAAAACTTTCCCGGATGTAAGCTTAATAATTTTCATATTCTATATCACTATCCGTCATAGAACCCAAACGAGATACTCTTTCTTGTATGTACCTCGTTTGAATCCTGAATTTGTTTTTAGTCTACTGTTAATTTTTTCATTAAACAAATTAAAGTTGTCTGTCGTTTTAAATTAATTGATAGAAACTTGATAAATATTTAATTTCTGTTCTAATAACATGACTACAATTTATATTTTATATATTTACTTTAAAACTATCATGAAATTAGTTATTAATTTTGAACATAAGTCAACATTATTTATTTTTATTTCAGCCGTGTTGTCCGTAAAGCAATTCTTCGTTGTTATGTTGTAATTCATCAAAAACAAAAGGAAGCTCTACGTAAAATCTTCAAGGTTTGTCATTAATTTATATAGTAAATCCATATGTATTGGCTTAAATTTTAACTAAAATGTTAATACATGTGTTTAAAATTTTACTAATTTAATAATACTAAATATATACAAAAATAATAATATAATTATACTATATTTAATATCCAGTGAATTTCTTTTTTCTTTTTTGCGTGAAACCAATTGACAATTAAAATAATTGTTTACTACAAAACTTAAAGCTTAGTATATAATATACTCTTTAAATTAAAATTATGATACAAACCACAAACTCAACAGGTCAAGTCTGAAAAAAAATTAATTTTGAATAATTTAATACCTACATCTTGTGTGTCCCCTTTTTTTTTTACTAATGTATCTTGTCAGGTTGTTCTTTGACCTATCAGTTAACTTAAATTAATTAATATTATATTAATTTGGAAATAATTGGCATTAAATTTAAAATAAATTGATAGTTGGGGATAATGTTGTTCATGTTTTTTGAATATCAAATATTATAATAAATCTTAATCTCCTTATCTATATTAATATAATATATTTTATATAATTATGTTTGGTATGAACATTTTTTTTTTTTTATTTAATATACAGCCATACTTAATTTATTATTACATATGTTATAATTATTTATTTAGATTAGAACGGAACCGGAATGATTAAACCAAAAATTTAAATGAAATTTTTGATTATTTTTTGCAGAACCGTAAATACAAGCCTTTGGATTTGAGGCCAAAACTTACCCGGGCTAAGAGGCGTGCACTGACAAAGAAGGAACTTAGTGTTAAAACAATGAAAGAAATTAAGAAGAAGAATAAGTTCCCCCCAAGGATGTATGCTGTAAAAGCTTAAATACTGTTTTATTGACCTTAAATAAAAAGTCTGTTTGATAAAAAAAATATTGTTATTTGATTTGATTCTTTTTGCAATTACTACAAATTATAATAATAATTTATTATTTATTACCATTTAACTTAAAATGAAACCATAAATGTGTTTTGCTTAAGAATATATTTTTTCAACTTCCATATGTACCAAGAGATCAAATTACAAATTTATTCTATAGAAATTGATAACTGTTTTTCAAGGTAAATAATTATTCATAGAGTTAATAACCAAATCACATAAAAATTATTTATCTTTGATGTATTTTTATTGAAAATAAATTGTAATCAATACTCATCGATTCAAGAGTAAACTACAACGCAGGTTAATATTTTTAAATTTTTTGCATAACTTAATGTATATTTTATAGTGTTATTTAATAAATATTTATAAGTAAAATAATTGAATTTTGATAGCAATAATTCAACTTTATATACCAAATGGCCAAAAACTGTATATGCATTACTTATATTAAATGTTTATTCTTAGCTAGAAAAACTATAAGTGAAATTTTAACTAAATGCAATTTAGTGTATACCTTATACATCTCTCCAATAATGGATTTAATGGATATATTAATAATCTTGGTTGATAAAAAATTAAAATGCAACACCGGTCAAAGAGAATCCTTGGTGAATTTATGCATAAAATAAAATTCAATTGTTTTTTAGTGATCCCCTCTAGGATTTCAGTAGGGACAAAATAATAACTTAAGATTATACATTATAAATAGGTATTATATATTATAAGGTGTAGTTAGTGAAAAATTTACTCCACAAACTATACATATATTATAAAAATGTATAAACTTGTAAATTACTTTATACATTTTTTAATATATGAATAGTGTGTGGAGTAAATTTTTCACTAACTATACCTTATAATATATAATAACTTGTAAATTACTTATATATCAGTATATATTATTATATAATTTATATTTAATTTTAGTTGGTTTTGTTTTTAGAACACTGTTAAACACAAAATAACAAACTAAACTGCAAAACCAACTTTTCCACTGTTTTATTTTATATGATTAATTTTAACAATTATTTGAGCATTTCAGTAAACTTTTCGTAAAAATGTTAAAAGACGCATTATAAGCATTGTGAGATGTAGAGAGGCTGAGTCCCCTTGTGTCACTCCCACTTTAAAGCCTTGCTTGTGAGCCGCATACATTTTCAATGATTATGATTAAAATTATAAAATATATAAAAAACTAGCACACCTAGCAAATGTTATTCTGTCATATAAATTATCAAATAAATGGAAAATTAAATATTAAATTTTAAACTGAAAGTATGCTGTTGTGTGTTGCAGTTCTGTTCTAGAAATTTTTCGGATCCATAATAGTTTATAAATATTATCAAATTTATTAGAATAGTGTACTCGTATTTATAATAATATTAAATTCACTAAAAATAGAAATAATAAATAAACAAAAATAATAAGATAAATAAAGGTTATTGCATACAAAATAACATCAAAACAAAAATATGTATTCTATTTTATTTAATCTATTGAATATTTTAATGTAGGTATTGTTTTAGTGAGGGCTGGGTAGTAGGAACTGCTGCACAGTGATGTATACAAGGAGGTGATGTGGTTGTCAGATCCTCCCTAGGCCTTTTTTTTTTAATGTTATAAAATAATGTTCCTAATGTGAGAGCGTTAGAAACGTAAAAAAATAATGATTTTTTGCAAATAATACAAAAGTTATGTATAAGCCACTGCTGCTACATTAAACAAACAAAATATAACAGGTGAGTTATGAAATTTAATATAAAACATAAAATATATTTTCAAAAATTTAATTTGGTTTTAATGCAAACATTTCAACTTTATATAATTCTGGTGGAAAATTTGATTGAGTTTTTTTAGCTGTACATATTAAATTTGCTTGTTGGAATAAAGTACAATAATGTACATAACTTCTTGTAACCGAGCTGTCCTCTGAATCTATTTCTTCTACTTCTTTGGAAATGTTTTCTTTGACAACTATAAGTCCATTTATATTCAATAACTTGCTGAAATAAAAAAACACAATTTCCATCCGATAATTTTTTTATAATACATGTATGAACAATTAATCATTATTGCATTATTAGTTACGTGGTAAATAAGTAATTACAATATTTATAATTATTAAATCCTTAATTTTAAGTAAAATATTAGCCAATTTAAAATTCACTTTTTCCATTTTTTTTCTAAATTAATTTTCGTATTTCATTAATTACTTAATTTAGTATACTCATACAATCAAATAATAAGTTAAATATTTTACATAATATTATATAGTCATCTAATAAATAAATATTAAAAAGGTAATTAATTATATTTATTTATTTTATTAGATATTTAAAAAGATAATTATTGTTTTATAAAAATTATATTTTCTGGTAAAATTAAAGTAAAATCTATTCTTACCAACATTTTTTTAAAAACCCAACTAAATCTTTATCTGTAAGGTAACCAAGAACCCATTGAATCCAGATGACATCGTATTTAAGATTATCAGTAGGTATGAATTCATGTAATCCTAAACAAAAAATCATTCTTTATTAGTTTGAACTTAATCAAATCAAAAGATGTCTTCTTTTTCTCCTTCACCTTTCTCCCAATTATTTGGAGTCGGCCATCCTTATCATAAACCTCATATTAAAATTTATAAAGCTAAATTAATGACCAACACGTACCTACCAGAGCAGTAGAAGTTTTCCACATTGGTTCCTTTGAATTTTAGTTTGGCTTTCTTCAAAAATTTTTCTTCTTGTTCCAACATATCAACGAATTTGAAATGTTTGCATAGAAGGTTTTCTGTTATTCTTCCAATACCAGCACCACAGTCCAAAGCTCTTCCTTTAGATGGACCATTTTTCATTTGAAACAGCTTATTGAGAAAAGTATGGGAATCCCTTATATCCATAATCGTCAAATAAGGAAAACCACCAAGCATTCCGTTCACTGAAGCCGAAACATTAGACCAATAATTTTTACTCTTTTCGTAACACAATTCACTCATGATATCAAAATTCTAAAATTAAATTTGATCTCGAAGTAAATATTATATTTAGGACGAAATTCAAAACAAAAAATTAAGATAAGTTATAATTTATTTATTTCATCGATTCAATGTTTGAAACATAGGGCATTAATTCTTCTTGAATGTTGTTAGAATACTCGGTTAAGCTAAACCAAATGAAATGAATACGTAAAAGAAAATCAATCAAAACGTACAATTTATAGAAGGCTTACGTTCGCCTTGGGCCTTCACGCACGCTGGCGTTATTATTATCTTTTATCAGCGTACCGTGGTTCTATCAAAGAATTTATTCTGTAGTTCTATGGTTTTTTGTTAAGGAAGTAATTTATTATCTCTATTATAAACTGTTTTTCTAATATCAGTTATATTTAAAAATCTTTGAAATTCGAAATGGAGTCTATGTTTAAAAATGTAGTAACGAGCACATAATTACATAATGTTTTAAGTAATATAAGATTATAAGTAATTCAGTTTAAGGTTATTGCAAAGTACCTACTCAAACACAATTTCATTTATCAAAACACATTAAAAAAATTATTACATAAACAATAGCATAAAATAAAAATGTTATTTGACTACACAATATTGTGCAGTCAGGGGAGTATATAGGGAGGTGATATGGGTGTTAGAATACCCCCCATCGACCATATTCTATGATATTTTCATGATATATTCAAACTTACAGTTTCATTTGGATAAACATTGTATACAAATTGTCAATTTTACATATACTGTCTTAATATAATCATTTTCATTAGTATAATAATTTATATAAATACATGGTATTTATTTATGTAATATAGGAGGGGGCAGAGCCTCCCACTTATCCATAAGTCAATTAAAATTTAAAACACCCTCGTTAAATGAATCCTGGATACGTTACTGTGTGCAGTTGACTATAAATTAACAACAAATATTTATCTTTAAACATACAAAATAATTACAATGGTCGATAAAACGAGTGTTGAACAATAAAGTGTACACACTCAGATCATCATTATTCTTTACAACCCAATGTTTTAATAATTTATATTGTAATATTAATGACAACATTGAAAATGTAAACGAATATATTTTATTTTATTGATAAATATTATTACCAAACACAATATAGATTTGTATTAAAAATCATAGTACCAAATAATAATATTAATAATTAGGAATATGATTTTTAAATTTCCCAACCAATTTTTCAACTATTATAGATAAATGTATGTAACAAAATTTGATATAATCTACCTTTATTTCATAAAGGTTTGATAGTTTGTTCTTGATTAAACAATGGTACTTTTAAAGATTTATTCCATAAAATATTTTCCAGGTAGAACTTCTAGAACTAAAATAACTATTTAAATATTTTTGATAAAAATAATAAGAAACTACTGGTATATTTAAAGTTCATGAACAGTATAATATAAAAAAAATATTTTGTTTGTATACAAATATAAAGATAATCTTTAATTTATTAGTTCTTCAATTATTTCAAATATAAACAAAATCAAAGTAAAAATAAATTAAATACAATAAAAAGAACAACTAATATTTTATTTTAACAAGGAATATAAACATATTTTGAATTAACAATTTTTAAATAACCTGAGAGTTAACTGGAATTTCAAAGTATTTGATGTTTTCATTATCTAAATTAGTCGATCAAATAATAAATAAAATTGTAATAATATAATATAATTTTATATATTATAAGTAGATTTTATTTCACTCATTAAATTATCAACTAATGTTTGTGATGTACATTTTGCCTCAACGGAAACATTGTTGGAATTAGATTTTACCAAGAGACATAGCTGTTCACTTGATGCTGTAGAACCGTATAATGATGCAGTTTCACCAACTCGTTCCACTAACACTAAATGCAATTTAGTAGAAAACCAATTTATAACTTGGTTGAAATTTGTGCCACTTAAAATTATAGATGATTTGAAAACTAGCTGGCCATTGCAAAGTAGTTCAACCAAGGGTACAGATGGGGGAGCTTTAAGAAACATATCTGACACCGCTACAGTTAATCGCCAGTCTAATTTATCTTGATGAAAATTGTCTTCTTGAAATATCTAATAAAATATAGAAATATATATTATACTCATACATAGATTCATTAGTGAACTGAAGGACATACTCTTTACAAATAAAGTTATAAACAAGTTGTCCTATTAAAAAAAAAAAAAACATTAAATAAAGAAATTACATACTTGTGCCATATATGTCAATGTACCTCGAAGAATATTAGGAATAGTTATATTATCTACTCTAAGGGATAAATCAAATTCCGTTAATGAACCACACTGAATGCTATTACTGTGTTTATACCATGATAATGATTCGTTTTTCTAAAATTAAAATTTAATTAAAAAAAAAATTAAAATACAAAATTATTAAAACAAATATTTACTTCATCTAAAAATTGAATCGCAGTAGAATTATTCACATCTATTTCAATGTTTTTAATCAAACAATTGTTACCAATATTTGTAAGACGAAAGAAGACAGTCGCGAAATTAATTAATTCATTTTTAGGATCTATTTTGTACTCCTAAATTAAACAATGAAAAAAAACGGGTATTAGATAACAATAACTGCATTTATAAGAAAATTAAAAAAATATGATAATTTAATATTATACATAAAAAGTATAAAGTATAAGTACAGTTCTAAAAACAATCTAAACAATTTATTATTTACCAATAGTACGTATTTATCCATTGCTAATTTGCTGAATGACAAATCTTCAGCTTGTACAATTTCTTTTGATGGAGTGCAAATTCCCAATGCTTCTTCATAACCTTGTTTAATTTCAATTAGTTGTTGATCACTTTTATCTAATTTTTTTGACTTTTTAGATTTTTCACTTTTCTTTTTTTTCTCTTTCTCCTTTTTTTTTTTCTTGTGTTTTTCTTTTTTCTCTTCAACTGGTGGTGTACTTTCAATTTCAGGAACATCCAAGTTAATATCTAAGGCAGTATGAGGGTCATTTATATCTTTTTGTACATCTACTACTCCATCGGAATCTTCGGCTCCATCTGGCATTTCCCCAATATCTCGATTGACAATCATCTCAATTACAGGTTCTTCTTCCTCTTCATCAAAATTATTATGCCCTTTTTTTTTTTTTTTAGATTTTTTTTTGTCCTTTTTAGATTTCTTTGCTTTTATGTATTTATCAGATGATATAAAACCAGATACATTTAAAGAGGTAGGCAGATCTATGGATGTAATAGGAATATCTAAAGTTTGATCATTGCTAGAATTTAATTTCAAATAATTAGGATTATTTTCTTGTTCTTGGAGTCGAGCTTTTTTGTTCTGAAAACACAGTTTATGTTTTTTAGTAATTGAAAAAAATGTAAACAATAATTGTATTATACCTTTTCAGCTTGTTCTATAGTGTTAGGTGTGTTTTCTTCTTCTTCCTTCTTATCAAAACCACCTAAATTGAAAAAATTGTTATGGTCATCTGACTGATTGTCATCATCACTTTCTGAAGAACTTTGCAATGGCTCATTGATCCACACATCCAAATCCAATCTTAAATGAATAAGATTAAATCAATAATTAATTTAAATGTATTAAAATTAATTAAATTGAAACTTACCCTTCTGGCACTTGAACTTTTCGCTGCGCTTTAGGTGCAACTGGGTTCAATTCACCATTAAATAGATAAGCTACTTGAATAGCTATATCATCAACATCACCATTTTCTAATTCTTTTTGAATATAACTTATTAATTGCAACGCTGCACTTGCACGTTCTTGAACTTCCAGATCTCCACTAGAGACATACTGAGCCAATTTATCTGACACTCGTTTGCACACCTAAATCATATTATTAATTTATATACTTATTAATATAAGAATCTGATGTGGTGTAGTAACAGTTGACCACAATTCATATTGCACTCAAATTATATTTCCAACACAATACAAAAACTCTCGAATCTTCTATGTGCTGTCGTTACACCATTATCCCTTCAAAACCTACCAAACTAAGAACATCGACTATACAAGTGTCTCCTTACAGATAGTGAGGTAAGTAATAGATATACATCCTCAGATGTGATAATGACCATTAATAAAAATCTCAGGATTGTCTCAATGATAAATTTAAAAACAATTTATTCAATTTTATTAAATATCTTATATACCTTGATTGAATGTTGAGTATCTCCTTTAGACAATATTATAGATAATACTTTCATAATATTTTGAACATAGGCAGCCTGAATATGACCAGGAAGTGAATGTACTTTACCAGTCAGCATTGAGAAAAGAGTTTCTTCGGGTTTTTCTAGTTCACTGTAACAGTAGTAATATCAAACTAAAAAATCCAAACAAGTTAGAAAATAAATTATAATTACTGGGCGTATTCTCCACAAATCCAAGCTGCTGCATAAAGTACATGAGCCATATTTGAACCACCAGAAGGTTGCATAAACATATGAGCATTATTAAGAAGTAGAGTCATTTGACTTACAGCAAATGGCCTAATAGCTTTAACTCTGACAGCAACATCTAACATTTGATGCGCTAATAATGGACCATGTTTCATACCTTCCACTCGAGCCAATTCAACTAAGACACTGACATACCTAAATATAAAACAATGAATTTAAACAAAAAATGTGTATTAAAAGAAAACAATAATGAAGTAAGCCAAACCATTCAAAACTTGTGATAAAATGATAATTATCTTGAGAGCATATGTCAATTATCTTCACAAGTAACTCATCCCGATAAATTGTACCTTCTGCTTTATCCATATGAACCATAAGTTTTTTTACTATTTCCATTAAATTTTTTTTAGAAACCTGCAATAGAATAATAATTATTATAAACTTACAGTTAACGATAAATATTTGACAATTTTACCATTCCATAAAGAAGATCTAATGCCCTAAGTCTAATTGATTCATCTTTGTCATCCAAGCAAACCATAATTAAATCTTTGTGCGCTTGAACTGATTTAGGGTGGGTTTTTAGAATTTTAGACATAGCTAATAGACCCAAGTATTTCACTAAAACATATTTAATATTAAATAAGTCAACACAAAAATAAAATGTGATATTTACTCACAGTTTTGGTCAGAATCCTCAATTAATATTCTTAATTTTTGGACACATAACTAAAATACAAATTCATATATTTTACATATATTTTTTAATGATAATATTTAATTTAATTAATTTTTAAATTCATATGAAATATTATATATGTGCTGATTATTAAGCCTCATTTGACCAACTTTTATAGTACACTATGGTAATAAGAGTAAAAATATATTTATGTTTTTTTAAATAATTTAAAAATTATATGATCATTAAGAAATAATCAGTACCTAATGATTATAAATGAGTTTATAAATAACTATAAACAGGCTTTTCAACAGAAACAACAGTTCAAAATTTAGGAAAAAGACTAATTTTAAAATATAATTTATAGAATACAGCTGATAAATATGACAAACTTAATTATTGAACAACTTTTTTTACGAATCAATGCATAGATGAATTAAAATTTCTTGATAATATTATATACATATACAATAAACAAATAACTTTATTAAATTTATCAATTGTATATGTTCTATACTAGTGAGTCTTGATTAATTACATTTAATATTAAATTGAATAAGATTTTTATTATTTTAAGTCACATTAATGTTAACTATTTCAATAAGGAACAAAGCATGCTTAATAATGTGACCATAACCAATCAATATAATATAACTATAGTCTATAACAGTGATTCTCAAACTTAGAGTCGCCAACAATATTTGTAGGTTTGCCAATATATAAAATAACTAGTAAGTTGTTTTTGTGAAAATCATCATGATAATCATTGTTGAGAATTACAATTAATAAAACTTTAGGATTACCAATAAAAACATTTAATTAATCATATTAATTTATCACTACTTTTTTAATTTTATCATAATAAAGATTTGGTGATATCTTGGCTCAAAATATTGATGATATTATTATTTATTCATATATATTATACATTGTATATTTATTTATTAAGAGGTTGTGGCCTTATAAAGATTGAGAACCGCTGGACTATAATATAATCAATATAAAAGAAGATTATAAAAAATTATTTTTCATAAATAGTATACAGATATCTAAAAACTAAAATAATTTGTAAATAATACAAAAATTACTTATGTATACTATAAAAGCTAGATATTTGACATTTGGCATTCATTATCTCTATTAAAATATGAACATCTATTACATAAAAATACATAATTCTCCAAATTAATGTTAGATATATATATATAAAGAAAGAGGACTCATTTATCAAAACGATTAATAAAGAAGATCTAATTGGAAAAATACTGTTAGGTAGACTGTGTTTATGATAGAAGTACTGTATCAAAAAATATGTTAAAGCAGTGGGACCAATTATACAATGGAGAGAAATTGAAGAGGATAAAGAAAATTGGTGGCAAATTTATTTGGAGGAATGATCTTTAAGGCCATAACCTACAAGAAAATATGTATATATGAATTATATATATTAACAAATAATTAGTATAATAAATTATGAAACTATTAAATAAAAAATTATTACTTGAATGGAAGCACTATGATTTGGCATACCAGATGAAATTGAGATAAGCACTGTAAAATTGAACAACATTTTATACTTAAAAGTAAACTAGGTAGTATATTAATTCAGTAATAATTATAACAAGATTTAGGATAAAATCACATTAAATAATTGCAAGTTACTGTCATATGAAATATTTTGTAATTTTATAAATAGCTATTAATAATTAAATGGGTCATATTTTGAGAATATTATTTTATTTAATATACTTTAAACTTCAAATACATAATATTTTTTAAATTTAAAAATATTTTACTTTTTTATTGGAAATAGCAATGAAGGAAAACAGTATATCAACTATTTTATTTTTATATTTGACATAATAAACTAATTAAACTATAAATATAAATAAACAACAATAATTTTTCAATAGGTTTGAATGATTTATTATAAAATAATAAGAAAAATAAATAAAAAATATATTGTTTTACTCCCATGTACTTTGAAAGCTCATGCTAAAAAATGGTGAAATATCATAACAATGTTCAAAAATTGAATCATCATTTTTAAATTGAATAAAAGCAACTATGAATTGGCATGGATAGACACATGAAGATCCAAATGAAAATATTTTGATTGTTCTAACTCCTAACATTGCAAGCTATCGCTAGTACTATATTTACATAATCAACTACATAATTAATAATTAATAATTTAGATAATAATAAAAAAAATACTTACCAGCAATCACGGTATTGATACATTCATATAACAAAGACATTGCAGAAGTACTGTAAAAATATGAACAATAATTTAATCTACATTTTTTATACCTTATCTGAATATATATAATAAATAAATTAATAATGAAAAAAATTCTTATAATTTTACAGAATTTACATATTTTGGTTATAACTAGTTTACAAATATATCTAATAAAATATAACAATTGTTTATTTTTAAAAGAGATAAATATTGATAACACATTAATTGGATTATATGGTTTTTTAAGCAAATAAAGCTAAATTTTAGAAATAAAAATAAAAATTATATAGTAAATATATATATATAAATGCACAAAATTTAGGATACTCCAATAATTGAAGCTTAATTAGGTATCTAATTTAATGTTACTGGTTATTTTATTATTTCTAAGGCGATTTTTTTTAATAATAGTCATAGAGGAAAATTAATACTGTAAATTATTCTAGATGTACAAGGCTTAATTAATTAATTTATTTTATTTTTTTAACCCACAAACATACCATCTCCAAAAGTGAGGAATGTCCCTTACAATATTTTGTCCGCTTTTAGAATTATTTGATACAACTGAATCTTTTTTAGTAAATTTACTATCAGTCCTAAGCCTACAAAAATAATAATTCTTAAAATACTTTTGGACAAAATATTAATTTTGTTTCATTAAAATGGTATAAATATTAACTTAAAATATTATCAATTAGTGATTTAATGGTTTATATAAAGAAGAGTTAACTGAAGATTATTAACAGTTAGAGTAGGTATGCTATAACTTAAATTGTATAAAATCAAACATTAATCAAAAAATTACTATAAATAACATTTCATTTTTAAAATTACTATTTTATTTTATTTATGTGAATAAATATAATCCATTACCTGTGAATCAAATTAGTAAGAGGTTCTATAAGTTTTTTCCCAAGCCGTGGTTCCAGTGGAGTCAGCGCACCAAACTAAGGACAAATATCAAAATAAAATAATTAACAGTAATTATAAGTAATAAGTTTAAGATTCAAAAGCTAAATAATAAATGAAATAAAGATTTTAGTAGTTACCAGTTTTATAATTTTGATCAACATCCAGTTGTTGGTAGATGATGTCATTAATTTGAAAAACACTGGAGCTAAACTCAAGTAATTTTTTGGATTCTTTCTAGCTAATTCGCAAACCACATTCACAGCAGCTGATTGAACACCACAATCCATATCTTCCAATTTATCTTTTAAACGAGGAAAAGCTGGTCGCAATGCTTCTGGGAAACGAAGGAATACCTTGTACATCATAAGCACAGCTTTTTTTCTCAAATAAGGCTTTGTTGATGATAGCTATAATTATTAAAATTAAATATAAAAATGTATTTATAACGAGAACTATAGTATAAATTTTACCAATGTCATAATATCATTTGCCAAATCTCTTGCTAGATCTGGACTAATAAAACAAGCAAGTGCAGAAAGAGCAACACCAGCATCATATTGGTTTTGACTATTCAGATCCTTGCGTATCATATTTGTTGTCAACATAAGTAACTAAAAAAAAATATTAATTTAACAAAACATACATAATTTGATGATAATTATACTTGAACAAATATGACATACATCCGTATCAGTGTGGAAACTTTGAGATGATGCTAAATATCCAATTCTTTTGTAAGTAAACTTTGAAGAACTCATAACTTCAATGATGTTAAACCCTGCCCAACTTATGTCATAGCCCAACATTTGTAGCTAAAAAAAAAAAAAAAAGGGTTTGCATCAATTTAATCTTATTTAATTTCATTTAGAACAGTTACATATGTAAGTTTGGCCACGGCTGTTGCTTTAACTGCCACATTTTCTTGTCGTAATTCTTGTTTAATTTCTTCCATACACTGTGCAATGTATTTGGCCTGCAATAGTATTATCAATTTAAAAATCAATACATATACACAATTCAAAGAAATCGCCAAACGTTTTGATTTTTTTTTAACATACCTCATTTTCCTTACTGTTTCGTATGCCCCGAACAAGATCAGTTAAATTCTTATCAAACATCCTCTCAATGTTGCCTCTGACTTTTTTCAAAGCCATTATACATACAAATTGTAGGTTAATAATAATAAAAAAATACTTTGTACAGTTAATACAAGTAACGACAGCAGTAGCAGCACAGCCGTGTATTTAAATAACAGCTGTCATTATTTAGAATAATAATGAATACGTTTGGCACTTTTTAACGATGAATGCACTGCGCCAGCAAAACAACGTTTCGCACGTATTATAGGTAGAAAACATAATTGTAAATCCGTTCGCAAGACCGCGGCGTGATCGAAAACGAATACACAAAAATCGACAGTACCCCTTGACGTTACATAATGTTATCAGACATACGGTATACGTGGATCGACCGAAATCCAAAGTGTACCATATTACAATAGTACAGTACTTTTTTTTTTTTAGATGCATAGACACCACGACGAATCTTCCGATAAGCAGGATAACTGTTGTAGTAGTGGTGGGGTTATCATCGCCGTACTAAATGTCAAGAGATAATGTTTTTTTTTCATGATAATTTAAATGCAGTAAAAAGCTTGGATAGGATTAAAAAAAAAAAATTGATTGAAACAACTTATTCCATCCCTTATAGCTCTCCTTCCGTAGTCCAATAAAAAATGAATATGATAAATTAATGAAAAGACTTGAACTGATATATGTTTTTCCGTAAAAGAACTGTTGTGTGACACCTTATCTCTCGAAAAACAGGTGTAATCCTGCTGCTGCTGGTAGCAGTCACGGAAACTCGTATAATCATAGTAATAGTATCTATTCTTGCCACATCAAGACTGGTTTATTTTCATTCATATAATATATAAAAATTTTCGTTTTACTTTTACAACAATGAATGAACAGGTATAAAATTATTGACAGTTATATTTATAATTCCATGTTTGTACAATAATACAATGTTTTTTTTCATAAAAACAATCGACTGTGTTAGTCGAGGATTGACGCATCTGTATTTTTGCCTCCTATATTAGGGGTTCTCAATCAGGGTGCCGGGGCACCCTAGGGTACCACAAACTTAAATTTAGGGTGCCGCAAAAATATTTGAAATATATATTAATTTTTAAACGCCTTCATGAAAAATATAGCACTGTGAATTATAAAACAGACTATACTTTATGTCTATAATATAAAACTTATTGTGTATAATTAATTAGGTACCTATATACAATATAATTTAATGTACCTATTAATTATATGTATAACACATATAATTTTTACATAGTAATACTGAGATGTTCGATCTATTTCAATTTTCATATTGGTTCGATTGCTATCGATTTTATGTGAACTGTTTTAAAGTTATTAACGGTGAAATACTTGTGACTTTATCTTATTTTTATTGTTTATTAATGCTAAATAAAACTAAAGTTATAAAATAAATTTAAATATACGATATATTACTATCGTGTATTCGGTATAAACTATAGAGTACAGTGCATAGGCTATAGGATGTATCCAAATTTTTAGAAAATAATAAAGGGTACCGTGAGTCAAAAAAGGTTGGGAACCTCTGTCCTATATTAAAGAACCTAACTCATTCAGAAGTTTCTGAACTGTGATCTACACCAGCTACGTTAGAGAAATATATCCACCAGTGTCGTTGTGTACCTTCCTATTCCTCGTGAACCTTGAGACCTTTTGGTAAATTCTAAAGTATTTCGGCAAAAGGATTTTAATCGAATTTATTTTTATACGAAAGGCTTGAAGCCATTATGTGGTGGTGAAATTACTATAATATTGCTATATTTGCATCACCTTGCATCTACTTATTTTACTTACACGATATATTCTTAATTTTTTCTATGGATCAGAATTATTTATAAATTATACCAATTTATGTATAAAATTTCCAAAAACTAAGATCGTTATAAATAGGCTTAGACTTGTAGTTCTAGAAAATACCCAAATATGCACCAAAAAATCGTCAAATATGTACCTAAAAATAACCGTAGATGCACTAAGAAATGACAAAAAAAAATTAGTATAGTAAATATGTGGTAAAATTAAATATTTATTTTATTAGAATTTATATTATAATGAACATTGAACAAGTAATTTAAATTATTTAATAAAAACGGATGTATGTAAACTCCGCCACAAGTACCTTTTTTTTACTGTAAACTCTGCTAGAAAAAAAAAACAGGTAAAATTTGATTCATGTAAACTCCGCCACTGAAAAATATCAGATAAAATTGAGTTCATGTAAACTCCGCCAGTGAAGAAAATCAAGTAGTAGTATAAAATTAATATGATAGATTATTAAAAAAAATAAATAGTATAATATCATATTATATCCTTCAAATTAAATATTTCAATCACAGTAAAATAAAAAATCATAATAAATAATTGTTATACCTAATTATCCAAAAATATATAGTTATGTCATGTATGTAAACTAAAATAATGTGATATAATTTGTAAATATTCTTAAGTAAAGTCTTGTATTACTCCATTTGTGTACCTATTTATAGCATCCTGTAATACTGTCATTTTTTTTTCTTTATTTCTAATTTTTTAGCTTATTTACTTGAAATATGCCATGGCATGTCATTTAGTTTTATATAAGTATGTGTTTGAAATTAGGTAAGAACTTTACTAAAAATATGAACGTTTGGTTTACTTTTCTAAAATGAATTTCATAGATGACTGGAAGGATTCACAAGCAAAACATAAAAAAACTGGCGGAGTTTACATTTGACCTTTTATTATCTTTTTATCTTAACCAATATTCTGGTGAAGTTTACAATCGCCCATAAAAACATATCTATTATTGAATATCGCCTATTGGACCTCTATAAACGGTCGATAGAGGCTTATAAGATTACTTATACCTGCACAAAAATTATAAGTGGTAGTTTGTAGCGGAGCATGCGAATTGAGTCCCGAGCAGAGCCATATCAAACATTTCGGGGCAAAATTTTTTCTACGGGGCCACTGGACACAGGTAGCATATTTAGTGCAGATAAGGGTGCCCCTTACTTTTAAAAAACTACGGCGCCCAGGGGCAATTGCCCCCTTTGAACCCCCCCCCCCCTTAACACGACCCTGGTCCCGAGTACTAGAGGCTAATTGCAGGTAATGTACTATTTGGGTCCCGGATTTTTTTAGATACTACACTAGTGTGATCCTGAATTATTTTAAGTATAACAATAGTTCCTGAATATTTTTTGGTAAGTACTACATTATACTAACATTTTTCTTCTCATTTTAACAAACTTAAGACTATCTATGATCTATTTAGACCACAGGTATGTTTTTTATAGTTTTTTTTTTATAGTTTCCATATAATATAAATTATTAGAATTGTGTTGATAAAAATATTAAAAATATTAAAATTGTATTAATATTGTTGTATAATATTTTTATTACTTAATATTACCAATATTTTATTTTTAATACATTTATTACTTAATAATACTTTATATTATTATATAAATTATAGAATTCATAAAAAAATGTTGTTCTGTGGTCTAAATAGATCATAGGCAGTTCTAAGTCTGTTAAAGTGGGAAGGAAAATGTTAGTATAATGTAGTACTTACCGAAAAATATCCAGGAACTAGTGTAAACTTAAAATAATTCAGGACCCAACTAGTATAGTAATTTTAAATTCGAGACCCAATTCGGATGCAGCCGTTTGTTGATAACAAATATATATTTTTTCGATCGGTTTAAATTTGTATATATATATAGTTATAACTAAAGAGCGGATTTAATTGATATTGCAACTTTTTATTGATACTCAGTAAATCAAATCTGATCAAATATGTATACGAATCAGATTAATGACAGTCTTCCTACTTAATTTAATAATACAATTTTTTGCAATTTTCAACAATTTTGCAATTTTTTGCAATTATTGCAATTTTTGTATACTTCACGTGATAAAATATACAAATTATTATTTCCAAAGTAATTTTACAAAAAAATATAACTACGACGTAAATTTTTACATGTAGTTAAATGTAGTTTAGGATTTTTAAAATTATATTTATCTGGATTATCCACAAAACTCACAAGTTTAGAAGAATCAAATAGTCAATTACTTTAAACATATTTAGTATAAATACTAAATAAATAAATAAATAAAATTTAATACTAAACAAATACTAACTAAATAAAAATATTTAGTATTAATATTTCTATAAATATTCCCGGTCCTAATGGAAAAATAGTTAAATATAAATTAAAATATGTCTTTGAAAAAATGAAGGATATAAAACTATATAAAACAAGAACACAATTTAGAAATGTATATAATTATAAATTTTAATTCAGAAAAATGATATATTTTGTAAATATTATATAAATGTCCATAATATTATTTAAGTGAGTAATTAATGATTATACATTTGATATGATTTTACTATGTAATTTTAATGTATTTCATTGCAATTTTGTCATCTTTTTAGTGCAATTTTAAGATATTTCTAATGCAATTATATTCGGTCTTTAGTTATAACTTATAAAGTTATACCATATATGTATCTATAGTTTATCGCTGCCTCTACTATTTTTTTTCCAGCTTTCTCTATCAACGCTGTCTTCTATTAATATACCTTGTGTGTACTTATTTAGATCTTCATTAACCCTATCTATCCAGCGTTGTCTAGGACGACCCCTAGGTCTTTTCCCATTAATTTTCCCCTCTAGAACTTTCTTTAAAATTTCATTTGATCTCAAAACGTGACCTGCACACTCAATTCGTTTATTCATGAGGAATGCAGAGATACTCGGTTTTTGATAAATTTGTTGTATTTCAACGTTAGTTCTTCTGTACTCTTCGTTTTCGAGTGTGTGTCCATATATCCTTCTAAGAATTCTTCTTTCAAAACAAGCCATTTTTTCTTCATCACCTTTAGTAGTCACCCATGTTTCACACGCGTATGTAAGAACTGGCCGTAAAAAACTTGCGTACAAAATTTCCTTTGATCATCTGAAGAGGAGCTTTGACTTGAACAGTTTTTCTAATAATAATATTAATAAATATTAATATTCTAATAATATTCTGATAATGACTTATTTACAATTAATAAATATAATCTAATTTTATCAGCGCAACAAACGTACGGAATAAAATATGATTTACTTAATTTCCTACTAAAATGATATAATTTAAAATATAAATTATGAATTGAATAATTTTAAATTTTGAATATACATGGCATTCATTTGTCCAAGAGTCCCATTCAAGATCTAAAAAGATAAAAATTTCATAATATAATAAACAACATATTAACAAATATTAACTGTGAATCAGCTTACCCCCTGAACCCCCCCCTAGATCCGCCCCTGACACGGATATTAATAGATTTAATGTACACGTAACGCGGCTACACTAATACTCTAATAACCGTGATGACTACGACCCCTAGTTTATACACTATACAGGCATCGATAAAGTTGTCTACCGATTTTCGATTAGATTAATGGGTCGCAATTGGAAAATGTACTATCGGAATAGTCTGAATTTAATTATTATTATTATTATTCATATAATGAAACAATTCCCGACAAAAAAAACTATGTAGTCGTACAGAAATAGATTCTTAGGAATATAACATTAATGTTTTTATGAATAATCCGCAGCGGTCGACTACGGACTTGACGTACTACCTATAGTTAATAATAATTATAAAATAAATTTATTTCAAATTTTTTCCGCGGTGTTCATTAAGGCAGTGCTTCCCAAACTTTTTCGACTCACGGCACCCTTTTTGATATAAGGTTTTTTCAGGGCGCCCTTCTCTAAGTCATAGCATGACTAATCATAAGGAAAATGTTGGACCCGATAGTATTTCATGACGGCACGGCGCCCTTATACAGACATCGCGGCGCACACTTTGGGAATCTATGCATTAAAGGGATTCAATACCATTCGTTATTTTAACGAAAACATGCCTAACTTTTGTCCATTCTATCGACAAAACTACTAATGCGATAAAAAATCTGAAAACATATTTAAATTCGTTATGAAGTTTACTTGAGATCGGTCAGAGCATTTTTTTAAACTTTGACTTTAATATTTCACTTTAGTATGATTTTAAAACTAAACATTTTAGAATTATTATACAGTGAATGTATTGCATCTGAGAAAAAAAATCCAAAAAGTAGGATGACCGATCTCAAGAAAACTTTATAGCCAAATAGGAATTTGTAGTCGTTATCGCTGGACCCCGCCAGACCCCGCTACACCATCACTAACACTAATGATCATTTACTACACACATACATGCACAGCTCGCACGCACTAATATTATTGCCTATATAGTACTCCTTAGAAATGGACGGTATTCTTTTCATTAATTGTCTGTTAAATTTTTATAAATTTGTAGTCCCTAACTTCTGGGCCTTCTCAAAAACTCCGGGCCCGGAGGGGGGGATCAGGATTCAAAGCCCCCTTGTCTTTTTCATATTAGGAACATATTGGAATTTCGCTCATTTTTTAGAAAAATATATAATAGCTGATCAATTTTTTACACAGCAATGGTTAACCTAGGTTCTTCCATAATTTGAACATGCAGATGATGAAGTTTTAATTTAGATTTTTGTTCCTACTAATTTAAAATTAAATTAATACTTTAAATACTTTAGATATTGTATTTAATAGTAATACCTATATAATAAATTATTTTACCTGTATTATTTATTTAAAAAAAAAAATAATAAAAATAGTAATGAATTTTCTTTTTAATAGGACATAATACAGTATACCAACATTTTATATAATAAGACAAACTTAAATTTAATAAACACGAATATAAGATAAATAAAAAAAAATTAACAATATTTATTTACTATTTATTATTAAATGACAAAAGATAATTTAGTTAAACACACTAAAATCCATAGCAAGTTCAGTTTACATCCTAAATTTGTCTTAAGACTTTTACACGTAAAGATAATTTGACAAATCACAAGAAGAATAAGCATGATATGTATTTTTAATTAAATAAATACAAATATTATAATTATTTAATTTTTTCAAAAATATTTGAATTAATTATTTAAAAGCGTATTACATATAATTTTCATTCTATAAATTTTACAAGAGATTTTTTATAATTATTATTTAATTAAATATTTACAAGTGTATAATTTTAATTTTAAAATGTTCACCATTTTTTAGCTAATTTATCCAACGTAATGAAAACGAGATCGCTCCTAAGATATTTTTTCCCAACATACCTGCCGGTCCATCAAATGAATATATTGATTCCGATGACGAATTGTGTGTGCTGGTGATGGAAGGCGATGAAAATGCAGGTTTTGGCGAAGATAAGATTTTTTTTATTTTATTTTACACCCACAATAGATATTTATAATAAAACTAAAATTAATATAGGCTTCTTTTTATAATTATAGATCCTTTTTCAGTTGAGGTTAGTGGTAAACGTATTCATAGGGAAAATACAAAAACTGCTATGAATTCGAAAAAGACCCGTTTAAATACGGATAATGTGTCAGGATTTATTAAAGTACGATCATCTTTTAGTAGAAAAATTGTTTGTTGTTATGCTAAAAATATTCATAATATTCAAAGTTATATAATTTTTCTTAATTCAATTAAAAATGAACTAACCGATTTATTAAAAACATTTACCAACAATAATGCTATCAAATTCAATTTAAAATTAGAAGCAAGTTACAACAGGCTACATATTGAAAATTCGTCCGTCAATACAGCGTTCAAAACTTTGGCCAGGGCAATTTTCGTGGATAAAAATATTGGTGAAATATAAGATATGAAATAAAAAAAGAAAAAGAATAAGTAAAAGAAATGTTTGAAAATATATTATGTGAGGAAAATATCATTGTGTATGTCGTGGAGTTTTTTTGGGTTTGATATGTCTACTTCAAAAATTCGGCCGATTTCCGAGGTATCTGTTAAAGTCTCTAAACCGTCTAACGTAGGGTCTACCCATTTAAACCCTCCGTATGGCATGTACTGTGACATTGCTCAACCATATAAGTTATTACCTAGAATATATAAAATTATATTAAAACATATAATTATTTATAAGAATATTCAAACTCACAGTCTTGATAGACTATCCATGATTTTGGGTTTGTTGGGATAAAATCGGGTGTCTTCTTGTTATTTGCTTTCGCGTACCGCATACTCGCTTGCGTTAGACCTCCACGTATACCTATAATAAAAATACTATGTAATATTAATTTAATTTAACGTTTTGCATTTGAAATGGTTCCATACTGTGACTGCGTGTTCGTATTCCTCATCATCTATTTGTTCTTCCGTTAATGTGCTATAAAAATCTTCTTTTAATGGTAAGCACGTTTGATCAAGCTTAGCCCAGTCATATGTAAACTCGTAAGGGTATACACCTTTACGAGTTATTAACGACATATCTTCGGTAGTAAAATGTTTTGAAGTCTCTCTAAATTTTTTAAGATTGAAGGTAATTTAATTTTCCGCAAGTGTTGATAGTTTTGTTGACGTAAATCTATGCGTATCAATATACCGTATAGAGAACTTATTGGAAATATACTTAAGATATAACTTACGATATAAACGATATAAACTTTTCCTCGTTGTTAGGTATTAACGTTATCGAGTTTGTATCATAACCGAGTTCAGTTATGATGAAGTGGGCATCGTAATTTGAAATATTATGGAAAAAGTAGGGTACGAAATTAGGAGTTTTTAATTTTAAGTTGCAAATATTACATAGCGTCTGTCTAAATTTTCCTGATAAATGACAATGATCTGCCACTTAATGATTAGAAAGTGTGAATTTGGTATTACACATATTATATCTGGTACAACTACTGTGTGCTCGTTCTTCTTCACTTGATAAAATTATTGTTATGTTGATGTTGAAAAGATTTTCAATTTTCCTCGCTATTTCCACCACTGTTACTATAAAATACTTGGCGATCTCTTCACTTGTCTCTGAACCACGGTATATAACTGTTGTTTAAGGTATATCGATTTGTTCTAATAGTTCTGTGGGTAGTTTATCGCTCGCTTTAACACCATAACTCATCGGTATATGCTTTTGGAATGCTGTTGTTTTTTTTTCCTTTTGTTTCTTCGATCTTTAATAACAGTGCTTCAAAATCGGCATAAATGACTATCGGACCAGGGCGCACCAAAGGGGGTGGCTAACGGGCTTTAGCCCCCCCCCCCCATAATGGCTAGCCCCAAAAATTTTGATAATTTTATTAGGTTTATTGACAATTGACATTTGACTTTAAATTATTATAAAAAAAATTATCAACTATAGTATATCAATTATTTTATTTAAGCCACCTTCCTACTTAAGAATCATTTGAATATTCTTTAAATAAACTTTTATTTTTCTGCAAACGTCTGAACCAACTTTGTTCTAAATGGAATTTACAGCAAACTATTTTACACTGCGGAAAACTCTGAAGAACAGCATTGTGTGCAGCTTTAAGATTTCTGTACATATTTCAAAATAAATACTACCTATTAATATTAAAATTATTTGAATTTAGCCCCCCCTAAAAAAAAATCCTGGATGCGCCCCTGCTATCGGATGACGTTGAGTCTTACTTCAAGCCTCAAATTGTAACGTTGTCCCTTCTGCGCTGGCATAACCATTAATATAGGTTTATATGATTCACATATTTTTATATGTTCGTCTAAAGCCGCCTGACCGCTTGATTTATTTTTTTTCCGACTATCGAAATGTTTAAAAAATTTTTTACAAAAAATCAGATGTTCCATGTATGAAGTTTTCTGTGATCGGATAAGTATAGAAAAATTTGAAATATAGCTAAAGCGACTTTTTTCGCCTTCCGTGAATAACAGCAGATCGAAATGTTGTTCATTCTCTTCATCAGCTACTTTCAGAGGGTAAACTCTATATGTTGGAGATTTCAAAGGTGATAGGAATTTTTTTTCAAGTCCATAAGCATTTACAGATACATTATTTTTTCTTTCAAATATTTTTGCATCACTTTATGGTGTCGGAAATGTAAGCCCAGTAAAGTCATATTTTTCCACATATACGGTATCATTTTCTCCGACCCTATATTTTTTTTCTCCCATAACATGTTTTGCTATAATAGCCCATTTAAAGCATTGCTCATCAATGTTTTGTAGTTTAATGATAGCTTTTTTGTTTTCTATGTAAGTAGTTAAAGGTATGTAGAAGCTAGCACCAACAAGTATGTATTTGTACATACCTAGTAATACGCCATCAATATGGTCCAAGGTAAACCCATTATCCTTTCCCTAATAAATATCTTCCTCGCATAATATATTTTCAAACATTTTTTTTACTACATCGCCGATATTTGTATCCGCGAACATCGCCCTGGCCGATGTTTTGAATGTTCTGTTCAAGTACGAATTTTCAACATGTGGCCTGTTGTAAGTTGCTGAAATTAGAAGCTTCTACCTGGTATATGGACGGAAATTTTACAATGGCTCCACTAATATTCCAACAAATTTACGTTATTCGAGTTAAAGTAAATAGTTTTTTTATAACTGCTGCTTTTATTTTACTTGAAAATAAAACAGAGTCGAGTTACGAAAAAATGCTTCAAATCATTATTCATAAATGTTCCGAAAGAAATTTGTTTCCAGACCCACAAATAATTAATGTGAACTTTGAAAAAGCAGTAATCAATGCTATAAAAACTGTTATTGGAGAAGATGTACATATCCAAAGATGCTTTTTTCATCTATGTCAAAGTACCCACAGAAAAATACAAGTTAGGTCTTGAACAACTGTACAGGTCAAATGAAGAGTTTTCTCATTTTTGTCGCATGTTAAACAGCCTGGCGTTTTTACCTATAAATGATATTAATACAGATAAGTAGTGAAAACGTAAAATATAATTTGCTAATTAAAAATATGGGAAGGTTAGGTTAAATTAGTATAAAACATTTTATAAATTTGTAAATACATAAATTAATATTTTTGAACTGCTATTATAAAATTATAAAATCTCATGATTAGGGCCCGGTACTTGATGCATTTGCACCATTTTTTTCTAATGTTTATATTCGAAACTCGTCTTTATAGAAATTTGAATTATGTCACACAAAATTCAATAGTACAAATTTAATTTTGCGTTTTTACTTATTTTTTGATATTTCTGGGTTGCATTTTTTTCGACTTTTTAGGTAATCAAGTTAAAAAAAAAAACTTCAAATGTCTATAAATAGCTTGATTTTTTTCAATGTTTAACATATTTAAAAAGTGTCATGCCTAAAGAAGCTACAGATTTGGTCGAGTATTTTGAGCGCACATATATAGGGGCGTATAAAAGAGTTAGAAACGGGCAATCGGAGACAAGTATAAAATTTCGAAAAACATCTCCCAATTTTCCACCATCTGTCTGGAATGTAAGAGACGCAACATTAAACCATGGAGATCGGACTAACAATATATGCGAGGGATGGAATAATCAGTTTTCAAACATAGTAAGTATTTATAATTTGGTATTAAAATTCAATAATGTAATACAATATGTCTAATACTGAAATAGGTGAATCACTAGCATCCAACAATTTGGAGATTGATTACCAAGATGCGACATGAAAATGCAGCAGACGAAACTAAAGTCGCACAGCGTCAACTGGGTACTATTGGACGACCACCGAAAAATAATAGAAAAGATAGATTAAAAAAGCTTTGTGAAGAATACAGAGATGGCAGGAGGGGAATTCCAAATTTTTTAAATGCTATTGCTAATTTTATTAGAAAGTAAAATACAATTTTCTACTTATAAAAACAAATTTTTTTTTACATTGTAACTCAGGTACATTTTATTTTATATTATTTGACTAATGTTCTTGCAGTATATTTTATGATATTATAACGATTAACGTAATTTTTTATACTTTTAGTAATATACAGCTTATATAGGTTGAATTAATTTTATGAGTTAATTTTTATAATTTAATATTTAAGCTAATATTTTCAGAAAATGTAGGTATTTTTTTATAATTAAATAATTTGATATTTGAACTGGTTTTATTAGAAAGTATAGTGTAATGTACTAATTTTCGGAAAAACAGATAAATTTGGATAATTTGTCCTTGGATATTTTGACCTATTATACATCATAATTTTTCGCGGTACACTCATGCACTGGACCACAACAAAAACTTTGGCTACGCCAAATTCAGTAAGGTTTTAACTGTGCAGTGTACATTATACAGTTTACCTACATATATATCTGCAGAATTAATTGACATTTAACTGTCACAGTTTTATCGATCGGTATTTTCAAATAACAGACATTTTTCGCGGCACAGTAGTGTGCCACGGCACACCGATTGAGAACCACTGATGTACGGTGTAGTTTGAACAACGTACACCGATAGTGTGTAGGCAATAAAACAGATGAAAAACACCGTAAACGGACACGGAGTAAAAACTGAGGAATTTGATTTTTTGTCCGTGTTCGGTGTTCGAAATGAAGAAAACCGAAGGTGTATGTCCATATTTGGCGTTCAAACTAAAACCATGCAGTTCTAAAAACTTTTTAAATTAAATAATAATAATAAATTAACAAATTATGTACAAATTATTAATATTCTATTGATTATTTTTAAAATTCTATTATTTTTACATACTTCGCCACTCACTTCTATTATATAGAAGAGTTTTATATCTTTAGTTGCTCTTTGAAAGGTCAATACTATTATCTTTTTTAATTATTTGTAGTGTGGCTACTGAAGCAGCTATAGCCAAACACTTGGTACGTGATACAGGTCCCATATTGAAAGGAAAACGTATTAAAAAAATAAGCACTCAAAAGTGTAGCGTATTTAAAAAAACGTGGACGCTGGTAGATAACTGAAGACAATATTGCGTAGTGTGCGGATGTACGAATAAAACGATCCGTGTTGTTTGAACACTGTACCTACAATGATATAAAACGGATAGTGTGTGTTGTTCATCGTTGTACGAACTAACTACACCGTACACGGTACACGGACAGATAAAACCGTAGTGTGTGGCCACTTTAAATCCGCTAAAATCAAATAAATCTTATCAATTTATATCTTGTGATAAAATTTTCGGTTAGAGGGCTCATAAGGTTAATAATCGTGAAAAAAAAATAAATATTAACGGGTGGTCGGGCGGCGGTTGTGGTGGTAGTAAAAAATTATGGCGGGTGGTGGAGATGGTGGCTGGACCGAGCGAAGGGTATTGGTAGCTGGACCGGGTGGACCAAGCGGTGGTTGGCTGCTGTTGGCGGGTGTAGGGAGGGCCAGAATATACCTTCATATACTACTATTGACTCTTCATTTAGGTGTCTTAAGCATACTAAAAATTGTTCGATTTGACTAATATCAGTTGTCTCGTCAGCAAGAACAGAAAAAAAACTGGATACTAATTATTCTTCAATAGAAACTTAAAAATAATTTACTGTTCATTACGTACAGCTCATGTTTCTGTTATAATGATAACATATTATATTGATAGACTAGTAATTTATATTCTTAATTATTTATACATTATATTTTTGAAATAAATCAATGTATTAAATTAAAAAAAAAATAGAATACCTCCTTCCCCCCCTCAAATACGCCCTTGGTTAAAGCTTTAATATAAACGAAAAAAAAATATGAATTGGGTAATTAAGATAACACTAAGAAAAAATATCACCGTGGGCCCAATTCAAGTATTCTCAAATGTGAATAACCATGGACCCATTCGAGTATTATTAAATAACACCAGGGGCCCAATTCTTATTTATATATAAAGAGCTATAAAATTAAATCTTTATACGATTATATTGACAATATTTTTAAAATTTAGTCAACGTGATATCATTAGAGGCTGGAAAAACCATTTAATTATCGACTATTAAATAAATTTGTAAATAATTAAAGAACAAAATATTTTCTTTATTTAAACAAGACAAGTAACTATTAATTTTTAAAGGATCATTCAAAGCATAGCACATATTCAACTAGATACTTTTATAGTCTTAGGAACCCACCTAAGTGTAGAATATTCGAGTTATTAAGATTTTTATTTTTTTTCCACCACCTATATATTTATTGCGCTTTAAGTTAAAAAAATAAATAAATATAAAGTTATTTTCATATACATGCTATGCATATTTAATAATTTGTAAAAAAATGTATTTTTTCTTTCTCAACCTGTATAAGGTTAAACCTCTAACATAATGTTGAAAGAAGTTTTTCTAGTTAAAAAAAAGTTATCTATTGAACAGTCATCAAGTACTTGAAATTTAAAATCTTAAGAAACTATTGATGGTTCAATGAAATAACTTAACAGTCATTATGGCCCATGTATTTTTTCATATTTAACTTAAAAAATATTGAAAAAATATTTTTAATTATATTTGAATTCAATAAGATGTCAAAATATCAAATAGTTATACATTTTTTTTTTCAGTTATAAATAATTGTTGTATATATTATTAATTTAACAACATCAGATGTAATTTTTTTTGCTTATTTAATATTAAATAAATAAATAATTGCATGCATATTTTGTCTTTTTAGCTCCTGCAACTTCCGAGCCCTAGTAATAATTAACTTCTTGACTGTTATAAAGTCACCAAATTCAATTTTTTAACAATATAATATTGATGTTAAGCCTTCAATTATATTTTAATTACAGAAGGCAGTCAATACTTAAAATAGATGATGTCTGATAATACATTTTTCAATTTAAGAATCATACTGAATTTTAACAGCTTTGTGAAAGAATATATTATAAATTTTGAATTAAATATAAAAGATCAAGTAAAATTTTATTTCTAAAGTTATATTTTACTATAATACAATTACTTTAATTGTACTTAAAATTAAAAAAATTATAGTTGTACATTTTTTTTAAATAAAGTGTACAATAAAAAAATTACCACTGTTAAAACTTATCATCCATAATATTGACTAAAGGAAGAATAAAAAAAATCAACAACAAATGAAATGCCTTTTTATATACTTCAACAATATGAATACAACTTAACTTAAAACACTATTTTATAGTTAGACCAACTTCTCAGTGAAAATTAATAGTTTAAAAAAAAAAAAAGTAATTACTGTTTATGTTCTTCCAAAAATGTAATAGGAAATGTCAAAGTGGTCATAAAAGAATAACAATTAATAAAAAATTAAATTATAATAATATAAAAAAAGGATATTTCTCATACATTGTACTAAAAAATATTTGTACATAAATCAACTACCTAGTCAGTCAAAAATAAAAAACTAATTTTACAATTTTTAATACTTAATATAACAATTTTGATCTTCTAATTATAAAGTATTTATAAATATAAAATTAACATATTATAACAGTATTCAAAAAAATTTTAATATAATAATAATAAACAAACAGGAATTTTTAAGGAAAAGAATATGTAATTTCAGAAATCACAAGAATAATAGTTAATAAAAATAAAAAAAATGTTTGTAATGTTTCATTAGTTGTATAACTTATTTAGTTTCATAGCGATCAGTTTGATCTGAAAAATTCATTATAATTAACTCACTAAAAACATATTAATACATTTAATGACATTAACTCCTTAAATAACAACATGGCAACATTATCTAGTAAAGAAGGTAATTAAAAATTATGTAGAAATAAGTCACTATAAAATATAAAAACATACGAAATTTTAAATTATTTAATTAAATATATGATACATACCAATGTATAATCGGGTAAACTTCGCCATACCTTGACATATATTTTTTAATATATTCTGACACTTTCTCCTTAGTGATATTATTTATTTTTAATTTATCCGGTCTTTTGCACTGTAATTCTTTTAATAATACATTTGAATTTAACTGAAAAAAATACATTTTTTAATAAAACATGATAAAATTAATATGATAAAATTACCTTTTTGGCAAGGAACTTAAAATCTTCATTATTTCTTATACGTGCTTGTTGACAAGTTGTTTTGGCATATGATCCTAAGGTCTTAACTATAACAGTGGCCATTGAATGATAATAATCAACTACTTTCTTCACTTCTTTTCCATTGTCAGGAATAAGTTTTAATACATCTATAGATAAAGACATCATGCTTTTAGGTATCATATGCTTTCTCTGACTTAGCAATTTCTTTAATTCAGTTGATTTTTTTTTATTACAGGTGTGTTTATGTCTTGATGCTTTGAATTTTGTAACAATAGGCGTAATAATTTTATTATCTGTTGTTTCAAATAACTGTTCAATTTGAGGGAATTGAAAATTATTACCTTGAACAGTAGATGTGGATGGCTGAAGGATAGATTTGGCTTCATTGCGTATTTCAAATGGATGGCATTTCATAAATGGCTTTTGCTTTATTGTGTTTTGGTTCAAATTGATAGGACGTACTTCTGATTTCGGGGAAATAGGTGATGTTTCACCTTCAATCATGAATGTAACTCTTTTCTCTTTAGGTTTTCTTAAATGACCATCAACATTAATACCATTTCGTCTTTTTAGAGCTGATTTTGTTGTAATGGCGACACCATTTTTTAATGCTAATTTATGTATACTACCCTTTCGCATTATATTACGTTTTGTAGCTGGTATTTTGTCATGATTTCCTTTTAAACCTTTCAGTTTAAATCCCCATTGTCGTTTAATAACAGGCACAACACCATTTTTTACTTTTACATGCGAGACTACTTTTTTAATTATTTTGGGTCTCATATTTTTATACAATTCAATTTCTTTGTCAGTTTCATTACAAGTAATTACTTCAGAATTGGTAAGATTAGTTGAGACAAACTTACGTGGTACTAAATTTTCTTTTTCAAGCTTTGACTTTTTTAATAAAGAAGTGAATATGGCTTTAGCAAATTTATTTTTTCCAGATAAAGGAATAGTCTTAGGGGTCGGCATCAAATCTTCACTTAAAGTATTAGAAGTTACACCTGTTTGTTCATTGATAAAAGTAATTCTTCTATTTTTATTACAAACAGTTTGCAACCGAGTTTCCGATATGGGTATATTTTTTAATTTTGTTTTATCATTTTTTTGTTTCAAAGTCTTAATTTTAATTAATTTTGAAGGTTGGTTTTTAAAAGAATTACTAATAATTTTAATTCTAGCTAATAAATCTATACCAGACTGAACAGCTCTTGGACATAAATTTTTAGAATGTTCAATTTCTGTATTCATTTTTAGATTTTTATTATAATTGTAATGCTTGAGTAAACTCTCATTGATCAAATTGAAGACATTGGACTCAGCTGATTTCAATAGACATGTTTTAGGAGAACTATCAGGTTTTTTTAAATCTTGATGATCAGGTGTACTGTTAGGTAATATGGCTGACTTAAGAGGTAATTTATACGGATTATTAGGGAGTGATGATGGAGTGTTAAAAAATGTTTGTTGATTACCTAAATGATACTTGGGAATTACTCGTAATTGTGAATAAGAATCTAACTGTGGAAATTGAACTAATGGTTGTTGAGGCGGCATAGAATTTAAACAAGGAATTTGCATATTGACTGTTGAATCTGAAACATAACAATATAATTATTTTTTAAACTTAAAACAAAACTTCAGACCAAAAACCATTTAATATATATATATAAAAAAAAGTATATAATTATTTATCCCAACATTTTTAACTTTTAATTTATGAAGAAAGAATCTTAAGAAAGTAATATTATTTGGCTATTGGTTTATTATGGTAAAAAAAATAAAAAAAATACTGAATTATTTTATAGTCTTTTACAAATTGTAAATCATCATAGTAGTTTATCAGTAGAACTAAGAATGTTGTTATTTAATTTTTATTCTTAAAATACATTAGTTGCAACTAATTTATAAAAATTTAGTTTTCAATAATTCGTACTTATATATATATCATAATTATAAAATTACTAACTTTGGCTTTTAGGATTCAATGTTTTCTGATGTGATAAGAAATGTTGTTCTGGTTTTTTTGTCATCACTCCTTCAAGGTTCTCAAACCAATCATACATCACTTGTTTTCTAAATCTATTAAAAAAAAAATGTTTGTTAAAAAACTATCATAACCATATTTTAAAAATAATTAGTATTTACACATTTTTCCGGTTTTGCTCTATTTTTTGTTCATATTCTTTTCGTAATTTCATACGTTCAAATGATACAGTTTGCTGATTTCGCAATTTATTTGAATATTTATTTGAAACTTGAAATCTATTATTAAAGAAAAATATTGTAAATAAATTATAAGGTACATGTTGTACAAGTAATAATTATTTTTACGTTTTTCGATCTATAACCGATATATCCATATACGAGCATGAATCTATGTTATTTTTGTTTAAATTAATTTCTTCAATTGGTTTATGCTGATCTGTTTTTTTGGGGATTTTAAATATCATTTTCAATACAATCCACTTTTTCCACAACGCTCTAGATTTTTCTACCAAAACATTTATTGTTTCACTATTATTATTGGTTGGTAGTAAGTTGTCTATTTCTTGAATATGCTTATGTAGTTCTATAACTGGATAATCTAATCTAAATTAAATTAAAATTTAACAATTTTATTACTATTTTAAAAATAAAAAAAATTAGTGCATAATATAAATTGAAAAAGGTGAAAATATTTCAAATTTCAAAGAAAATTAAATTTATGTAAATTAATATGTAATTTAATTTAATTTAAACAAATATTATTGTATATGTTCAACTAATTAAATATGACTTTCATACTAAGTATTTTATATATAAATTAATAATTAAACTGCACAAAAAAAAAAAAGAGAACTCCTAAAATTTAAAATTAAGAGCCAAGTATCCATACTTAATTAAACTTAATACCTTTCAATTTTAGTTCTGACATCTTGAGAAATATCTGCCCACTCAGCAACAACATCTATAACTTTAGATTTTGTAATGGTGTTTCTATTTGTAATAGGTAATTCAGCAAGAATTTCTAAAATCTTTAAGTTTTAAAATTTAAAAATACAATTAAAGCAAATACAATTTTGTACAAATATTTAAAAC
Source organism: Sipha flava (assembly GCF_003268045.1). Taxonomy (NCBI): domain Eukaryota; kingdom Metazoa; phylum Arthropoda; class Insecta; order Hemiptera; family Aphididae; genus Sipha; species Sipha flava. Next base: position 2,061,718 of record NW_020273018.1, read on the forward strand.
TACCATTAGCTTAAATGATTCATTTTCATTTGAAGTCATCCAATTGTGAATAATACTCAGTCCACTGAAGTCCATAAATAAACGTTTGTTCATATCATGTTCTCGAATAAATGTTAAGACATGTAAACGACTAACACTGTCTGTAATATGTACCATAAGTCTATTTAAATTCAGTGTTGCCATTTCTTGATCAGCTTTTAATCCAGTTTTTAATTTAGCAATTTCTGTTAGTTGTCTACCTAACTATTAAATAAATATAAATACAAAATTAAAATAATTTATACAAAAAAAAAAAAAAAAAAAAACAATTAGATTTGATATTAACAAAAAAGGGTTTAGGGAAACAATTCCAAGTGCAATGGCATACATTTTATAATTTCATTAGTGAAAACTTTAATGATAATATATTACAGTAAATGTTTTCAAAAGTCATAAAAAAACAACTGTAATAAAGGTTCATATATTCAAAAATTAGAAAAGTTTGAAAAATAAAATATTTCAGTTACTCTTTTAAGTCATATTTGTTTATAATTTGTATAATTTTTTATACCATATGGTACAAATTTAATTATTTATAATATGCATATGGTTAATGAGTAGCAAAGAATTTCTATTTTTTAAAAACTAAAATCAAATAAAAAACATTATTATTCATAAGACAAATAAAACTGGAAATATTTCAAATGATTGTAAACTTAATTATAATTATTTAAATTGTTTATTTTTGTTAAATTTTTGTGTTCAATTACAATAGTAATTATAAGAATATAGAATCAAAATAAAATAGTAATAATGGATTTATAATTTATGATTATGTATAAAGGATGTAGGATAAAAAAGTTCTTGATTTTTAAAATTTATATAATTTTGAAAAATTCAGAAATATTTATTACACATGCATGAGTATAATATATTGTGTATGTTATTAGGATAAATGAGTAAGTTGTGTTATTCTTGTATCCATATTATTATTTAATGTATATTAAAATACCTCTCTTAATTTATTTTCATTGTTGTAAACAGTCCTTTTATTTAGAATTCTTTTTTTTTTCTGATTCTCTCCAGATGCACTATCTTCTGTAGCGTCTTCACTATCTTCTGAATTACTTAGACTAGTAATTGGTGTTGCTTTACTAATAAATCCTCGACATTTTGATGAACCGCAATAACATACTTGAGCACCATCTCTAAAATTTAAGCATTGAAATACATAAATGGAAAATGTTTTTTTTTTATACCACATTTTTTTTACCCAAATATTTGAAAACTATAATCAAATGTGATTTCTTCACCTTTCTTTATATATCGAGTGCTAAAGAATCCAATACGAGACTGTCCCAAAACATGCCACTAAAATTAATAAATACATTTTTAATTAAAAATTAAAAATGATTTTTAGTTCTATATTGAATAAATATATAACATAAAATAAAATTTAAAATAATTTTTCAAAAATATTGTTAGGTATTACTTTAGAAAGGGGAAAAAAACCTAATATATTAATGTGATAATAATATTTAAATGGCCAAGTCTTATTATCAACACAAAAATTTAAATACAATCAAATATCAGTATATTTTTTAAAATCTGATATATATTGGGTAAAGATGTTTATTAAATTTCTCCAATAAATGGTTTGGTTATTGTATTATTTTAAAATTTAAGCGTAGCCTGCTCTAGACAACTTAAAATTGAGAGTTGTAATAATGTTAAGGTATTACAATAAAAGAAAGCCTAATATTTTTGATTTAAAAAACCTATGACAAGTATCAAAGGCTAATAATTTGGTAGTTGTTACGTAGATAAACTTAAAAATTTCCCAGACTAAGCGGGTACTAATTAAAAATGTAAAATATAAAATAAATTAATCATATAAGCAAAATTAAATATAAAATAATCTGTTCAATTCAAAGTACAATAAATAGTAATAAATCAAAGAGCAATTTTTATGAAAAGTGAAACACTATATAAATTACACACTTCAAACCTTACCTTTTCACCAACTGAATTTGGATCACAACTATGGTTAATAAATCTAGTTAAGTTTCCTTTTGAAGTTGAATCAATAATTTCATCAGAATTTAATTGGACTAAATAATTTAGATTTGCATACTCTTTTTTTCTTAGACGATTACACATTTCTTTATAATCAATAACCTCACCAACATATTCATTAATCAAAACACCTCTAAAAAATTATAAAATATATTAATGTCATAAAAATAATTGGTAACACAGAATTCATGTACTTAGGAATATCTTCAACAGCACAGATTCCATAACCTTTATTTTCTGTTTTAATAATTTTTGTTTTTTTGAATTGTTTATTTTGAAATTGTTTGTTAGTACAATATCGCTTAAGAGAACAACCAGATCCACTATAATAAAATATATTAATATTAAGAACAAGCATACAATTTAAATGTAAATTGGATATATTCACCATTCAACTTTAAGTAATCGATTAAGACATCTGTCATCACAACCAGTAATTCCCTCAAGTATATCTTCTTTAGATAATGTGCACTCACAATAATCATTTATATCTCCAGATATTACTCTATTAATATAAAAAAATACATTGAAAAAAAAAATATTCATTTTTAAATAATTTTGAGACTATATAAAAAATAAGGAAAAAATGATCAAATAGTACTTTAAATAAATTTAATAGAATGCTTACCTTTGCTTTAGTGTACGTAGAGCAGAGATCTCAGAAGGTGGATATAATTTTAAAGCTTGCCTGGAAATATAAATATTACAATTGATATAAAAAGTTATCAGATTAGAGATATAATTTGAATGAGTCACTGAAACAAAACATTGTCTAAAATAATTTTGCTCTTTAGTTAAAATATTGACAAACACATAGGGTGCAATAAATATAATTCAATGTTACAATAATATTATAAGAACAAATTTAAAGACAGTAATAAAAAAAACATTATGATAAATTAAGAGATTCAAATAATGGATGAGAACATGAATTAGGTAAGTTACTGTAACAAAGCTGATAGAATTGAATTACATTTATAAATTTAAAATTAAAGAACCATTGGTTTCAAAAATCGATTTTGAGCAAAGAAGGATAGATTTATCTGACTATTGAAAGAAAGTTTGCATTGCTATAATACTTTATTAAAATTTTCTAACTTTATAGTATGTATATAATATATATGTATATATATAATATGTTACCAGCAATATGGATAATCCGGTATTTTGCAAAATGCCAAAAATCACTCACCAATATACGTAATACGAGCTTTCCCTAAGTATTATATATAATGCCAAACGTGGAGTAGGCAATATGATGAAAACAAGCGAAATTGGGCATCACCTATTACCAATAACTTTACTTAACCTTAATCATAAATGTACATGCACGATTTAAAGCAATACAGATTAATATTATTTAACTACTATAATAATAATTCTAAGGTACAATATTGAATGTACTAATAACTTTATTACAATATCGTAATTTTTCTCATCATTTTCGTGTTTCATTTTGATGTTGCAACTATGTCTACGATTTATATGAAGTCAAATTTTAATTACTACAAATTTTTTTTAAAAATTTGGCCATTGATACTAATTTTTTTATCTGATGAACAGTATAATGAATTGATAAAAATTCAATCCACAGGAATTGGCCAAGAATTTTTAAAATGTGTTTGTAAGTCCATGCGTTAAAATAAAAAGTGTATTTGTCTTAAAAATAACATTGTGTGCATTTCAAAATGTCACTTTTCTATAACATGTTATAATAAGTAAATAGTAGTTTAATTTTATCTATTATTATATAAATATTTTTCTTAAATGTTGTTTGTAATATGAGTAATAATGTATAATAATTATAAGAATCTTAATGTAATATAATAAAATGTTTTGTACTTTGCCAAAAAAAAAAAAAAATTGGCATTTTGCATAATGCTTAATTATAAAATACCTAGTTTATATGTAAAATAATATTGAAAATCATATGTTTATTTATATTTCCTAAAACGGGTTGGCAATTTTCATAATGCCTAGCAGTGGCGTACATTCAATCTTGCTCTGGGGGTGGTTTAACAAAAATAATCGTTATCTTTTTTTTTTTTCATTGTATAGATAAATAAGATATATAAGTACAATAAATAGATATTATTTTATACAACTTTTTTACCAATTTACAATTTACTTTTACATAACAGTAAATTAATAGCTATTGGAATATAAAAACAGCTTAGTTAACAAAACTTTTCAAATACCTATCAATATAATTATTTAATTATCATAATATTTGTATAGTTGTATATTTTAAGTTCAAAGCGTAATAATGAAACTACGAATAAATTACACATCATAAATAATAAAACTTTTTTTTTGGCCAGGGGGGGTTGAACCCAGACACCCCCCCCCCTTATGTACGACACTGATGCCTAGGCATTTTGCAAAATACCTGAATTACCCATTTTGCTGGTAGCATTCACATTATAATATATATACATTTAATTCCGTTTCCTAGTCATGACTATCAATCAATGACTATAAATTACTATTAATCAAGAGGAATAAATAGCATATAGTTATGTAAGCATTCAATTTTGAAGTCAATGTTACCTATTTTAAAAATTAAATAAAGCCATTTGTTTTTATTTTATAAAATTGAATATTACTTATAATTTTTCCTCTTTTATTAGAAAAACTAGTTATTCCTTTAATTATCTCTTTATAGCCTTTGGGGTTATAATATATTTAATAACATAGTATGAACAATTTTAATAGTGTTTGACTACTTGTAATATTTAATAAGTGATGAGAAGAAAAATCAAAGTGAAACTAATACATTTTTTGGCTCTGAATATAAAATAAAATAGGATAGCAAAGATATGAATATAATTATTGAATGATATTTCCAGTTTTAACAATTCATTTTTATAGTATGAAGTTTATAAAATTAATAATAATACCAACTTACCTGTTAGGTCTATATATATTTTCATTAACTAAAGTGAAATTGGTATTTTTTAATTTTTGATCAAATTCTTTATCATTGATCCGAGCTTCAAGTAATTGATTTTGATATTCTTTATACATTTCGTCTGCTACTTGATCATAATTAACTTGTGGAACTTTCATATCATCAAGTATTTCCATATTCTTACTCTTAGGTTTAATTCTTTTTGATTGTCTCCTATTTTTTTTGGGTGACTTTGTTTGTCGTTTTTTCAGCTTTAAATGATCAAAAACAGAATATTTTAATATATTCATATCATCAAAACTTTTAGAACGTTTAAAAATACTATTAGTTTTGATCTGGAAGTTATCTAAACTTTTAGAACGAATACTTCTAAATTTATTCCTAGGATTGTACCTTACATGATCCAAATTAGATGATAAGGGTTTAGGTACCAGCAAATTATTGGATTGAAAAGTTTTATTTTCATCTGATTGATTCATATATTTATTTAATTTATCTAATTGTTTTTGTTCTTCTAGATTTACTGAAGATATTTTATTAATTACAGTTATATTTGATTCTTCATCACATTTTTCAAAATGTTTTGAATTAACAAGATCAACATCTGTATAAGTTATTGTAGAAATATTTTTACCCGTATTTTTATTTGTCTTATTTTCTTCATTATCCAATTTATTGTTTTTATTTAGCTGTTGGTTATCAGTAGACAAATATGATTTTTTTAATAAAGTATCTTTTAAATTTAAATGCATTATTTCATTAGAAAGATTATAATTAATGCATTTTTCTAGTATACAAATTTTACTTTCTACTTCATTTGTATATTTGAACTTCCAAGATAAGGAAGCTCGGCGAATTTTTGGTTTTGATGGACAGTTTTCAATAATTTCATTAATATTGTCAGCACTCTTTGAATATTTTTTTGATTGAATATTTTTAATATTATTCCAATCTATTGAATGTTGTATAATACTATTTGACTTTTGGGCTTTATCCTCTTTATAATTTTCAGTAGTACTTAATAGTTGTTCTTTTTTACGACCTCTTTTCTTAGCAGCTTTAAAAGTCATACATTTTTTTTTTTTAACAGTTTTCAGTCCATTTAATTGTCTATAATCAGTTTTGTTACCACTAGTCCTACAAGATCTTCTTAATTCTATGACATTCAGTTCAGGTTCACAATTAATAATATCATTGAAATCACTAGTTGAAACATCTGTAATAGTATCAGACATATCTAATGAAGATTGTGACTCTTCCATCATCATTTCCATCTGGCAAGATTGTGTCCATCGAGATTTAACTTTCACAGGTTTTTGATAATCCATAGGAGAACTACTAGAAGACATTTTATCACTAACTAGTTAAATGTTTGCATTGATAAATCACTGTTTTTTTAACAGACAATACAACTCAGAATAATATGTTGTTTCAATTTTAGTATTTCTATAATCTTCATTTAAATTTTTTTTTTTTTAGAATCCGGTATTTCGCTTCACAACAAGAGATATATCTATGGACAAAATAAAAAAAAACATAAATTAGGCTATATAACAGTAATAATTTTCAATCTAAATTTATATCCCTAGTCCCAAACCATTTTCATAATGGTCTTAGGCTAGTTTTTGTATTTTTTAAATTACATAATACATAATAAATATAAATTGTTAGCTAAATAACTAAACTCTGTTTTATGAGGGATCATGCTGATTTTTCATAAGCTAATATCCATATTACACTGAACTTAAGTGAGTAAATTCAGGATAACAGAAATCTAGGATGCTGACATGCAAAAGCATCTCTTGTCCCAATCTAAATTATAAATACTATAAATAGGTGTTTCTTTGTATTATTATTCATTAAAATACCAATTAAATCAATACATTTGAATATTTGTAAGATAACAAAATATAGTATCGAAGCAAGTTCTTACTATATATAAATATGTGTGTATATGTATGTATATATTTACAATCAATTTAATTTTCAATTAAAGTCCATACAAATTATGCAAAACTTTAGATAGTTGTCAATTGTATACATTTTTGTTCAAATTAACATAATGCTAGTTTTAAATATTTAACTATCTAAAATAATATTAATAAAGTTAGAGGTAATTATAACCTAACATTTATAATTATTCAATTTTACTTAATATTATAATCTAATACAAGTGATAAAAAAATTGATACTTTTTAATATTATTATTTTTACATTTAATAAAATCCTAAACCAAAATATTGATGAATAATACTTACGTCAGAGAATTACTGGCTATTTATGAATATTAATAGTAGTTGACAGTGTCGGATGTTGAAATTGAATGATACCCAATTACTGAGTTTTACTGTGGTCATTGATTATTACTTATTAGTAAAAAATACTCATACACGATTTATAAACAACGTTTTTACATATATTTTGTCTAGGAGACATCAAAGAGAAACTAATTAATTTTCTTCAAAGTTAAAACATTTATTAAAATAAAACAAATGAATAAAGAAGAGTTGAGAACACAAAGGCCTTAATACCTACATTAATTTGTACTGTAATATAAGTGAACACTATTTAGCACATCATAGAATCTGAGGTATATTCTGTGGTAGAATGCAGATCAAAGAAATCGTAAAGATGGAAAAGTGAACGCTTATCAGTTATCACCAAAATGATTAACCATAATTCCATGTTTTTATTGTGAAAATACAAACCAAAATTACATATTTATACGCAAGATAGCGTATACCCCAAACATTTCTTTCATATACATTATGTTTCGGGGGGGGGGGGAGTAGGAGTAACCAACCAATGGCATATGAAAGTATTTATACTAAAAATGATGAATACTATTGAAAGAGGTGGTTTAACTTTTTTATTTTGTAAGTTATGGGTAATTAATTTTTTTTTAACAAAACCAAACCTACCACCAGAGGTAGTTCGTCAGGGGAGACTAAGATATTGCGTCTCTTCTTAAAAAAAAAAAACAGATATTTATAAATAAATAACTATTTAAAAATGTATAGAAATATTTTTATTTTTATTTTAAATATGCTATAGTGTTTTCTATATTTATTATTATAAATTTTAGGCCACAAAATATAAAATCTATTTTAGTAATTTCGATGACAGTCGCCGTTTCAATGAAACTGACATCCAACAGGTTCAATCATTAGAACAATCCCTAAAACAATACAAAGATCCCCAACCCATTCACACTGATAACCAAGCAACACAATGGAACTATAAATATGACTCTGTTAAGTACCTTAGTGGTTTTTTGATGAAAAACTGACATGAAAAATTCATATAAATAAAAAATTCACTTATAGCTATGCAATAATGAACACACTTTACCCCTTGGTAAACTATAAATCAACTCTCCAAATGAAATCGTCCATTGACGGTGTTGTTAAATATTAAGATTATTATACACCCCAATAATTCGACCATTAATCACTTACGCCTGCCCAATGTAAACAGCAGCCTCCTCTACTAAAATCAACAAAATTAAAATCCTTCAAAATAAATCCTTAAGAGTATGTTTAAAAGCCTCATGGTTCATGAGTAATAGACAAATAAGTACACAATGATACAACAATCTCACTTCTCCAAGACTGGGGATACAAATTCAACTCAAAAGCTTTCACACAAATCTCAATACATCCAATAACGCACACTTCTACAACTTGGGAAACATAAAGTCGGCATTTAAAACCACGCTTACCACAAGATTTTCTTCTACCAGATTCAAATGAAGATAAAGAGGAAAATCAACCTTAAATTACCATTGAATTTACCCATAAACTCAGTGGCGTAACTGGTAAAAAACTTAGAGGAGGCAATATAATATATTTATTATTACCAAAACCCTTACATCCCTTCCTCTCACCAGTTAAAACATATTTTTATTGTATGTATTTTATACACTATATCTAATTATTTGGTTTTATATAAGTCTTTTAACTCATTTTATGGTTTAGATAAATATAAATTGTAGGTAGCATGTGCTAGGTACCAATATTGTTAAGTAATATCCATAAGAGTTCATTAATAAAAGATGCTATTTGTACTGTTGGATTATCTGGGGGGAGGGGGAATCATACCTTTATCACTCAAAAGATTGTCAGAGGGGGCACTTGTCCCCCCCTTGCCACCAACAATTACGCCACTGCATAAACTAATAGGTTCAACATAAATTATCGCAATAGATGTCAATGTATTTAATGTGAGAAGGCACATGGTAATATGAGCACTAGACAGGTAAACAATAAAAACTGGCGATGTTTACGATCGCCCGATTATTTATACCTACTCCAAAATTGTGGTAAAAAAAAATGTGGTAGTATGTAGATAATATAATATATTATATATTATATATATATATATATATATTTTTTTTTTTTTTTTGATCGGTTCAAATGTGTAAAGTAGAATGTAAACTTATTAAGTTTATACCATTGAAGTATCTATAGTTTTAAATTTTAAAATTGAAAAAATTGTCAAAATATGCAAAAGTATGCACTCTCAAATTTTAGATCTGATATCATGGCACCGATAAATGAATTTATTTCCCACTTTGCTATTTTTAACCATAATTAACAAAAGTATGCAAATGCTAGAAGTCCCTAAGCCTAGCCATAAGTGTGTACTGTTACAGTTACAAATGAAGATTAAAAGTAATTGATCTGATTATAATTTTATTTAGTTCAGCATTTTATTGCATGTTACATAATAATAAAAAAATAATAATAATTGTTTATTATATATATTATATATACAAGTATTGTAGATTGTAGATAAATTAATAATTTGTATTAACTAACGAACAATAAAATCAATTTTTTTTAACTTAGACCTTCCTTATATAACCTAACCTTAAACTATACTTTTTTATGTTCAAGTCTGTGAAACATCACATTTTGGTAAATATTGAGTGTAAATCATAGACGTGTTCTGACTTTTGTGGGGGAGGAGACATTTTATAAATCGTGAGACCTAATTTTTAACATTATAAAACACATACATAATACTACTGTATTATATTTTTCTTATATGCGTGCGCAAGGGGTATGCAGGCTATTATAATAACCCAAAAATGAAAAGAAAAAGAACGAGGGTTAAAAGAGTGAAAGGTAAAGGAAAAGAAGGGGAAGTAAGGATAGTAATGGATATAGGTAAAGATATATAGTGAGTTTGGATTTATTACCTTCTTCCTTGTTTAAGAGAGTGCTTTCGGGGTTACAAAGGTTTGAGGGCTGATTAGTGCAACTAGATAGTCTTATAAGCTAATTAAAATAGCACTTACTTGTTCCGTAGTAGATGAGCCGATGTGTTGATGAACAGACCACTTATAACTACTAAAGGAGTGGGAGTGAGGTTAAAATTAATTAATACAGTATTTAAAGGGTATAAAAGTATACTATATTCTTCGACACTAGCACAGAAAACTTAAATTGTAAAGTGTAATAATCGCACTTAGTAATAGTAAATGCCACAAGAAGCTCCTCGGAAGGTATCGGTGCGCTCTTATGACCAGTTATGTTTTTACATTGGAAAAATGATGCAAGCACTAACAATGTAAGATTCGTTTATTTATTTAATACACATCACATGATGGCACATACGTTATCTACCAATACAGGTTTTACAGTACGATAACTTATATCTATATATACATAACATCTTTCCCTTCTAAAATGTTAATTTTACTCTATATTTAATAATTATTATTACTACATTACATAATGTATACAACAAAATACAATTTACATATTTAATACTATTATGACACTTTACGAATATCATAAATATAATAATAAGCAATCGTTTAATACATAATATGAATTCATAACAAACAAAGTACATCAGCATATTTATTTTTTTTAATTTCCGTTGGATGAACATTTTCATTTAAATAACTCTTTCTTAATTTATTTATGTGCATTAATCTAATTTGACCATCCACCCGAACTAAGTAACTACATGTTTTTAACCTTTTCATAATACGTCCCGCTAATCATTTTTGCCCTTTAGAATTATTTGAAACAAGTACTTTATCATTTATTTCATATTTAATGACAATATTAATTTTATTATTATCCACAACACACGGTGGTTTCAACACGGACAAGTGATTTTTCGGTTTAAATTTATTTATTAATTCTGTCGGACTACAACTTGTACTTGTTGTTGGTGTATTTCGATAAGATGCCAAAATGCTATTAATTTTTGATTGCATTCTCTTCATGTCTCTACAACAAAAATTCTTTATTAACAACGTTTTTATTGTTTGTACACTACGCTCTGCCAACCCATTCGACTCTGGATTATATGGCAGTGAATGCACTCATTTTATACAATTTTTTTTGCTAAATGCTTTAAATTTATTAAACCCAAAAGGTGAATCAAAACGACTAAACAATCCTCTAATACATCATTTGCTACTTGTACCCCATTACAAAACACCCAATCTGCTTACTAAAAACTGTCGATTATAATTAACAATTTAACTTGATTAATTTCTAACAAATCGATATGCAATCTTTTCCACGACTCCGAGGAGTTTTCGCACGGTATATATACTTTTTCTCTTATACTCATATCGTTTTGATTACATTGACATTCTATACACAACTTGATAAACTTTTCTATATCTCTATCAATATTAGACCACACATTATACTATATGATCTTATGAGCATTAATTACAAGTAATCTTCCGCTAAATCTAAAACCATGAACACTTTACAAACCCCCCCCCCCCCACGATAACTTATTAAAAACATCGTCGACTCTTGGTAACGGGTGTTGTTCAATTTGTAAATTCGGATTTAACGTAGTTTTTAAATTTACACAGATTCAAATATTATTATTATTTTTTTGGTACAACCACGATAGGTGATGCCCAATCACTAATTGAGACCATACTCATAATTTTTCCCTTTTTTAATCTATCTAACTCTATTTCTATAGCAGATTTCAGTGCATACGGTATTTGATACGCTCTGTAAAAGACTGGTACACTCTTTTCTTCAACGATAAATTTATCTCATGATCCTTTATACAATCAATTATTTTCTCACTTATTTTTACCACATCAGTAAACCTGTGTCTAATATTATTAACTATTATTAAATATAATTAAAGTTTTTTTGATTTTGCATCTCGACGTTAACAAGTGTTTGGCCTAGAACCTTTATCGGATTACAATTTACGGAACTTATTTTAATAATTTTTTTTCTATTTTACATGAATGTTTTAAATACGTGTTTAAATATTTAATAGGCGTTGTTGATACTGACGCTCCACTATCTATCTCAAACGGAATAACTGCGTCATTAAATTTGATTTTAGTTACAAGTGGATTTCCCCCATTATTCTGAGACAATTTATTTACTAATTCAATACATTCTAAAACATTTTTTTCTTTTTCTTTTACACATTTTCGACGTATGCTCTTTTAACTTACATGAAAAACATTCCCACTCTCTGGCTGGGCATGTACGAATATTGTGCTTCTTCCCACATCGGTAGCATTGACCAAATTTCAGACCTCGTAGATTTTGACTATTTTGAGGCGCTGCCTGGCTACTTCCTTGACCCGTTTTTGATGAATTTCCAAGCACCGATCAGCCTCCAGGTTTTTCATTTCCTGTGAGTACCAATTTCGAAGACGATTTCTTTTGACGCGAGACACTTTTTTTATTACTGACAAAATTTACTTTAGCTGAATTATTCATTTGCTGTGTTTGTTTACACACTAACTTCGAATCCAAAGCAATTGTATACGTTTCTTCGAAAGTTAATGAATCTACGCCGAGTAATTTCCGTTGAAATGACTCATCACTTAGCTCGACAATAAAGCGATCTCGAAGTGCGTCATTTAAAAATGAACCAAATTTACAAAAACTTGCCAACAACTGCGAATGATGAAACAATTAATCCTTGGCCTTTAATTATATCATGAAACATATCTCTATGAAGTTTTAGCTTATCAATATTTATATCATCCTTGTAAAATTTACATATTATTTCGGGTGATAGTTTTGGATCAATTAAAAACATTTCCACATTACATAAAAATGATCGAATTTCAGAGTTAAATCTTAATTGTAAGCCAGAAAGTATATGATCAATGATTTCTTTATATATTTGATTATATTTACTTTCAGGTGAAAATTCAAAGGACTTTGTTACTCCGTCTTCATATTTTTGAGGTTTTTTCGTTTTCTAGATTTTTTTTTGTGGACCACATTATAAATTAAAAAAAAATTTCGACTGACATAGTGACACGCAAGGTACATCACATTTTCGTCGCCAAAATGTTATGTTTTTACATTGGAAAAATGACATGACGCAAAACACTGACAATGTAAGACTCATTTATTTATTTAATATGCATCACATGATGGCACATACGTTATCTACCAATTCAGGTTTTACATTACGATAACTTATATCTATATATACATAACATGACCATGAGCTCAGAACGTCCGTACTGTGACGGCTTATGGGCAACAAGCGGTATCCACTTACTGGCGGCCAATGCCCAAGAGCTCGTAAAAGGGTTTCTTGTCCTTGTTCTAGAAATGGACCTTGGACCGGTCCTTTAAGGGTTTGACCTACTTAGTATGTCAATAGTATATTTTTGGGTTTGGTCATTATTATTTGAATTGTGTTGTCTGAGCGCGTATCGAAAGAATCGTTATTTATTAGTTTCTAATATGTTATATAATATAATGATTAAAGAAACATACTAACGGCCTCCAGAGATATTGTAATTTAATGTGAAAATGATTTGTATCATAATATACAACAATAATTAAAAAATCTTGCCATAGGTACTTCCTGTATCAAAAGTATCAGCAGAACATAGTTTTTCGACTTTGAGAAGTATGAAGATTATCTAATAAATTCTACTTCAAATAAATTATCTTTACGATTTTGCATCAGTGAATATTGATAAAAAATTTTCAGTAACATACATTAGGTACTGATTTAAATAAGTTTGCCAATAGTCAGAGGCGTGCCCAGGAATTTTGAATTGGGGGAGGTTCAACTTTTTTTTTATACAATATTATAATCAATATACATTATGAATTAAAATGAAAAATTATAAGTGAACAAAGCATAATTTTTGTAGCATAAAAAATAAAATCATAAAATAAAGTCAAGTTTGCAAGGTTTCTTTAATAAGCCCGTCAAGGATTTCTTCATTTGAAAGTGGAATATTCATTTTATTATACAACGTTTTAATTGTAAATCAAACAATTTCAAAACTCAAAATATAAACATAATTACACACTTAAAAACAAATTTATATAAAGAATAAATTATATAATTATTATTAAAATAATCTGTGATATGGTATATAATAAATTTACAACTTGAGAGTCATATTTTGTGATTCATGAATGTACGTATTAGTTAGTAAGTAGTTACCAAGGTCTTAGAATAATAATAGTTCACCAATACAGACTAACAAGGAGAAAATGATAAATAAATAAATTGTTATAAAAAAAAATTTTTAAATTGGGAAATATAATCACTATAATTATATGTAAGTAGTTAATACATATTATATATTTGTCAAGTACCCTTGGATGGGTTTAAACCCTCACCCCCCATTGAGCATGCCCATGCCAACAGTAGAACAGTTAACTAGGCGTCTTCAACTTATTTATTTGTTTCGTTATAAAATGCTTTGTCTGTAGGGTTGCCGTACGTCCCGAAAAACCGGGATTGTCAGCAGTTTTGGACTTCGTGTCCCTATGTCCCGAAAAATGTTTTTGGGATGTCTATATGTCCCGGCTTAGACGTTTAAAAGAAATGTTGAATAGTTTAATTTTTATTTTCGACGATTTTATCTCAAAGTACATTTTTAATAGTAATCGATTAACAATAAATAATAAAAACATAATATGTAATTTACACATATAAATATATAGTTAACCTAATATATTTTATTTTATATAAATATTTTTGAATACCTATTATATTTCCGAACATTAATGGTCCTCTAAATTTATTAAAAGTAATTAAAGTAATACAAAGTATATTATTCAATAATGTGTTTGTTTCGCCTTATAAATGTATAGCAACCCTATGTGTATGCAATGTGTAGATGTGGAACTTGGAATTTTTACGCCTGGGGAAAATGTTAAAATTATGCCCTATCATAGACCAATAACCAAATACTCTTCTCGAGAATTTTTTTCTAATAATTAATATACAAACATACTTAATGAGTTTTAACCTAATTTAACAAATTTAAAAATATCAAATTAGTTGTTAATAATTACAAAAATTACACCCTCTAACATTTTACGCCCGGAGATGAATCTTCGTCTTCCACCTCCTAGTTCCGCCCCTGGAAATGTGTATATGTTAATATAAGTGGAAACATTTTTCTGATATTTTATGCTTAATGGTATTTAAGTATATATTATCAGCATCCGTAATAACATTTTTAATACGCGTCTGGCTGGCTTCAAAAATACTCGGCGGCCCTTGGATAATTATAAACAAATGACGATTTCTTGTGATGGAACCATAGGGTAAGCTCTATCGATCGATGGAACGCGGGTCGGAGATGTAGTCGGTCGAGGATGTAGTCGTTGCAGACCCAGCGACAAAGTATACAACCTCTCTGGTCGAGTATACCGATTATCGGGATCCCCACCACCGAACGACAGTTCCACGACAGGGGAACGGGTGGCCGGTGTGGGTTGGGCTGTCCATGTTTAGAAATGCATTTTTTTCCCCGACCACTGTCGCAGTTCGTCACCCTCCGTCCGTTCGTACGTTTTGTCGTTGCCGTGTCGTATGTATACAGTGATCCGTTTGAATCGTTCGTTGTCGTCGCAGTGCGGAAAATGTGAAGTGTTTTCAAACGAATTGTAAATTTTTATCTCTTCCCCTATCCTCGTCGAAATTTCCCAATTTTATCGTCCCTGACCCGATGGATATACACCCTCGCAACTGTCACCGGCACGTTAAAACACCGTCGGAAACGGTGTGATGTGTGCTGGACGAAGCTGACACTATTGTCGCCGTTGTAAAATAATTTCCACGGGTTCAGCTACAGCTTGAGTACCGGAACGGACTTTTGCCGACATCATTGTGCTTGTATTATACCTACTAAATTTGTGTGAGTACGAAACTACAGACTAAACGCTATGTACAAACCTAGTCATGACGTTTTGCTAAATTTTTACAGTAAATATTCTTTTTACCTTAAGATATCTGTGTATGTGTGTTTTCCGTGTGCAAATCGTCCCACACCGGTGCACGATCGCAGCAGTTGTGCAATTGTTTTTGTTTGCCATTAGTGTTTTGTAGCAATTTGTTTACCAATAGGATACATCTACATATTCGTGTATTTACCCGTTCAAATATTGCTCATTAAAATATGTTTGATTGTATAATATGTATAATATCCGTGATAAAAGGAATTATATTTTTTTGATCTTGTAATGTTAGACATGAATTCTGTATATAATAGAAAAATATTTCTCATTCTATTTGTATATTTATAATGTGCTCTTTGATTTTGTGTTCATGTACTCAATCTATCATTACCAACACCTTCAACTTAATGCATTTTTTTTTTTTACTGAGAGATTAATGTATAAATATATATTACTCATGAATATCTATAGTTAATAACCTATGGTTCATTGAGAGTATTTTACTGAGGTTTTATTTTGTTGTTAATTCCTTTATTTTTCCATAAATTAAATGGTAAAATATGTAAGTATTCCATTAAAAAATATATAGGTATATATTGTATAAGATATCTGTTAATAGTAATATTATTACTCTTATTATTTTGTTATAACCTAACTTCTATATTTTGGTTACCAATTATGTAAAAAGGTACAATAACTCAAAAGTTAATTATTAATAAACATTCTTAGAGTATGATAATATTTCTTATCAAGTTACAGTATTGTTAAAAATTATCCGTTCCCATATTATCCAGTAACATATTTTTAATAGGTAATTTTTAAATATGTAGTATTTTGGATAGTAAAATGAGTATAAAAATTAAGTTTATATCTTAATGGTGGTGAAATTCATTACAAGACCTTACAAGTTCTTGAACTTACCTCAGTCCAGAAGTTGAATATTTTATATTTACTTAACTATAAACTATACATACGTAATTGATTAGCTTATTATACTAGCTTTTTCCAATCTTATTAGTTAGCATAACAATGTTGTTTTTCTTAATTATCCAAAGTTGTATGTTTGGTTATATTATCCTCAAGTTTAAATTTTTATTTTGAGGCACTCAACCATTGTATATTTACTTGTTCTTTTTTCATTAATTAACTAACCTTTCCAACTCCAACAATGAGAACCCATCATTCAAATTTGTATATTAATAAAATTAAAACTTCATTTTTTTATATTGTTTTATTATTGATGTATTTAGTTTAATGTATTCTCCTTCACCTTCAAACTATTTGGGATCAGTCACCCTTGTCCTATCCTTTCACTCATCTTAATTTTCTACATCCCCTACGCACCAATTTTTTTATAAAAAATTCAATATATTATTGTAATATTAAAATAAGTCTGAAAATAATTATTAGTAATAGTTATTTTTAAAATCTTCTCATTTATCATCATCATATATTATATTGAACATAGAAACAAGTATTATATAATTACAATAGCTCAATAATATAGATCAGTGAATCCCAATTGGTGGTCTTTAGGTTCATCTCAAGTGCTCCATAATTCCACAGATTATTTTTTTTAAATTTTATACATTTTTTGAATAAAAATATTAAAGAATATACAAAAGTTAAGTATGAAATTCTATATCATAATATGTAATATATACTTGATTTTAACTCGATAAATTTGCTATGATTTGCATTTTTATTTAATAATATGTTGATAAATGAATAGCAAATTGTATTTTTTCACAATATACCTAAATACATTTTATATATACAGTAGTTTCGATAATCCGAAAGACGCAGTAATCCAAAACGAGATTAATAATTAATGTATCACTATATTAATACATATTGTATATGTATCATAATAATATTAAATAAATATTTTAAATAATAAGGTTCATATTATGTAATAAATATTATATTAACTGGCTGTACACACACACACATACACACATATATATATATATAATTATAATACATTTTTTTTCTTAAATTACAATAAAATTGATGTTTTTATTAAACCTTTGGTAATCTGAATGACCTCTTTCCCCAATCTTGTTCAGATTATCAAGACTATTATATACTATTTATATATTTATTTCTATAGTTTATATTATTACTCATTGGTTAATAAAATATCTTTTTCTTCTCCTTTGCCTTATCTTGTCTACTATAGGTGGTATACCAATACTACCTCTCACATATTTATTCTTTATTCTATCTTCTCTTGTCATTCCATTCATTCATCTAAACATTTCTGCAACATTCATACTCTGTTTTATTCTCCTGTCAACCACCCAACACTGAACCTTATAGCATAGTTGGTCTCACTACACTTCTGTAAAATTTACTTATCAGCCTTATTGGAATTTTTTTATCTCATAAAGCACCCATTATTTCTCTCCATACTATTCAACCACACTTAATCCTATGTTTTACATTCATGCCAAAATCCTGTCCTTTTGTACAAATGATCCTAAATATTTAAAGTTCTCGATTTCACTTATCACTTTACCACTTATTATCATTGGGTTCCTCATACCCTTAACTTCTTGGTATCTTCCTCCAAAGTCATACTATATACACCAGGAGTCGCCAACCAGTCGATCGCGATCGACTAGTCGATCTTTCTAGGAATATAGGTCGATCGTTGTAAAAGTTTACTGCTATCGGTTGATCGCAATCGCAGTTCAATCGGATAACGGGAACATTAGATTATAATTATCATGAAAAAACTATAAATAATTTTTCTTTGGAGCTTAGACCTTTTTCTTTTTTTTTTTTGCTCATCAAACAAATCTCTTCCTAAAAACCTAAATTCTCATGGATATTGATCACCAGGTACTTAAATGTAAAATGTAGCTCACTTGTTTGAAAAGTTTAGTGACCCCTGATATATACTCTGTTTTATTTTCACTAATTTTCAATCACTTTCCTTCAAGGGCTAACCTCTACTCATCCAACCTATTATTAACTTCTTCCAGATTTTTTCCTACCAAAACTATATAATCAGCAAACATCATACACCATGGTACCTATCGCTGTGTGTCTTTTGTAACTTTATCCATTACCACAGAGAACAAATAAAGGCTAAAAGCTAATCCTTGATACATATCAACCCTTATGTTAAAATCTTCTGTTTCTTCATACAAACTCTACACAAATTCTCGAGCCTTTATACTTATCTTGAATCAAATTTATATATATTTTTGGGACCTCCTTTCTCATTAATGCACACTTTAAAATTTCTCTTGGTACTTTGTCATATTCTTCTTCTTCTTTCGAGAACTCTGTCATATGCCTTTTCTAAATCTATAAACATGCATAAGTTTTGCTAGTTGTCTAACACAAAATTATGGCTTCATTGTCAATTTTCCTGGCATAAAACTAAACTGATTTTGATGTTGATGTTTCACTTTTTATTCTCTTCTCTTTAATCTTTTCTTCCACAACTTAAATTGCTTTTTCTAATTGCTACTATTCTCTGAATCTACTCATCCCACCACCAGATTTTCTTATTTCTGGCATACTATTGGTTTTATCAACAACTATATTCTTAACACAAGTTACCATTCTTTTCCAAATTTCATTTATATTTTCCTGAGCATTCCATACAGCTTCTTCTTTTACGTTCTTAATAAACTAATTTTCTTTGTTTCTTATTAATTAGCATCACCTAATTCTCAATTCCTTTCCACTTTTTTTACTTATTATATTCGCCTTCTTTCCACTACACTATACCTCCATTATCATCAACCTAAGTTGTATTATTACAATCTCTCCTGGAATCATTTTACAATATTTTACTCTTTTTCTACTGTCTCTCTTCCGCATAAAATAATTAATCAGCTATCTATTTCTTCCACATAAAATAATCAATCAGCAATCTATTTCTTCTACTCTTATATGTTATATGATGCTATTCTCGTTTCCTGCAATATGAGTTGATTATTGCAAGCTCATCCAAAGCTTTTTCTTTGACCTAATTCCTCTTGCCAAATTCTTATCTTCTATGCACTTTTTCATACTCTACTCTCTCACTACCTACATGTTCATTCATATGAAGACTAATAACAGTATCTTTATTTTCTGGTATTTTTTGCATCACTTCATCCATCTCTCAACAAAAATTTTCCTTTTCTTCACATCTTATTTGTGACACATACATATTTATTACGTTTAATACTTTTTCCTCACATATAAATTTTACCGTAATAATTCTATCATTTTTTCTTTCTACATTGATTACCTTACTTTTCATCTCCTCATTCAATATTATTTCAACCCCATTCCTAGTACTAGTTCTGAATATATTATTTTATAACCCTCTCCTATTTCTTTTACTTTCTTTCCTTTCCATTTAGTTTCCTGAACGCAACAAATATTAAGTTTCCTCCTCTTCAATACTTCCACTAATTCACTACTTCTGCTTGTTAACGTTCCAACATTCCACGTGGCTATTATTTATACCTATCTTTCATACCTAAACACAGATTTAATCCAGGACGGCATCAGTGATGTCTCTACAACGTTGACATTACCTGTGTTGGTTAGACATGAACACATAAATGGTGAACCAGCTACCACAGTGGATGTTGGGCTGGTATCATACACTGCATCATCTAGGCCTTCTCCACCTCTATGATACTTCCTCTCATTTGTCTTCCCCGCTGTTTAGTTTTATATTATCTTATATGTTTCATATATATTTCCTTTATTAATTAATTGTTATTAATCTAATTTTTATATTTGTGGGTTGAAAAAAAAGAGTATAAAAATTTACAAAAATATAATAAAAGGGAGTAGTCGCGGTCAATTTTAACTCATATTGACTTGTTTGCCACTCCTGCTCTATATTATTTATCTTATTTTGGTAGTATAGGTTAATTTAAGTATTATAAATTTATTAATGTACTCACAAGTTTTGTTTGAAATTAATCATTTGTAAATCCATAAAAGATATAAAATTATGTATTCAAGGATCATTCATAAACAAATTTTTTTGTGTGTCGCAATAAAATTTTTGAATTTAAATGAAAATAGTAGTTTACCCATCCACCAAAACTCATAAATTATTTACTAGTGGCTGTAACCTATCTATTTGCTATCTAAATAAATTATTAATATTTGTTATTTAACTTCTTCCTAAGAATTAATTATTATATAATTATATAATATAATTTAGAGAGCTGTTCTGATATGGATTTCTAACTTTAAGCTATGTGCTCTGTTGACTGCATATTATTATATTGGCATAATTTGAGAGATGACGATGTAGACATTTGCTCCAGTCTAATTAAAAGCATTAGCCACTTGTTAGTGAAATCATCTAGCTTATGTTTCAAAGAAATTATGTATGTATATGTGTAAACTATGTTTATTTAACATTTTATCTTGATTTTTTTCTTTTTATGAACCACTTTATAAATATTAAATACACATTGTAAATGTATTTATCTCAATTAAAATAATTATGATTATAATGTACATAAACGTGTAAGTTGAATAATATACATCAGTGGCGTATTTACGAGGGGTGATCTGAGTGATATATCACCCCCCCCAGTACCTTTTTTTTTTATTCATTTCACTTTTCTTATTTTTCTTTTAAATGCTTGAGCCTTAAGTCCGTAATGGATTCTTAGTATTTCTTAGTATTCCATCAGTCCGTTATCAATAGAAGTTAATAATAGACATAGACAGTTGTAGACAATATAATTATTATTAGTTTCAAGAAAATCGTGAACATAAGATAATTACGATGAATTATTATTATTATTATTATTATTATTATTATTATAGTTTAATATCCTAATGTTCATGATTAATTTATATATATATATTAATCAATTATATCTGTGATTTAATTTATACTATATTAGCGATAGTGCGTAAACCATGTGTTCAGTGTTCACATTTGCTCTGAGTCCTTTCGTGTTTCGTTTAAAATTAACCGATCGCTGAACAGAATTTTGACATTATTTTGTGATCTAACTTATACTTATTATGAAAATAAATGTATAATATTATTAATGTTGATATTGTTTTTAATAAAATCATGTTATATAAAAGTGCACTTTACGGAAACTGGAAAAGTATGATAACAAGATCCTCCTAGAAGATATTTGTCCCCTTGGCTCCAAATGTACAAAATAGTTATTGTTATATCACCTAGAAAAAAATCCTAGATACGCCACTGATATACACACATTAAACATATTGTGCAGTGCATTGAAAAAATATGTGGGGCTTCTTATAAGTCTAAACCATTAATATGCTGTTAGAAAAAATTATTTATAAAATAAAAATAGTAAATAATTAGGAATCAATTATGATGAATTAATGTTTATATTAAAAGCTTGGTGTATATTTAAAAACGACTAGGATAATTATTAAATGTATAACTGTAATATCATGTCAATGGGAAAAAGTTATCCCGAAACAATTATGACTATAAAAATCAGAAAATTGCATGATTTTGTATTGTATCAATTGGTAGGAGATATACATTATTCTCTTAACCACCAATCAGAGGCTACGGCATCAACACTCTTGTATTTAAAAGTGTTAACTTTACTGCTCATATAACAAAGATTTCATATTTAAAATCCATGTTTAAAATATTATAATTTAAGAGAAAAATGTGCTTTTATTTTAAATTGTAGATAGATAGATTGAAGATAGATGTTATATAATATAACACAATAGTAAGTCTTTTTAATTTAAACGCATACATATTAAATACGTTTAATTATGAAAAATGTATTATAAATTAAATACATTTTTTTAAATTTTTTTAAATTTATTAAGATGTTTTGATTTGATTAAAGTTTAATAATTATACAATAATATAAAAAAAAATATATATTTATTTCTGTGGAATCCATATTTTTCTTAACTATAAAAACAACAAATGTATTCAGTCATTATTATTACTTAATTGTTTAGATTTTAATTTATGATCAAGTTTTAATTTAAAGTTTGTTTTTATGCTGTTTAAAAGAAAACTCATGTTCTTGGTTCAATTTTTAAATATTTATTTATACAAGACAAATAAAATGTAGCAACCTTACTACAACAAAATATAGGTATCAAATAAATAATATTTTAGATGTATTGATTTTCATACAATACCAATATATTACCATAAAGTGGGTCGAATCTATTTTTAAACTAGCTAAGTGACGAGTACATACACATTACAAATTTATATACTAACAGAAATTCAATATTTTATTATTGGTATGTACTTATTTAGACTTTAAAATAACATCTATATGTTGAACTATTTGTTATATTTCAGAATATTTTTAATATTGTTGTACATTACTAGATATTATTAAGGTCATACAAATTTAATGTCAAGTAACAACACGGTATCTTATAAATTATAATATATTTGAATTAACCTTACTAACTTGATAAAATGTTATGTCATTATTTTTAATTATGTAACACTCGATTTTTTTTATTTATAAGTATGTATTTGGGAATAAATTATACTGAAGTAATTAAATAAAAACGTAACGTATTTATATTTAAAAATGGATGTACATTTCAAAAGAAAACTGAAAGTAATTATAATTATTACTAACTATTATATCCTCCAGGGTATCCTCATTTAGTTAAGTAATCTAATAAAATACATTGTCTAATTTATAATAAATCATAAATAATATCTATATTGATTTGATTTGAATATTTTATGAATATTATAATATTATTTTATTTCATAACAAAATAATTGGTTTCATGCTTACAGTACATTTTTATATATTTTTATTTGTTAATGTCTGGTGTATTTAAATTCATAAATTATCGT
Organism: Sipha flava; assembly: GCF_003268045.1. Taxonomy (NCBI): domain Eukaryota; kingdom Metazoa; phylum Arthropoda; class Insecta; order Hemiptera; family Aphididae; genus Sipha; species Sipha flava. The sequence continues at coordinate 2,085,701 of NW_020273018.1, forward strand.
AAACGTTTTATATTTCATGGAATTTAAAAAAATGAGAAAAATCCTACTATTTTTCATGCTCATAACATTCCGTATTATAAACACTTATTTTTATATTTATAATTTTATATCCAAATGAAAATATTAAAATTGTCTTCGCGAAATATGTATTTAATATTTCAATACTAATAAATAAAATAATAAATCGTTTAACTTATACTTTTATATGTGTGTTATTTTTCTTTCGCCGCATGAATGGTGGAAGTATTTCCTTAACCCTTCGTTAGTCACCTTGTTGACCTGAACAATTTTAATCACCCGGGGTAATATTATACCCCATGTATTAAACTTATTTCTGTAATTAATAAATTCATAAATTTTATTATTTTTTATTAAATATGTGTATTACATATAGATATAATTAATATTTAAATAATTAAATGCGATTTTTTTTTAAATATTTCAAAGGTAATATGAACATTTATTCTATATAATTATAAAATTAAATATTGCTAATTACTTTTCTAGTTTTTTATTTTATTTTTTATGTGACATTAATATAGTGATCTATTATTTAAATTATTATTTTGGATAACATATACAACATATTTTTATTATTACTTATTAATTTATGTTAAATAGGAAACCTAATATCATAATTGAAAATAGGTCAAATATAATGTAATTATCTTTTCAGTATACTTTTATAATAAAATTAAAATAAAAATATTTATTCTCAAAAGAAACTCTTTTTTAAAAAACTTAATAATTCTGTAAAAATTGGAATTTTTTTATAAATTTATTTTCAAATGATCTAAAACTAAAGTAGTCACCGAGGTAAAATATTTCCAGACTCCACTTTGAATTACTGTTTATCATTTGATACTGCAATGATAATGATAAAAATCATGCTATCATATTAATAAACTAATCAAAAATGATATCACGGCGGTGGTGGTGCATAAGTTCTTACCTCTATAAGAATAAACGTTTTTAACTTGTCTGGGGTATTAAAATACCCCGTGGTGACTAACGAAGGGTTAAAATTAATATTAGTCACCATTTTTTTAACACAATTAAGTAAATTTAATATAAACAATATGCTATATTAATACATAACATAGATACGTCATTTGACGGAAAATCTGGCAGATTACCAGAATATGTACGAAAAAAGAATTCCAGATGAACCATTAGCCTAATAACCTGCGTCGTCTGTAATGGCTTCCGATTTATATAAAAATCGCGTGTGCGCTCTAAATAAATACATCTATTATTGGAGTAAAAGTATAGACACCGCCACCAAGTAATGGCTCGTGTAATGATATGGCGCCCCCATGTGACCGTTGATTCGTGTTATCGCATAACCACAGACTACATATTTATGTCGTCGATACCAACGATTAATAAGTCGTAAAGGGACCCACACACTATCAGTTTAATTGTGCCGTTCTGAAAAATTTTTACATAGGCTTTTGGTCTGCGTGACTAACTCTACTTTGCACTGATAAATGGCATAGTTAGCTCAGTCGATTGAATAGTTTGCACAGTCTTGTCTAATCGTTTCTAGCCACGTATGTCAGCTGTTTTTGGTATTATTTATATTCTGTTATTACTTTACTACTAATTAACTGTTGCCACCGCCATGGCGAAAAAAAAGAACAATTGCATTTTATTGACGCGTACAGAAATCTACCCGAATTGTGGGTTATATAATGCCCTTCATTCAGCAGATGACAAACGCTGGGCAAAACACTTGTTTGGAGTAGGAATCAGACTTTGCTCTAGCGTTCCGGAGCCTTCTCTTCCGTTTATCTTCTTCGAACAGCACTGCTATAATTACACAACACAATACTGCCTTTTTTTTTATCGTTCATTGTTGTATGTTAAAACAAACGCACAGTAGACTGTGACTAAACCACATGAAGAACATGAGAAAATTGTGAACATAATCTAGAGAAAAACTGTTCTAGTCTACACACCTTCAGTTCAAATTAAACTGTACAATTTTTACTCAGTTAATTTCACAGATAAACAGCACAGTTAAACGGATCAAGTGTTGGTTTCTTGAATTTGTTAAAAAACGATCTACTTAAACAGTTTTTCGTGTGGTTTATCGGTTTTCAGTGTTGAGTGTTTGTTTTAAAAATATAATATCATATAACCGTAACAAACATATGCGTGTGCGTACTCACACATGCACGCACTTTTACACACCGGATAACTGTCCATCAGAGCCTTATAAGGCTGCAGCTATTCGTCTGGTTTTTTTTCTCATTCTCTACTTTGTTGACAACGACGAGTGGAGGTAAAAAATAGTTTACACTTCGTCGCCGCTATACGACCTTTAAAGATGAATAGAGAAAAAACAATTTTTCTAATTATTTCATTTCATTCCATACTCTCGTATGGTTGACGCGATCAGACAACAATAGTGGGGATGTTCGTGTATTTTTATCCGATGATTTCATTGATGAACGCGCGCGTGCCTGCCCAGAAATCGGTCAACAGACGAGGAAAATCGCCAACGCGGCGCGTTCTCGAGCCAATGGCGTTATTGTATACAGCGAGGGCGAATGGATTCATACATAGATATTAAAAGAGAGAAAGAAAACCAAAAGTGTTTGTAACAATATGTTTATATTATGTTTCCATTACGGTGGCGGAGAAGGGGGTATTGTAAAACCAACTCACTCGACAACGGATAACACAACTGTAGCACGCACATAGCAGTCGTGTGGGAATGACTGGTTTTCTCAGCGCACCCACGTGCGATCCGTCGTACAGCGTAAAACGGTTTTATTATACACCGCTGCCACCTTGTCGCTTCCTTTCACCGCGAGTGCGCCTTCCCCGCACCGTGCCATCGCCTGATTATTATTAATGGCACATGTTTACATTATTCGACCGTTGACGGCTGTAAACAGGGCTGAGGGTTTGGCTGTGACGTACGTTCGGCGTTTGCTGTCGACTGCGACCTTTGTCGGAACAATCGCGACTTTTTTCGGTTCGACCGATCGGGTTTGCAATGCGAACCCACGACATATGGCCGTAAACGGTAATCGCGCACAGCGCGGTGGGCAGAGTATAGAGGGAGTGGCGACCGGGGGGACGTATAGTCGTCGGACGACGTTAATGAGCCATGTAGGCCAAAAGACGTACCACTATCTGGTATGTTCGCATTCTTTGGATGGAGACCGAAAACCCAAAATGTGCACGAGAAAAAAATTTAAAAATATTAATTTCGATTATTAAACAACAGCAGCTGTGCTGTAAAATTTTTATCAGTGTGCAATTATAGTTTCGGATGTACATTTCAACAGCAGGCCTATGGTACCAACAATGTAATGAATTGTAATTGTTCTGTTTTTGCACTGGGTTAACGTCTCAAAGTTTTTTTTTCACACAAAATTTTTTTAATTTTCTAAAAAAGAAAAGACACATAAAATAAATAACTCCATGTAAAACCAAGTAACTCGAATATTATGATTATATACATTATATTCATAATATACGAATTACTTGGTTTTACATGGAATAGTTTATTTTATGTTTCTTTTCTTTTTTAGTTGTTGAAGTTTTTTGTTAGGAGTGTTCAATATGCCTCTTGTTTGATTATAAATTCGAATAATTTTGTTTGGTTTATATTAATATTGTACCATTTAAATTACATTATCTATGTTCGGTAGCGAATTATATCCTTGAACGATTTGAAGCGGTATGACGCAGAAAGGAAATATCATAATTTCTATGTTTTTAGAATGACGCGTGTGCATACGTGTGACGTTTCCATATTTGGCTCTCGTTCGTTTGTAACATGGTGTGATTGCATTGTATTTACTTGAAACTGTTATCATCCGGTATGTTTTTAACGGATGCGTTTTTCTAAGTCAATCAACTATTTTCATATTAACGCTGAATGTCTAGCGTTTTTTGGATACCTTTATTTTAAATGTATGTTTTGTACATCTATTAAATATACTCTAATTATGATTCGTGAATTAATTCCTATAATTATTATTTATTCCTATTATTATTTATTATTATTATAACTTTGAATTTTGAATTGTCATTTTTTTTCAGTATATTAATTCCACCTTTTCTTTTTTTTTTGTACTAATTTTTATTACTTTATTATCGGAAATAATCTTATGTATAATTAAATTGTTTTATAAAATATAAATTAATAATAATTTACAATTTGTTTAGTGATTGTTTAGTCACTCGTTTTTTCTTTTTTCCAATTGCAAAATATTATATTATTTGTATCTATTAACTGACTATAGCCAAAGTATAACACAGCTCTTTTAAATATTATTATATTTAAAACCATGATTATTAATGAAATTGCAATATTGTTTTCAAAATATTTTAGATAAATTTAGTATTTTTGATGATTTATGCAATTTTATATAAGATATTAAATGTCAAATGTTGACTGTAAAATAATCGTTTTTATATTTATATTAATAGTCTTAAATTCTTTTACAGATTATAACTGAAGCCGAAATGAACAAAACATTAATTATGAAGATATTGACGATAGCCTTGCTGACGCTTGGCTTTTGTCACGGAGAGGAAATACCACAAAAATTAATCATACAAAATCCCTGTGTTCTAAAACAAACCTGTCACGAATGTATACAAACTCCGACGTGCGCTTGGTGTGCACAACCAGTACGTTCAGTATAAAATAAAATCATTAGTCATTGATATTTTTTCATTGTTATTTCACGTTCTGGTCATTATTTTATTAACAATTGCTCATGACCTTATCGCTGACGTTTTTTTATGATTTTTTCAAACGTCAAATGCTTCTTAAATTAAAATATTGTATTTTAATTTATTTTTTATTTTTATTGTTCTAATTATTTTTTATTTTTTATTAAGGCATTTGATGGAAAACGATGTTTCCAACCTAATATCAACACGAATGTTCTATCACAATGTGAAGAAAAATTTATCAACAACCCTGATAATGTATACAGTATTATAGAATCGCGAAAACTTCAAAAAGCCAGTAAATCTTTAAGTAGTTCTAGAATCTCTAGTAGCTCTAGTAGTTCTAGTAGTTCTTCAGCTTTTAGCGGATCTGCATCAACTTTAGCACATGAAGCTGTTCAAATCTCTCCACAAAAAGTGTCTCTCAAGCTTAGAATAAGTAAGATGTTATTTGTCATTAGTTATAATTGATTATATTTAATATATTTAATTATATACTTAATCCATTTTTAAATGTTTTACATTTTTTTTAGATGAAGCTTATAGAATATCTTTAAATTATGCCCAAGCTGAAGATTATCCTGTAGATTTATATTATTTGATGGACTTGTCTAATTCAATGGAGGATGATAAAGAAAAACTATCTAAACTCGGAAATTTATTAGCTGAAAGCATGCAGAATATTACTTCTAACTTCAGACTTGGATTTGGTAGCTTTGTTGACAAAGTTGTCATGCCATATGTAAATACAGTGCCAAAAAAGTATGTTTAGTACTTTATTATAGTTTTAATAAAAATATAGATGTGATTGTATCAGTATAAAATGTATTTTGCGTGATTTTTATTGGGTTAGTAATGGTGCTCCATGTGAATCTTGTGCCCTTACATATGGTTATCGTAATCAGTTATCATTGAATTCAAACACTAGTATGTTCTCAGTAAGTTGTTGGTACATAATGAATTCTGTATAAAACATCTATCAATATATTTATAATATATCAATGTTTTGTGAATACCTTGAAACATCTTAAGTTTATCAATCACAGTTACTTGCTTTCGTAAATGTATACTACGTAGAAAAATACATTTTATTTTCATCTTCTAAAAATTAAATTGTGTTTATTATTATTATCCATGTTTTAGTGATAATATTTTATTCAATTTATAAGTATTTAAACAATTTGTGGAACTGTAGTTGGGATGGGCTTGTAGACTAATTTGTTTAAATTTTTAAGGGAAAAAAATATGATGGAATACAAAAAATTATCCTAGAATATAATATTTAGTGGTGTACAATTGATATTTTAAGTTTTACAAAAGAAAAAAATTAGTCAAAGTCTGTTTGATGAAAAAAAAATAAATATTAATAATAATATGTTATGTCGGCAGTTTGTTTATCTTATATTACAATTCTTGTCTTTATAACAAAAATTATAAATGTACCCATTATGAAGGCCGTCCCGAAGATGAAAATCAAGGGAGGGTAAATAATATGAAAAATGCCGACTACAATTTTTTTACTCAATTTATGTACTATAATTAACTATATGTAGTCGTATTTTTACTTTTTAACATACGTATAATGTTTAATATATGTGTCAGTGTCGTACGTTCTTAAAATTGACAATTTAATTATTTATATATATATATAATATTTTATTTTATATAATAAGTAATTATATAAATTTTATTTGTGTATACACTGTATTACGAAATATGTATTATTTGTTTTCCATAAGTAAAATTAGGTCCTTCTAGACTATAATGAAACAAGTCCGACTGCCAACTGGTGTTTTCATTGGGGTGGGGTGAAATACCTACCCAAGATCCCTCTTTGGAACGGCCCTGCCCATTATAAATTATACAAATTTACAGAAAAAATAATTTTGTTCCAATATTTAAAATAATAACATCATTCATTAACCAGTTATGTTAAAATTTTAAACTAAATTAATTATTAATTTACTAATGTCATAATAAATTAATGAAAAAGTTGACAAAAATAATCAATTCAACTTAAATAAATAATAAAACTATCATAAAATTTTTCTTAAATCATGAAAAGAGAAAGTATGAATAGTTGTATAATATTTTTTGGGTATTGGAAATTGAAAAGAATAACCAATTTAATGCATGGTTTTTTCATATTTCTAAAGTGTTGTAACACTTAAGTAATTTGAATAGTAAATATTTTTCTCAAAGTACCAACTACTACATGAAATAACTTTTTAATATTGTACATCATTACTGTTGTTTCACTTAGTATTTTAAATAAAATTGTTTAAATACAATTTTATATAAAGTATTGTTTACCCTTTATACATTTAAAATTTTATGTTTTCTGTGTACATATTAGAGAAAATAATAATGAATTCATCATTCATCATTCATTTTACTTTTTTATTTTAGATCTGAAACTATAATAAAAAAAAAAAAAAAATTAACTTAATTTCAACACAATTTATAATAAAAGTAAAAAAATGCCTGTGCCTGTTAATTTTGCACCCCTGTCTCATCTCTGATGCTCAACTATATAATATGTAGCCTTGCTTTACATTATTTATGTTTGAATTGTCTTTAAATATGTATTATATTGATAAAATGCTTCGTGGTATATTATGACTTATTGTCATAGTATGCATTCCATTATGCTTAATTTAGCAATAAATTATTATATTCATGTGTAATTTATTTAATGCATGCTAAGTTGTATTTAATTATTGTTTTATTATTACAAAACTTATTTTGTAATAATTTTTTGTGTGCCTGTACAATATCCAGCTTGGAGAAGCCATGTCCTCGTTGTGAAGCTTCTCCGTACGGATTCCGAAATGTCATGACTCTTAGTCCAGACACTCATAAATTTGCCGTAAGTCCAACTATTCAGAATGATTAAAAATTCCAATTGACAGTATATTAATGTTTTAATGTTATTACTAATTTGGTACTTGTTTTCAATACTAATTTTCTAAAATTGTGCATTTCTTTTAAACATACATTTTATTTAAATATGTTAGTAAAATTTTCGTTTAACTAACATTTCTTTAATTAAATTATTTTACTTCAGAATATGACTTGACTTACAGCTTATTTATATGTATATTTTGCATGGTTAATTGAATTAATTATATGAATTAACTTTGTAAATAAATGTATATACATTACATATATTTCATTTAAGATACTTATTTATTCAGTAAAAAAATTTAAGGTTAAAGTCCAAAGAGCACAAGTATCAGGTAATTTAGATGCACCTGAAGGTGGTTTTGATGCTATTATGCAAGCTATTGTATGCAGAGATGAAATTGGTTGGAGAGAACGCGCTAGGCGGTTATTGCTGTTTTCAACAGACGCTGGATTTCATTATGCTGGCGATGGAAAGGTATGGTTCTCTGTTAATAAAAATATCAAAATTTAATTTATTTGAAGTATGAATACTATGTGCAATTTTAGCTTGGTGGTATTATAAAGCCAAATGATGGTCGTTGCCATTTGGACAATGATGGTAATTATACTCATTCAACTTTACAAGACTATCCATCAATATCCCAGGTAGATATTGTTAACAACAAATTAGTTTTTATCATTATGTAATACCTAACATTATTTATTATTTCGATATTGTTAGATTAATTTAAAAGTTAAACAAAATTCAATTAATATGATTTTTGCTGTAACTGCTGAGCAAATACATGTTTATGAACGTTTAAAGCAACATATTGAAGGAGCTTCTGCTGGTATTCTTTCCGAAAATTCAGAAAATGTAGTTGATTTAGTGAAAGACCAATATAGTGTAAGAAATAATATATTTTATAATTTATTATTATTATTATTTTAATCATTGGAATAAAATAAATGTGTGGTTTGTGTTACAGAAAATTTCATCTTCTGTTGAAATGAAAGATAATGCAACTAGTTCTATAAAAGTCACATATTGGTCTAATTGTCTTGATAAGAATGGTCCATTAAAACAAACTAATAAATGCGATGGTCTTAAAGTTGGCACCGTAGTTAATTTTCAAGCTGAAATCGAAGTGACATCATGTCCACCAAATCGTAAAGATTGGCATCAAATATTCCAAATTTATCCTGTTGGTATAGACGAATCATTAACTGTAGCATTGGATATGCATTGTGATTGCCCATGTGAAAATGTTGGACATCCTGTAAGTGATAAATTATGAATATCAGCTATGACAAATGAATGATTATAAATTCATTTCAGGGATATCTTGAGAAATCTCCAGATTGCCATGGAGCTGGTACAATAAAATGTGGTATTTGTGAATGTGATCCTATGCACTTTGGCCGTACATGTGAATGTGATGCTAATAATAATCGTCACGGTAATGACACAAATAAGGGATCTAGTTGTCGTGCAAACAATGAAACAGAAATAAATTGCTCAGGTCGTGGAGAGTGTAACTGTGGTCAATGCGACTGCCATTCCAGAACTAACCCAGAAGAAGTAAAATTATCTAATGAATATTATAATATTATTTTTGCTGACATAACCAAATAAAACATGTTTTCAGAGGGTATATGGTCAATATTGTGAATGCGATAATTTCTCTTGTGACCGATCTGGTGGTGCTTTATGTGGCGGCCATGGCAAGTGTGATTGTGGTAAATGCGAGTGCAACCCAGAATGGATAGGTGCATCTTGTGATTGTCATGCTATAAATGAAACATGTATTATGGATGGTAGTAGTGAGATTTGTTCTGGTCGTGGAATTTGTGAATGTGGTCAATGTAAATGCTTTGAAGAAAATGGGATAAGATATTCCGGAACATATTGTCAAAAATGTCCAGTAAGTTATATCCAATTTTTTTTTTTTTGTACTAGATAAATTTTTTTTTTTTTAATGTTATGCTATTTGATTAAGCAGACACTGATAAATAATTAAAAACTATAAATAATGGGATAACCAAACAAATTAAATTTTTTATTTTTAATATTATTGTTACTGGGTTTTTTAGACTTGTCCAGGAAGATGTCTAGAATTTAAGGATTGTATACAGTGTCTTGTGTATAAAACTGGGCCTCTTTCCCCTGAAGAATGTGAGAAAACATGTACAATTAAACCAATTATTGTTCCTGTTGCTGAAGGTATTATACAATACATATAATAAGTTGTTGTAACAAAATATATGATTATATTAATATTTTATTAGCTAATGAAGACAAAGATGAAAATATGTGTTCATACTATGACACCGAAGATTGTCGTTTTGCATATGTGTACTCATATGATCAAAGTGGAAAGATTATAATTCGAGCACAGGAAGAACGTGAATGTCCTCCTCAAGTTTACTTCATGGGTATAGATTACATATTTAAATTTTATTGTGTACATTGTTGGTTCATTGTCATGTCATATTTCAGGTATAATATTGGGTGTAATAGGTGCAATTGTTTTGATTGGAATGGCCCTTTTGTTACTATGGAAACTACTTACAACAATTAATGATAGACGAGAGTTTGCGAAATTTGAAAAAGAACGTATGATTGCTAAATGGGATACAGTAAGTCAATTATTTCAAGTTTAAATATGACAAGGAAATGTATTAAAATTTATTATTCAGTTCAGTTATTTCTTCTATTTTGTTGACAAAAAAAAAAAAAAAAAAAACATTTATCTAGTTTTTATATCTTGTCAGCTTTTTGTCATATATTTGCAATACAAATAATATTTTAATTTTTTATTTTCAAACATTTTTTTCCCTCAAATAAATCATTAAAATATCTAATTATATTTTCTACTTTTTTTAGGCAGAAAATCCGATCTATAGACAAGCTACATCAACATTCAAAAATCCCACATACATGGGCAGATCTTGAGCTCCAAATGTGTCGAAAACTAAGTTTTATACTAACAAAATCTTAAACACAAAGAGTGTTCCTCTCAATTGATAATAGAGCTTTTGTTAGAGTTTAGAACACGTGCCATAGTTGTGTATATCATAATTAACACAGGTTTATTTTAAATATTTGGGTTAAAACTCATTAACAGAATTTCTGTAGATTCTGGTTCAATTGTATCTAAAGATACATCAACGTTTAATTTCCCAATACTTAATTATAAGCAAAATAAAAAAATAAAACAATTATAACTTAAATATGTAACTTAGAAACTACCTAATATTTATTTTTGTTAAATATATTTTATTTCCTTTTCTGTATATTTTTTTCTATTTTGTTAATATTTTATTTTAATATTTGATGTATACGTTTTTTTTCTATTCTATTTTTAAATTAAACAACAGATCTCTAAATTTAAAATCGAGCTTAATTGAGAAATATACATGTTAATTAATTTTATCTAGTCTTCCATCACTAAAACCACCAGTCAATTTGAATAAAAAAAAAGAATAAATATTCTATAATAAATACTGAACATCAAATTTTAGTCTGTAATAAATTTGTACTTATATTTATAATATACATATGTATACATAGTGCCTTAACGATTATTGTTTGCGTGCTAATTTTGCCTTTTATTGTATTATAACATTAACGACTGACTTTTGATTATTATAAGATATAAAAATAAATTGTGTATAATTATTTGACTTTAAGTTTACTGTTTCTTCTCGAATAAAAATTATGTTTATTTCCTATCATTTTTTATACTAGAAGTTTTAATCAAAAACTAAACTATGGTTTATGCACACTGGACCATGAAATAGTTTTAAGGCAATCCCACACAAGTAGTGTGTTTTGTCCACAAAATGTATTCACTGATTTATCTGTGCTCATCAGTGGATTGTTAGTAAACTTGACACCAGTCAATTGATGTTTAACACATAATTACATATAATCTCAAAATTGTACTAAAAAGATGCCAAAATTGCAATGAAATACATTAAAATTACATAGTAAAATCATATTAAATATATAATCATTAATTACTTAAATAATATTATGGTCATCAATATAATATTTACAAAATATATATAATTTTTCTGAATTAAAATTTATATTTATATACATCTCAAAATTGTGTTCTTGAAAATTGTATTGTCTGTTTCTTAAAATATGTTTATATAATGAAAAAGTACATTCAACGTTAACACTTGTTATCAATGTATATTTAAAATAGATTAAAAAATTGGAAGATGTATCTAAATAAATATTTTGATTTTCTATCATAATCTCAGAGTAAGTTTTAATAGTTTTATATCCTTCATTTCTAAGACATATTTTAATTTATCTTTACCTATTTTTCCATTGGGACCGGGAATATTTATAGAAATATTTATACTAAATATTTTTATTTAGTTAGTATATGTTTAGTATTTATTTATTTATTTAGTATTTCCGGAACTTAGTTCGCAGAGGTTTTCAACTATAATCAGGGCCGTGTTAAGGGGGGGGAGGATCAAAAGGGGCTATTACCCCCTGTAACCTGTCCCCAGTGTCCCGTAGAAAAAATTTTGCCCCGGGGCGCTGAAATGTTTGACACGGCTCTGACTATAATGTAGTCATTTTATTTTATATATCTACTGTCATTTATTATTAAAGCTAACGTAAAGCGAACCTCTAAGCGACTGACTCGCTGAATCGACTAAGGCGGACGGAAGTTCGGAAACACGGGACCGTCCCGGTGACTTGACGCCTCGAGTCATCGGGTGAGCGACGTTAACGCGATAGGCTCTGCCGAACGAACTGTGCAAACTAGTTCGGGGGAACCGAGTAGCTGAAAAGGAAACTTCCCTGGCTTTAACTAGCTGGGGCGTAGCCGTAGACGTCGTCCGACCCGGACCCATCAACCGCGAAGAAGTTTGCTGGAAAACTAAAACCTGGTCGGTACCGGACTCTTGGTGCGCTCCGGCAGGCAGGTCGACGTCGGTTCTACAACAGATCTAACTTCATCTCGAGGTGCACGCGGTCACCGTAAACTGACCGTGCGAAATCGGAGGAAGACGGACCACATGTTCGCAGAGGCGGATTAGGAGGTAGACTAAAAGGCTCATAGCCTAGGGTGACTTTTTTGGAAGGGCGTTTTTTTTTTTATAGAATTAAGGGTTATTATTGACTTATTAGGTATATTTATTTTAATATATTTTTTTTATATTTGTCATATAAACTCGAATAAAAATAGTTTTAAAAAGTTATAATAATATATTAATATGTACAATGTATGATGCGTACTTATAGGCTATAGTAAGAATATTAAAATTATTATTACAATTTGAAAATATTTCATTTATAATAAAATAATAACAGATAGTTACTAGTTATTATTAATAACTTATTAGTACCTATGTACTTATTAGGAACATCCGACTATCCGAGTATAGGTATTTTCATATCTGGCTATTTATATTTCCGTTATGTGACTGTATAAGCATTGTTTATTTGTACTGGTAATAATAGTATCTGAAGTGAAATAATAGACATGCAATATTTTATTTTTAGAAGTTTTCTATTTTAAAGATTTTATATTTTATATATATATTTTTTTTTTTTAATAAAAAAAAATAAGAATAAAATTTGAAGAGAAGGGTTTAGACCAATTATTGTTGGTTCCTTAGTAGAGTGATAAAGGGCGGAGCAGAGTGATTAAGCCTAGGGTGTCAAAACGCTAAATCCGCCACTGCACGTTCGAAACAAAAGAGTCACGGCCGACAGAGAGCTGACGACGACTAGTTACGGTAACCACGCTACTTTCGCTGTCATAACAACCGGAACTGGAGGGGTTCCGACCTGTTTATACTGGGATACCGTATTCTCAACTCGGCTGATTACCGAAGCTCGGGCCGAACGGGCCTCCAAACTGAATCTTCAACGGGCGGGAACTCAAATAGGGCGCGTGTAACGTGCTCCCGTCACCCCTATGACGTGGGCAATTGGCACGGAATCCGAGTCTGAACGAAAATCCGGAGAGGTACCGGGAAGCGCGCACGAGCGTGACCAAGAGGTCTCTCTTCCTTACGGATGGGAAGTTCAGTTGTTACTGATATTAACGGGTAGATATTTGGCCGTTCCCTGAACTAAAATCCTAAATAGCAACGTGCGACTCTTCGACCAGACCGGGGTTGATAGTCAACCTAGCACCAAGTGGGGAAACTCGCTTAAGCCGACCAGAGTTTTGATCTGTAACCGCAGAGGCGGACGAACGTCAGTCGTGTCGCTCCGGGAGGCAGTTGCTTGGAACTTCGGGCGTCCAACCGACCGCTATCTACCCCGTACCGAGTCCTACTGATGTACTGAATACTGAATTCAGATTCGTACTGAATACTATATTATATCTAAATTTTATTATTTTTTCGTAATATTTTTTAAATGGCGAAAATGAAACCGTCGGTTAGTGCTCGTATGCGTCTCCCAATCACTACAGTGGACTTGGAGAAAAATTTTTCCAAATATAAATATTTATATACAGATAATTGTCATCGATTTACTGATAACATCAAATACGATCTAATCATAAAATACAATGATTTCGATTTTTGAGTAATTTCTAAGATTTGATAAATTTATAAAACAAATGTTTGTCTTTTTTATTTCATATTTTAAAGACATTTGTTGTCATTTTTATGTCATATTTTGAGTAATTTGTAAGTTAAGATAAATTTATATAGAATGTTATAATAAAATAGAATTAAATATTTAAAAAAAATTATTTTTATTAATTTAAAACAAATATTTGTAATTATTTACGTCATTTTTTAAGGACATTTTTTGTCATTTTTATATCATATTTGCATCTTTTTTTAGGTCATTTTTAAATTTTTTTTAAGGTCATCAACTTCCGAGTCTTAAATATGAATATTGAGAAATAGGTACGCGCTCAACAATGTTAGAGATTATAATATCAAGACACCGTGTATATCTATATGCACCTACTCACAAAACCCAATAATAATGCCGAGAGTCGCGTGCTCTCGAGATAATATTTTATAACATGATATCATTATCCACTTGTTCGATAGCACGTCGCGGTCACTTGTAGGTTATGCGCAGCAGTGTCGCTGCAGTGCTCCGAACTTCGAGAATTCCGAATTTCCGTTGCAACACATTGTCGATTTGCACAATAACTGCTTCCCGCCATCATCATCATGTACGCTTTGCAGACCGTCGGAAGTACGACCAGCTCGGTCAAAGGTATAATAGAAAAATATAATACAATTTACGCTCGCGTGTTATGACACTGCGGTCAGGATGCTATTTTTTGCTGTAATTTTTCTCAACGAATCGTCGAAAATTTCGAACTCTCTTTGAAATGTTCTAGGCTTACATGAATACCCATTATTTAGGCCTTTAGAAAACTATATATTTTAGTACGTTTTAAAATCAATTAATATCAACAAAACTTATCTGTACTGTTAATTTACCAAATTCAACCCTTTCATTGCGACACAACAATATAATATTGACATCAAAAGCTTATTATACGTTTATACGCAGTCGACCGAACGAATTCGATTGCGATCTTTACTTTATGTTAACATTTGTATTTTACGTGTAATCTTGTCGTGTGCAGATGACTCAGAAGTCTTGGAACTGGACGATGGTGGAAACTCAATTGTTGAACAAATCATCACCAACAGTTATGCTGTTAAACGTTCTGAGAACCCTACGGCAAGTATGTGTTTTAATTTAAACATCTCGAGATTTCTTCGCGTAATACATAAAAACGTCTTTCAGTATTCTACATATTAAGTGCAACTTATTGTTGATTTAATTTTTTTCCCCATCAGAAGGCACTCGAAAATTGTATATAGATTAATTGACAACCTACTTATGCATATAGTTATTGTTCATAAATGTAATATTGTACTATTCCTTTTTTACGCTTATTTATTTGATCGTTTCTTAATAATAGTGAATATTCAACTGTACAAAATCAAAACGGCATGTAAACGCCATAAAAATCAAACTATTTAAAGTTCATTGATTTAGGTAGGTATTTGCAGAAAAGAAGCAAAAAGTGTCCCTGCGATCTCATAACATTTTTAATTTTAGACTTAGTCATAAAAGCGAAAATGCATAGCTTGTGTGAAGTAAAGGATCTTATACTTTGTACATATAATATATATTTTACTTTACCTTTTATAGTATTTTAATCGAATTTTGTAACCTTAAACTTTTTTTTAAACATTATTATGTGGTATTTGCTTTAGTTGTATGTGTTAAAACCATCCAAATATGTAGGAAAAAATTTAATAATTATTATTAAATTATCAAAATTATTTGGTGCATTGAACTATTACAATATATTTTAAATTATCAAATATTAAATATCGCTTATTAGATCTGAAAATATTTTTAAAACGGCTAAATGATCGTTCCACATCAACCTACATCGGTTGATTTAAGCATATTTAAAGGGCATAATATCAGAAAGCGAAATTCCAAATTTTTAGAAGGGTGTCTGCTACTCATTATGTCATTGATTGATTTAAAATCAATATAGCCTGGAATTTTTTTTTTTGTAACAGCATGAATTTTTTTTTTTACAACATCTCCTATTGGTCTGCTTACAAGTTTTCATTTTGCAATCGTTGATTCGACAATTTGCATACTTTCATTCAAGGACATATTTTTGTTTCTAATTTTGTAAATGTATGTGCAATAAAATTAAAATTCATTGAGATGAAAATTAAATTAGTTTTTAATGTTTCATTTTACACAATATTTTGAGCTTTTCTAATAGCAATAGAAGTTACTGGATTTAAATTTGAAATAATTTCTTGTACTTTTGTATGAAGAAGATGTATGAATGATGAAATGATAAAATATGTTTAAAAATATTTACAAATTATTGAAATATGTAAAAATATGTAAAATAAAAGTATCATAATATTAATAGGAATGATTTAAATCATGAAAATTTCTTATCAAATTTTAAATATCTCGTTTTAATAAAAATATGTATTTACATATAAATCCGTTCCCTAATTATTATGTATAATCAATATTATTACCAAATATGGCAATATCTAGGAATCGACAATATTAATAGACCTGTTCGCTGTTGAATTTTAAATTAATTTTATTTAAAATCGTTTTAATTATTAAAACGATTTTGATTTTGATATAAAATATCGATTTTAACTTTTTTCAATTTCAATATAAATTTTGAAAATTATTACCAATCATTAATGATTTTGATATTGATTTTGAGTTTCTAAAATTTTTAACGATTTTTATCGATATTTGAAATCGATTTCAAGCTCTGTAAAAATGTAATAAAAATAAGATTAAAATAATAGAATATTAACAAATAAAATCCATACTTAATACATAATTTATAGTTATAGTTTTAATTGGGTTATAAGTTATCTTTATTCTCCAAAGAAAAATAATATTAAATTTGTTTTATTTTATTTTAGTTTTAATTCTTAAATCTATAACGTTCATACAATAAGAACTTCTGTGAACTTTAACTAGGATTAACAGATTTGAAATTATATTATTGTTTATAAATAAGTACCTACTTCATTTTATGATTGATAAATAGTAGACTCCAACTTCACTAAGTTTTAACGTTTTAACCAAAAATCCATAACTTATCATAATTATATAAATGTCTCTTATTATACATTTTCATTTAAACAATACTTATAACTCGAATTTATTAAATTCGTGAATAGCTTATTAGTGCCATTAGCAGTCAATTAAAAATAAAATAATTACTGATAAGTGTCATAAATTATAAACGTGTGTAATGTATAATATATAAGTGTAGATAATATACCGTGTTATTGCAATATACGTAAAAAATATCCACAGTTATTAAATTGAAGATAGCGATTAAACTGTTTTAACACAGTACAATCCATTTAAACAACTAGACTACTGATCAGATAGAATTAAGTAATTGTATTTGTCACTGTTAAAACATGTTCAAACAATAGCACTAGAATTCAAATATAATGTCAGCAGACTGGGAGGGAGAAAATAGTTCAAACAATCTAATAGACTTTATCACAAATCTAATATCAGCATCATATCTATTAAAATTCAATTAACGCGCGAAAAAAGCAAAATTCGATAAATGACTGAGCATCAGAAGACGTTCTTATTATTATCTTTATTTTAATAATTGAAGAAATTAATTTTATTAATAAGAATAAAATAATTTAGGGGGCTTATAAAAGTATAAACGTTGAAGTAAGATAAGAGGAGGGAATAGTGACTCTCTGCATATGCTGTCGTGGTGGGAGGGAGTATCAAAAATATATGCTGACCTAATTGTTGAATGTCCCATCATTTATTTAGGTATATGGTCTTTTAAATATTTTAAACATCGAATGAATGAATATAATTGTTTTTAATAATAATATTATTTACTATGAAAGATTATCATCTGACTAATACTTAATACATACTTAATACATACAACTAAAATCTAATAAAATATGTTATTTCAATATTGATTTTATATTCAAATACAATGACAATGGGATCTTTAAAAAATGGTGGTTAAAATCATCTTAGTTTACGACCTACCATCTACCTCTTCAATCGACCATTAACTTATAGTTAGAGAATAACAAAATAGTAATTTCCCTTATTTCCGCATTTTTTTCTTCTTTGTCATAAATTTATTGTATTGACAAACACTGTGTCATATATTTTCCTTATCACTTTATTCTCAATACTTCTAATTTTCCATTCAGTTTGTACTGTCAACAGCTACACTTCACATATACATAATCATAGGTTAGTGTTGGTCTTATAATAGACATGTAGATTTGTATTTTTATACCTCTCTAGAGAATAGTTTCGATTTGAAATATTTTATCAATGCAAAAAAGGTTCTGTCCGCTTTGAGGGGAATGTGTTTTGACACTCCAGTCGTTGTTATTAGAGCTCCCTATTTCACGTGTTCTGTTGCTTAAAATTCCATGTGTATTTATAATTTTTACTCCTGCAAACCTGTGAATTATTATATTCACGTAACTCCATGACTTTGTATAATCACGTAAATTCGTGAATTTATATAATCATGTGAATTCATAAATTTATCTAGTCACCGACTACCTGCTGTATATCTGTCAAATACACAAATAAATATATTATTCAGTTGCTTTACTTATATTTATAATCACGAGAGTCGTTCGCACTATGAATATTAATTAAACGAATTAGTTTTTTTTTTTTTTTTTTTTAAAAATAAAATTTTATAAAAATAATAATTAACCCCAGACTTTGGAAAAAATTACGTAATAAAAAATTTAAATTATGTGAAATAACTAAACAAAGATTAATAAATCCATAATTATTATTAGTATTTAATAAATTGACATTAAATTCCTTTGAAGTTGGGTGCACTCCATACGTCCAACAATAATAATTATACTAATTCTAACACAGACAATATTATATAGATTTAGAATTTGTCATACAAAACTAAAACATGGATATAGGTTAGAATAGTCTAATTATCAATAAAACTTAGTATAGCTATTTAAATATGCTCAGTAAAAAATAATAATGTTTTATATATGACGTTAATAATTTAATGTTTATTGATACATGTACAACTAAATGAAACAAATTGAAAGCAAATGAATAAGTAAAGTTATAATAAATAATGTATAAACAAATAATAATCCAAGAAATTATAATAAATATATTAACAAAATAATAAACAAAACAAAAGACATCTTATTGATAATTTATAATTATTTTTTTTATAATTTAATAATGGGCTTGTATCCATCTGAGGCGGCATGTAACCAGACTGAGGTCTATCTAAATTCAAAAAAAATATTTAGTGCAAAAATTCTCGATTTTGGTTTAAAAATATCTGCATGTCCACATTTTTAGTCTGTATTTGATAGCTCTTGACGATTGTTTATAACTTGTAATGTTCAGTCAAAATTATACTATAAGTATGTGTGTACTATTTACTGAATGCTTGTTCACGTAAATATACTAATTCACGTATTTACGTGAATATGATACAGATATATGTTCACGTGATTAAGGATTTTTTGAATTCACATGTATTAACAATACGTGATTTATTTTGTTGCATTCATGTGATTATGGTACACGTGACTACCTATATTTATATTCACGTACAAAAACGAGACCCCTAGTTGTTACTCATGATTGTTGCTCCTAAATACTTAAAACTATGAGTTCTCATACACTTAGTTATCCATTTATATCCATACATACACATTTCTGAATGTTATCCACCGAAAAATCTTCATGACTCTGTAAGTATTCCCATTACTTTTGTCTTTTCTTCATTTATTTCTCGGGTAATTTTCCTTGCTTCTATCGTTTCTTTGCTCTCGCACACTATCTTATGATCATCTGTAATACCGAGTACATCCAGCTTTGGTTAGCGTGGTTTTTCCAATATTAATTACAAAATTATTCAAATAATAAAAATAAAATAATCGTTATAGAAGTTTTTGTAATTGAAAACAATAAAATAATACACATAAACAACATTTTTTAATTTTATATTAATAAAATAATTTTTTTTTAAATTCCACTATTGGTTGAAAAAGTATTTGTAGGGGTATAAAGTTTTTCTTCGTAAAGTATTCTTTTCACAAAACATCAACATTATAAATCCCAACCATTTTTCTTCTATTGTATTTTTTAATCTGGATTTTATAAATTTTAATTTAGGTATAAATTATGTATAATGTCAATTTTTATTTTAAAAATAAATTTTATTTTATAGTGAAAAAAAATGATGAAAAGCCAAATATTTTCTAATAAGAAGTATTAATCATAAGTTTGTAATGCAATGTTATGTATATTAATATTTGTATATTTGCGAGGTAAGGGTACATTTTATCAGCTGCATATCTTGGAAATAAAGTCTGCGTATATCTGTAAACGGCGATAATGAGAACCACGTTTACCTATAGATGCGAAACCCGAACAACCACTAGCATCACAAAAAGGTGATTAATTTCATTTGAGAATAAAATATGGAGAACAATTGTCCCTATCAATGACCGCAGAACAGGTTAAGTGGTAATAGGTGCATGGAGATGAAAATTTAATCGAGAATTTCAAGAAGGATTAGGATTAACTACAGTCAATAGTTTTATAAGTGGTCAACTAATACAATGGCTTGGTCACATAATACCCAGTAATGATGAAGTTATGGTTAGAACGGTACTAGAATGGAAATCTATGGAAAAAATACCTCACGGGTGGTTTAGGAAGGTTAGGTTGGAGACAGCAGAAGATCTCAAGAAAATAGGGATACGAAAATGGAGAACGATAGTTCATAACAAGAAAGAGTGGAGGATAATCTCGATGGCAGCGGAAACTCTTAAAGAGTAATATAAGTAAATGCCAAAAGAAGAAGATAAAGAAATGTGTCTTATAAAATACAAATAAATTGTTTACGTATATTATTTCAATTTACTGTTTACACATGGAGCGATATGGAAGTGCGAGTCTGCGTTATTATTTTTATTATTAATTATATTAATTAATAATTATTAATACACTTTTAATTTATTATTGTTATTATTATTGATATAATAATTATTTTCCAAAGATCAAAATAGAACACAAGAGATACGTGTTCATTATTTACAATGTTTATTATTCTGAGTTTAAATATCAATATGGACACGCTGTACCAGCAGCGGATTGGCTAAATATTTCGGCCTGGGAAATTACCGTATGACCGGCCCATCATCCAATAATAATAATTTTCCATAAAAGTCTCCTTTGTACATGGAGTAAATGCTCGTAGAATTGTTTACATCACAATCTTACAATTAAATACATTATTTTTATAAAATAATTTTTAATCAAAGTACATCGGCTAAGGCTAGGGCCACACGGACGCACTAAATACGCGCGTTGCGACGGAGATACTATTTAATGCGCGCACTTGAGCGGGCACACGAGCGTCGATATGACGTCCGTTAAAAATTTGTTATTATTTTTTGTATATAGTATACACACGTGGACGGGTGGTTAGAAACGTCTGGATAACGTGCGTACTGCATACGAAAGTACGCTCGTGTGACCACGCAGCTGACGTTCACATTTAAAAACAATACAAATTTAATTTTAGCGTTGATATTTTCGACGTCCGTTGTACGTGCGTCGAAGAGATAATACGTCGATAAAATTTGACGTCCGTATTAACGTGCGTTACTCGTGTGTCTGCTCCCATAACCGTCCTACGACGCGCGTCAAAAAGTACGTGCGTATCGAGGCATTTTGTAAGCTCGTGTGGCCCCAGCCTAAGTGTTATAATACTACTACCGGCCCACCGGGAACTTTCCCGTTATCCCGGTGGGCCAATCCATCGCTGCGCTTTACGGTAAATGAATGTACTTTCTATTAAATTGTGTTATAACTTGTATGTTTATAATTTTATACAAATTACAATTATGCCTATTAAATTATAACATTATTTACTACCCAGGGTCAACAAATACCCACACACTCAATTAAAATGGTTCATTTGAACTATGTAAATACTTACACGGTGCCACTGTTCAAATATTAAAATTAAGACAGTACATTTATTATATTTAAAATATGGTATAGTATCAATCGCCTATATAAATACTATAATACTATATTATACCTTTATAAATCGCAATATAAGTGTTATGTGGACGTACTATAAATTATGAACAGTAATTCATTTAGAATATAATAACACGTATAATTTTTTAAATGTTGAATTTTTTTTTCAGATGGCATTCAATCTTCTAGTTCTCATCCCGCTATGCACAGTTTTGGTAAAATCATATTTATATATTTATATGCTTAAACTGTATTTTAAGTATAAAAAAATTGTAATATTGTACTCCAACATTAAATGTCTTCATTCGTTGAATATGTGCTTTAAAGTAATTAATTTACAAAATTTCGTATTGTCCTGTGAATCAATAAGGACTTGTTGTCTCATAAAATGGATGGAATTTGAAATCCTACAAATATTTTTCATATTTTAAGAAATATAAATTAACAAATTACTAACATTTTTTGGTTTTGTTACCATATTTTTTGTTAAATTCTAAAGATATTCCAGAAAAAAAGTATATTGAATTTTTACCCCACAATGGTATTCTTAGTAAGATATATTTTATATTATAACATATATTTGAGATGCTATATTGTCTTCATTTTACAGAGTAGACGATTGTTGATTTTGCTATTTTTCATGTATAATAAAAACTTATAGAAGCAACGTTATCTATTTATTATTTACCAATTTAATTACAGCTTAGCAATTTTATAGAAGTATAAAATAATACTCAGATTTGGGAGTCGTATGATTTTAGAGCGAAAAAACGTCGATGATAGTGACTCAATCGGTCTATGTTTTTGGGCCTTATTTCAAGCTGTCGGGCTTACTTGCGTGACTGCGATTATTTGTCGAACCATTATATATAGAAACGGATACTTTGAGACAAATCCGGAAAACAACACAACGTCTATTACCAAAAGTCAATTTTCCAATTGGCATTACACGTTAACCACTGTTGGATTCATATATCTTTATGCTAATTGTAAGTATAATATGAATATACAATATAGCTTTGAAGCGATGCAATACGTTAATTTTTTCATCACTTTAATAAATCCAAAAACAAATATCGGCGAACAGTAGATAAGATAGTCTATAGTTTTTGTTTGTTTTCAAAACATGCTTTTTTTTGATTTAGTTAAAATTTTATTTATTTTCCATTAATTAGTAAATAGACGCATATAGTTATATAGAAAATTAGTTTTAATTTCCGTAACTCATGGAACAAAAATAAAAATAAAAAACTTAATACGTATAGGTATTTTGTAAAATCTAAAAATTTCTTTAACATGATTTAGTATATGTAACGTATGTTTTTTATTTTTTCCCTTTTTTGGTTAGATCACAGCAATGTTATTATTTAATAATGTATATTCAATTTATACATAGATTTACAAATATTGACTTAGTATAAGGTAGTTTAAATCAAGGAGTGAGCAGAAGATATGAAATTAATAATCGAGGAAATAATGGAAGTGAAGCGAGTGTTAAGGAGAAGACTTTGGTCGGGAACGATATAACCAAGGGAAGATAGAAGTGAAAATAGTAGTCTGCCAGGGATAAGAGAAGGGCAGTAACGTATGCTTTATGTAAATATTATACGAAATGATCTGCGAAAGTTGTAATTTTTTAAAATTGATCTCCTATGTATAGTACAACTTTCAGTAGCTCATGAACTCTGCAAACGCGATACACATTATGTTGTAGTTTAGTATAGTAACCCTGTTAGAGTTGGTGTATTCGCATCAACCGTAGATTAAATCGTTACATTATTATACTATTGTTCATTGAATATTATCTACCGCTACAATCGTGCAACATTCTTACAGCCATTTTCATGATAAGGAAAAGTAAAAAGTCGAACGTCACGTTGCCGTATATTATGTTGCACACGTTTGCGTACATCGTATCCGCGTTAGGGTTGTACGCAATGTACGTTCACAAGGAAACGGGCAAACCCAGACACAGAAAGTTCTACGAGGGCCATGTGTTTTCAATACACTCCTGGACCGGTGTATTTGCCGCGGCGCTGTTCACAGTTCAATGGCTGAGCGCAGTATTGGCCTTCATGATGCCGTGCCTGCACAATTTAGGCTTACCTTTTGGCAAGATTTTCAGCTTGTACACCGTTCTAGTTTCGACCATCTGCCTCATTGCTGGAACCAACCACCATGCACTGTATTCATTGTGAGTATTAAGTATACATTACACGTGTCACAATACAATTTATATGGTTAAATATGTTTGTGTGAGTACACTATGTATATCCAATATGCACTAAATTTAGTATAACCATCATTTACCTGACAGGTATGGGTCATTTTGGCATCGACAGCAGAGTCAACGTGCCCACCCATTTATATCCTCCAACGTGGTAGTCTCAAACACGCGGCCCGTAATGAATATTTATTTCTTCAAAAATTTTGTTTTATAAAATAATTTATACTTTAACAGTCTGGTACAAAACAAGAGTTTTCGTCATAATTATAATCAATATAAAAAATACATTTTTTTTAAATATATTTTTTATATTTTAGATTTAATATTAAAATGAGTAAAAAATAAAATAAAATACCTTTGACGTAAATTTATATAGCCTGATGGTAATTTGAGTTTGAGACCACTGCTCTAACGTGTCTCAGAATGCCAGAATGACATTTGATTTGTTTTATTAATAAAAAATCTCTATAGACTAAAAAATATGTGCTTGAAAAATTCTTTTTTTTAAAAATTGTGTACAACATTTAAGCTTCACGTTTCATATAGCCGTTATAAATTTACAAATATATGCAATAGTGATGGATATATAGATCTATATGAAGTACAGCTTTTAAATGATTACTTGTAATCATTTTTAATAATAGCTTTTTAATTATAATCTCTCAAGAGTTTTTGCCGTAATATTTTTAACGAAGGCAAAATGTAAAAAAAAAAAAAAATCTCAAGAGTTAAGTAATAATAAATTATATACATTATAATTGAGAATCGCCTGCAATAATCACCAATTATTATGAAATTATTCTCACAACATGATTTTTGATAACCTGAACATTTCTGAAAATGGCTCATAAATGAAAAAAATTATCTGCCTTAAATTTGCCCGTTTAGTAGCTAAACCAAAAGGTGCTATTGATCAAAAATATATACTTGCAGAAATTATAACGTTAATGAGTTCAAAATTATTTAAGAGCCTATCGGCAATTAATACGAGTATAAAAGTATTTCAGGAATGTATCTACTTAGCTATCATAAGCATACCTTCTTATTTATATTTATTGCAATTGTGTGGGTTAAAATTATATGAAGTATGTAATCATATTTTATAAATAATACCAACAATACCTGTAATACATTCAGTGCCGGATCTAGGAAATTTTAACACATATAGCTAACAAAAATGTAACGCCCTTACGTTGATAGAAGTACGTGATATGTTCATAACTATTCTATTTTTTATAAACTTAAGAGCGCCCTTATACCAACAACACCTGGAGCAAGTATATCCAATTTCTCAGAAGTCCCTCCTCCCTCATCTTGATGTGGCACCGAATATATTTATACTATACATTTTAATAAATACATATTGTTTTATACTGCTTTTGTGTAAAATAAAACTACACAACTAAGGTAAGTACATGAATAATTGAAAACAAATTTCTAAACGAATTCTCTAACACAGTTAGGACCCTATTTTTAACCAAGTTTATATCAACCACATAATATAACACAATCAGAGCCGGAATCCAGTGGGGAATCTGCTCCCGGGCGTAAGATTTTAAAGACACAAAGTTTTTAAATAATATGTAGGTACAATTTAGAGTAAAAACACTATTAACGAAAAAATTTCTGAATTTTAAGAAGGTTTGCCCCGGGGCGCAATATATCTTAATCTGGCCCTGAACATGATCACAAATACTTAACACTTCTTACAAATATTTTATACGCCTAAGCTACTAGTAAATAATTTTGTTAAAGTGAAATAAATGTGCCTACTTGGTTCAAATAATCTATTCATGGGAGTGCGCACAGGCACCCCCCGAAATGTTGTAAATGAGACTACAATTTTAATCTATAAGTAAGGGGCTTATATTTTAACTGATATTAATCAAATTAAATATAATTTATTCTAAAGTGTTTAGTAAAAAATAAATTATATTACGTAATAGAAAACATAAAATAAAATGTTCTAAATTTTCGTGAAAAAACTTATTAGAATAATATTACAGCTACAATTTACCACTAAAGTACAAATAAATAATTAAAGCTATCTCATAAAAACATACGAGATTCGGAAAATATATTCATTGAGACTAACTACTACAATATTAAATAAAAAAATTAAGTTGCTTTTTTTTAATTATTTATACATTAGATATAGTTTATTAAATATACCTACACGTTTTGTTAAGATAGGGCCCTAAAGTAATGTAGACACCCCTAAAATACAGGTCTGCGAACGCCTGTGAATATATTGCTATTAGGGTTAGTATGTTTCTGCACCTGAAATTACTATAAGATGTATGCATTCGTGCACTAAGAAATTACCAAATATGCACAAAAAAAAAAAAAATACAAAATATGCTGAGTGAAATGTATTTTTCCTTTAGCATTAAACATTTAAATTTATTATAATATATAAGAATGCAATTTATTTTTATAAGTTATTATTGTATTTTATATTTTTTTAATACCGATATATACTAATTTACAATATGAGCGTTATACTATAATACAATTATTTTTTAATTTTATCAAACTTGAATCTTAAAATATTTGGAACAAACACAATTAGATCGATGATTCATGATTTATCTACCCGTTTATTTAAATTATTTTTAAAAGATGTAAAAAATGTGCAAAACAGAAATAGTACTATTTGATTCATTAGAACACGAATCAAATTTGTATGTAGGTCCAAAATTGGATTAATAGAAAAAAATATGCAATTTTATAAACATCTAAACCTTAACTATAATTCAAGTATTTATAAAAACTATTGATGTATTTTTCTACTTTATATCATATGGTAAAAGATATTATATTGTAATTAGATATAATTTGTATATGATATACATTATATTATACTTGTATTATAGGGTTATATGTTTATTACAATATTGATGATATAATCAAACCTATTTTTACATACATGCTGATATGCGTATTATATTAACACACTTAATTACTAAATAAAAATGCAATGGCAGAAAATTGGCTGCAAATTCTAAATATTTTCATAATATCCACGTAATTAAAACTATCAATTTTTCCATAAGCTCGACAGTGTTTCATTATTATGCACAAAATTTTTTTTATTTTTAAATATAAATAAATTGTTTCTAGTTAGATGGTCGACCAACCACCAGGAAAAGGTATTTCTGGATTTTTAATGTATTGTCATATTGTACTCGTAGGAAATTTTTTGTGATATTAGATAAGCAATGAAAAACTGTGCTATATAATTTTTATTGTTTATTATTATAAAGAAATTCCTTGTATTATTTTATCTCATTATATAACCAAAAGATATTGTTTTTAAAATTCTTAATAAATATATGTAATTAATTACGATATAGTACTTATTCGACTACGAGTAAACATGTTCGGAAAAAGTTAAAATTTAAAAAAATATATATAAATATAGATACACTTACATTTTTTTTTAATAATAAATAACAGAATTTAGATATTATATTAGAGTACTATGAAATGTACATGTCAATTCGTCATATTTTGCTATGCTCAAGATAAAGACCTATGAAATACGGATTTTTGTGTTCTTATTTCTTAATCACAAAAACAAATAGTTGCAATAATGAGTAAACATTTTTTTTTTTTTTTTTTTAAGATAACGTAGTAAACAGAAATTATTGCGTTGATAGCGCAAGTTGTTTCAATATAAATCTTATGCGAACAATTCTTGAAATTTTACATTTGTACTCATTAAATTAGAACTCATTTCATTAGAAGTATTCAGTATTTTCATGATGGATAAAGTACTTATTTCGTATTAAAATTATTTCTTGTTAATATTTCTGACTATAACATATAAATATACTATAATTTACAATTAATTTTAGGAAAGTCATGTCGTACATAATTAAATTAAAACTATGGTTGGATATGAAATTTGATATTTACTTTTATAAATTGTGTTTTAGGAAAGAACAGTACCAACAATATTCACCTGAGTCATTGGTTTTGAACGGCTTTGGAATGATGGTAATAGTTTTCTTATTTTTAATTATCTACACAATCATTAAAACGAATAAACATTAGACCTTATAATTTATTTTAGGCGTGTATTTACTATATTACTAATTTATAGTTTATAATACATTATTTTATTTATTTACATTATTAATTATTATATTGTATTCATATAAAAAATATTTTGAAGTTGTATGCTGATTAAATTTATATGCGTAGAAATAAATAATTTAATTATGGTGTTTTTTTTTTTTTTTTTATTGTAAAAATGTATACTATTATTTTTAGTCAAAATTCAAAGAAGAACAGTAGGTTTCTACTAGTTTTGTCGTAAAACCATTAAAAGTTTTCTATACAACTTTTCCATGAATTGGAAAATCAAAATAAATATAGTACTTTGATTAAAAATTAGAATTGATGTAATTTTTGAAAAGTTTATGAATTAACATAATCAATTTAAGATCATGAACGAGAAAGGTTTAAGAATTCACACTTTATAGTCTCCACTCACCCAAACATCTAAACATTACAGGATAAAAATATTATTTTTTTGATTTTGTAGCATTTTTCTATTACCTTAACCTAATATTTTTGATGGATGGAGTTCATAGATAGTACATTATAAAAATAATTACATCCGTTGTACATAGGTATATCTGTTGCAGGCATGTCTTATAAATTCATCCACGTGAACAATTTTATGTTTTAACCCATGGACTGTGCATATGTAGGTTTCGTAACCAGGTGCGTTACCCCAGAACCCGCACTTTCGAAATCATGAATTTTAATCAAGCAGTATTATGTACTTTATTTTGTACAATTTTGTACAACCCCCGAACCTCCCCGAAATTCAATTTCATTTTACGGGTGCTGGGGTAACGTTACACCAGCACCCGGATCAACTAATTTACTCAAATTTCAACTTTAAACCGTACAGTATTATGTACTTTATTTTGTACAATTTTGTACAACCAAAATTAAATTTTGTACAACCCCCGAACCTCCCCGAAATTCAATTTCATTTTACGGGTGCTGTGGTAACGTTACACCAGCACCCGGATCAACTAATTTTCACAAATTTCAACTTTAAACCGTACAGTATTATGTACTTTATTTTGTACAATTCCCAAACCAGAGGCGGCTTGTAGAGTTCATAGAAGTTCGAGTACAAAATTCTAATATTTCCCCTTTATCTATTATCATAGTTTACGACCTTCAACTTCTGTTGGGAATTCATTCAATTAAATTCTTTATTTGGTACTACATTATTTTCCATTTTTATAGGTTAATTCTATATTCTGGAACATCTATGTTAATACTTTTTATTAAACTTTTAGATTCTTAACGGAGTGATGAACGTGTTTATTTTACAATGATGTGTGCTTTTTTTTATTTTTTTTTTTTATTGTGTCTGTCATCACGTTTTGGAGTGGTAATAGTGCTTTGATTTTTGACTTCAGCCCCTCTTTAATAATTTAATTTAATCTAGTTTATACTTTAGGTAATTAATAGTAAACAATTTTTATTAGTTTTTATGAGACTCTGTAATAACCCTGAAAAAGTAACGGAAAAACAGGAATTTATGTACAACCACTTTTCGACTAAATCGATTTTTTGATTTTGCTGTAACTCAAAAGCGAATCATTGTAAATACTTTAAATTTTAACCAAATGTTTATATTAGCGTTATAAATTTATGATTAAATTTTCAAAATATTTATAGACCATTGAAATTTTCGATTTTTTTTAATTTTATTTTTCTTTAAATACCGATAAAAAAATTTGGCCCCTAAAAAAAATCTTTAAAATGTAATATAAGATGTTTATTATATACTACCCCACTGCAACTCAATGGATTATTAGGCATTGTATTTAATAATCAATTATTTCTATTTTTAGTATTTGCCGTTTATAATATGTTATCGGGAATTTTATTGACAATTATTTCTGAATACTGTTTCTTTTCATTTTAAAATTCATACCATACAGTATAACAAATAACAATCCGGCTAATAATACAATCATTGTTTATAATTTATGAGTAATGATTGTTTTCGTTATATTTAGTTTTGGTAATCCAGTTGCACTTGTGTGTGGACTATCGAGTTGTTAGTGCGTTAAATATTTACGTAAATAAATATCAAATATAATAAATATTGTGTCCCGAAAAAATATCGAAAAAATGTGTGATTATTATGATATTACCATGTAGGTGGACACTACTGCTATTGCAGTGGTCAAATCTCTACTGCTATAGCATTAATATTTAATTGCGTTTCTGAAGGTTCTTAAGAAAAAAACCAAAATTCAGAATGTCCATCAATGTGTTAACAATAATATTGTTGATCAAATTTGCATAAAATAAATTTTAAATCTAAAATAAACATATTATATTTTTTGGAAATTACAAATTATACCTAATAAAAGGCAAAATTATCATAGATACAACTCTATTTAATTTTATATTTTTATTTTTATAAATCTTATATTGACTATTTTTAGACTATTTTCTAAAAGAAGAAATCTTTTGTTAGTTTATATACAGTCAATTTAATTAATTGTAGTAGGTACCTATTATAGGTAATTGATAAATTTAAAATGTAGATCCTTTATTTTTATAAAATGTAGATCCTACACATTTAAAATAATTGAATAGGTACTTGAATGTATTAAAGCTGTAGGTATGTTGAATCATACATTGCATTATTTATATTATTTAGATACCTATACTAATACAATAATACTATAGCCATCCAAAGTAATTTGATCTTTCAAATTTAAAATTTCATCATTAATTCATTAATTCATTAATTCATTTAAATTATTTGGTTTTCTTTCTTTATTATCGTTTGCCATCACTTATTAGAATAATACACAAAAGCTTTAATTATATTTTAATATAAAACAAAATAAATTCAAGGAAATTATACTTAATATACGACTTAAATTTAATTTATTTAAAAGATCACAATTTTGAAAAAACAGAAGTACATTAAGACATTAGGCGAGAGGTACATTCAAGTTCATATTAAAACCAAATATATATTATTATAGACAAAATTATAGTAAATTACTAAAATAAAATTAATCTATGAGTCAAAATATTCGATACATTTTGTTGTAGTAATGCTTAGAAGCGCGATATCATGAATAGACGAATTAGTCGACAATGTTGAAAGTAGCAATGTAGCATAATGCCCACGTACGACGTACCAACTACTTAGTATCATTGTTCATTGGTTAGAAATAGTAATTATTATTGTACAACCTAAAATCAAATTGTATTAGACTATTTTTAGAAATGCAATATTATATTTTTATTCTTAACATTAAGATAACAATATCAAATTACAACTCCTACTGTGATGATGACAAGAAATTAGTCAGACAATATTAAAATAATAAAAACTTTTACGGTATACCTACGGCATAACAAATATAAAACGATGTTTATTGACATGTATACTGACCTCCTAAGCCAAAAGGCAGTAAGCAACAATGGAGTAGTTTTGAGAAAAATGAGTAAAAAAGTAACATTACTTATAGCTAGTTGTATAATAATTATATTGACGATAAAAATAACTCATTATAAATTATATAAATATAACTGATATTGGTTAATAGTTTGTCGATGTCAGTAGGTGGGAATTATCGGTATTTATAATTTTAGTTAGCTTATTACTCTTCGTAAACATATTTATATTATTTTATATTAATATACATATTTTTTAAGTATTTTATGGACACATCGAGCAGCTTGAAACGCGTGAGTACGCTTTGTATTTCACTATACCGTTTTTTATTACTAATTACCTAAAGTGTTATAAATGACGATTCTGTAATTTAAATTAAAATAAAATGTTTATTCAAAAAAATATTTAACTTGCGGTTTTTGAACCTTATTTATTTTTTACACGTGTTAAAAAAGTTACCTACAGCATAATCCTAGTATCTAATACCTAATCGGCGTTGACATTCTTATGTCAACTGTATTTAGTAAAAATAAAACATATACATGTACCGAAGTATCTGCATTTAATGTAGATACTCTTCGATTGTTTTTTGTTATTCTTATCAGAAAATAAGTCATTCATTAAAAAATGTAAAAATGTAATATGATATTAATATATAAATATATAAATGATTAATTTAACTGTTATTAAAATAATGCACCTACTTAATATAATTGACATAATTTTAAATCTTGATATCTGCGAACTTACCTAATATATTCTGTTGATTCTTTTTGAATTATATAAGTTAATCAACAGCAACTATTTCTACCTAAAAGGAAGTGCTGTATATTCGATAAAAGTATCTTAGATA
Organism: Sipha flava; assembly: GCF_003268045.1. NCBI lineage: Eukaryota > Metazoa > Arthropoda > Insecta > Hemiptera > Aphididae > Sipha > Sipha flava. The sequence goes on from NW_020273018.1 coordinate 2,118,432, forward strand.
CAATATTGATAGAAGATACGCGATAACACCCGTAAGATGAAATTGAATTTCGGGGAGGTTCGGGGGTTGTACAAAATTTAATTTTGGTTGTACAAAATAAAGTACATAATACTGCTTGATTACAATTCATGTTTTCGAAAGTGCGGGTGCTGGGGTAACGCACCTTTCGTAACCTTCGTAATCTGACAATGAAATACTGTCATAAATCGGCCAGTAAGTTAATTTAATAAAAAATTCAAGATATGAAATATCATAACATAGTTAGCAAAAGTAAGAGTTTCCTATATAAAACCACCTAAGTATTCTTACGTAATCTACGAGAATAACAAATAAACATTTGAGTATTAAATCAATCGAAACTTAGAAATTAATTGTTATGCATTGACTGTCGTCTTACCGTAACACTACCCATTGTGTAACTAATAAAAGAAGTAAGAAATACAATATAGCCTCTTGGCGCCTAATGTTCATTTTAATGGACATTTTGTATTACTACATAAAATGCCTGATCTATTTATAACATTTGTAATCGTATGTGCCTGATGTCCATTTCAATGGACATTTTTATTTTGATATTAATATGATAAAGAACAATAACAAATATTATAAACATTTTTATCATTCTTCCATCACCTATAAAATACACGTCGATAAGTGTTCATTACAATGGACATTAGGTAGTTGTTACTAATAACTTTTCTATTAAGTTATTAATAAAAATTAGTAAGGTTTTATAATTAATGCCTTTATTTGAATTATTATTACAAAATAATAATAGTAACTGTTGTTAAGCGTAAAATAAAAATAAAATCCACTTGATAAAAACATAAGTTATGACCTTTATAACTATGAAGCTAAAATAAAATAATAATTTAAAAAAATAAAAATTTAAATTATGTTGCATGGAAATTAAAAAAATAATTATTGTTTGTGGTAATGCAAAAATACATCGAACATTTGCTGCATTGAATCTTTGTTTTTTTTTGACATCTTTATAACGACACCTTGATGAGTTTTTGATGTCCATCATCATTGATAAATATTCAACACCTGAAAGGATGTTTAACAAGTTAATTATTTCAACATAAAATGCCTAATATTTACTATATTTTTCGTTAACCTTTTTGTCTTTTTTCTTTTGATGGTAATGAATTATGCCTTCCAGAATGTTCTTGATAATCAACACTATTTTCACCATACTCCAATAATTCATTTGATAGTTGAATTTTAAAATCTAATAGTTGATATATTTTTTTAGCTGGAACTTCCTTTCTTATTTGGTCTTGTTTATACAGTATCCAGCTGTTAACAACAGCTAAATCGATTAAATGAAAAATCGTTTGTATGGTCCAAATACAAAACTCCAACACTAAACCTTTTTTATTTGCTAAAACAAAATTTTTAAGTCCAGTTGGGTTCGGTTTTCCGCGAACGAACTGTTTCATTTTAACATTGCCAGTAAAAGGAATTATTCGTCAATACATAATTCTACATCACGTACTAATCTTAAACAACCACTTCTAACACACTCTATAAACGGACGAACTTTCCAAAATACATCTCTTTTTTTTTTATCATTTTAAATGTCATCATCGTTCATTACTTTTAAAAATTTTCGAATAGCTAAAAAGCGATCTCTAGGTATAGAATTACTAATTGAAGGTACTCTTGTTTTTTTTTGCCAATACATTCGTATTCGCGGGGAACCTAAACTCGACATGAACATATTTGAACTTATAAAACATTTCATTTTGTATAATGTAACATTAATTGATTTGCCAGTTTCTTTAACACTTCTAATATTAGTACAATCTACCATGTTTTGAATTGCCGCGTTGTTAATATACTGATTAAAATAATCAATCGGTGTCCATCCGGTTCTTTCGTAATCATTGTATTCATCGGGTTGGATTTTTTTGTTTTTTTTTTAAACCCTTTTTTTTTCTTCCATTTCATATAATTTACATACTTAGTTGGTGGTACACTAATATTTGAAGAAAAGTTAGTATTATGTAAATTAGTATTAGAACTACATAATTTATTAGTTTGTACACACGTTTCAGTACGTTCAGTATTTGAATCAATGAATAAATTGATATTTGAATTTGAAAACTGACTAAAATACTTATCGTTTTCCTCCAGAAGTTCGTTAATATCCATTGCAATATCATCATGTGCTCCTAGTGGATCTGGTATACCATAATCTTCATCTCCGCTTACATCAGAGTTAATGTCACATTCTGACGTATTCCCATTATTAATAAGTTCTAATATTGCGTCATCAGATAAACTTGAACGATTCATATTAAAACTAGGAAAAATATTGGTACGCACAACGCACGTCTACATGAACCATATACTGTCGAGAACTCAATGTTTAAACAGTAAATACTATTTGAATTATTTACGATTGAGATTTATTAGATAAATAATAAACCCCTAGTATGCTCAATATAAAAATAACTTATTGTTAACTTATGGTATTATTAATAAAATTAAATACGTCACAATAGGTATTTCCGAAGTAAATATATTTGAATTTATAAATAACATTACGAATTTTAAATAACTAGGCACAGCTGGTATTGTTATAATAACAGCCGGATGTCCATTGTAATGGACATTGTTTGCAGCAATATAAGAATTATTTAAATATAACTTAATACTCTCAAATTTAACAAAAATACACATCAATGTGTATATAAATAAAAAATTAAACTTTCTCATCTGAAATATTTGTATAAATATAAAAATTAATGATTTTTAATTTTGAAAATTCATTAGTTTATAAATGAATAAAAAAATATATAATTATTTTAATAACGATTACAAAATAAATAAATTAATAAACAAAATGTTGTCTGTAAACTATAAATACAAGTTTACTACAAATAGGTTTATCAATAAAAATAAGAAAAATAAAACAATATATAAAAACAAATGTCCAATAGAATGGACATCCGGCACACGATTACAAACTTTAAAAACAGGTCAGACGTTCCTGGGCATAGAATGATTTGTCCATTTTAATGGACATTAGGTACCTAATATAAAAACGATTCAGGCGCCAGGAGGATATAGTAGAGAAACTATTCAACGTAAATGCTATTAAATAGTATTAACACCGCGCCTATAAACTTCAAAGATTGTTGAATGGTACAACTGATAAACCAATATATTGGAGAAGAAATATAAATTCTTTTAGAATATTAGTTATATATAGGGTTAGGGACTCCATGCCCTTAAAAATCTTAAAATATGTATGCATTTATGCCCTAATGAATCAATAAATATGCTGTTAAAATATACATTTGAAAAAATTATATTTGTAATAATTATTAAATAAAAAAATTGAATTAGTAATAAATAATAATTATATTTTAGATATGATAGATATGATGATCCGAGTTAATAATTTTCTTTTTTTCAAATTTGTTTTCATCTTATATTGAGTTTTTGTCTAAAACAACAAATTTAAAATTGTTTTAAAAATAAATTAAAATGAAAACATTTTTCCTATTTTTAATGTAGTACTAATTACCTTGAGCATTACATTGGACTATAAGATATTTTCTTAAGTTGGGAAATTTAAATGACCGCCTGTATCAGCCAAAATATTTTTATATTTAGAAATGGAACGTTTCACGTCTACGGGACTTATTGGTGTAAACTTAAAAAATGGTAGGTATAACTATTACTAATATCATTGATTTTATTACATACAGATAAGCCGAGCTATAGGGATATTTGGAAACCATATTTTTAGGTATATTTAATTTCGACAGACATCCCTGTTATATTGATATTTCATTTTAATATATTGTAAACAAGTTATTTGCCGAGTAGGTATATCCGGAATTTCGGTAATTCCGCACGAGTAACGATAGTAATCGCCGATTACGATCTAATATAGATTATGAATCAAGTACCAACATTTGTTAATTTTATCATTGATTTTATAATAATTTTTATTTAATAATAATCAATGATTTTATACATTTCTAACTATAAAAAACCAGTTACTCGCTCTGCTGTGTAGTAGGTGTGTAATAGCATTAATTTTATAAGCAAAATATTTTGAAAATTAAAGTAATGGAAGCAAATACTTATTTTATCTACAATAATAATTTTATACTATATTATAAATTCATAAATTAAGGTCAATTCACACATGTCCGGTCCGTATCCGTACCGTCCGTTCAGTGATACTACTGTCAGATGGCAGGTTATTCATACGGTCCGTGTTTTCGTCCGTCCGGTATTCCATTTTGTGCACTAAGTTTGATTTACGAATTTCATGTTAATTCAGTGACAAACAAAACTTGTGTAAGAGCGTTTTCATAAATTATTTTTTAAGATGGACAATTTAGAAGTAGAAGATTTAGCAATGATTGCGATACTATTGGATGAAGATGAAGTAGTAAAAAAAAGAAAACGAACATGGGTACATGATTTGTGGAAGAAAAGAAACATTGAAGGAGAATTCGCAACACTTTATAACGAGTTAGTTAATAGATCATGATACCAAGTTCTATGAGTATTTTCGGATGTCCAATTATAGTTTTGATATTTTATTATTAAAAATTCAAGATGATATAAAAAGACAAGACACTCATTGCATGTACCGAAAAATGAAAACACATTTCCGTATCAGTGCCGTCCGTCAAAACATAGTTTTGAACTATTGTAATCGGACAACACGGATACGGAACGGACACGGAACGAGTACGGAACGGACTAGTGTAAACGATAACATTAAATATTAGTCATACAATGTCAAAATGTCGGACACTGAACGGACGGTACGGATACGAACCGGACATGTGTGAATTGACCTTTAGGTATGTTTTTTTAAAAAACGTTATTTTAAGCATGAAATTTGATTTTGTTAAGATTAAAACTTTTAATTGACTTACGCTCGATCTCTATTATAATTTATTAAATGAATAATAGCAGTTATAAAGAATACAATATACATTAATCAATAAACACTTCAACACTTGTATAAAAATTAAATATAATAATAATACACATTATTCAAACAGTCAAAATAGTTTATTAAAGTCATAATTAGAGCTCTCGAATTTGAACGTGAATTAAGATTCACGTGATCACGTGTTTTTTGTTCACGTGTGCTTGAAACAATATTTACTGAATTCATTAAATTTTAATAATATATTTAAAAAGATATGTTGATAATTTCCGTAAAAAAGGTAATATAGTTACGTCAAAAAGAAGCTGTTTGCTGTCGGAAAATGTTAATATGTTGATTTTTCTTTATCAAAATAGAAAACTATTAGAATGAAAATTATTATATTTATTTTTTACAAATTATTGTTATTTAATTTCACATAACATGTAGTATTTATAGATATAATATTCTAATTATAGTTTATAACACAAATACATACACATGGATATCTGTTTATCTGTTAGGATTTATTAAACTATAACATATATATTATATTATACGAGTAAATTATGCAAGTGAAAAAATTGAGCTTATTATCCAAAATTAATAAATAAATAAAATGTAAAACATGTTCTTATTGTTATAAATTTTAATGCTATACATAATTGTTCAATTATTTTTGTATGTATGTAAAATGTTATTAAGTTTCAAATAATAAACATTTGTCAAAAAAATGTATTCTAAAATACTAGTTTTCCGTGGATGTTCTGTTCATAATAAATAATTGTTAACCGATCACTGCCAATTGTCATGTAAAAAGTAGGAAGTCATTGGAAGATATTTAATGCATTGAAAATAAAATTTTAAGTGTAATAATAAACGCGTGATTTAATAACAAAATTCACGGACTCACGTGAATTTAACTACACGTGAAATAGAGACCTCTAGTCATAATGAATGTATAAATATATTATAATGTATTGTATAAAAAAAAAGCTATAAAATATCTTACTTTAATTTGTATGTATTCTAAATAGGGCTTAAAATTTTTAATTTTTCAATCTTCGCTAACTTTGATGTTGTTGCATAAAGTTTAGTTAGTTTAGTTTATATTTTACAAATTAAAAGTTGTTCTATAATATATAATTTATGTTCAACACAATCAGCACTAATTTCAACCCATGATTTTATTTTCTCGTTGATTTGTATTTTATTGGTTAAATTATACCTGATTTTTTTATTATTTTTCACGTTGTCAAAATTGTTTTCAAAAATATTTAAAATATTATCAATTATATTATTAAACATTTTCGTCGATGCCTTAAGGCCTGTGTTAAATAGGGAATAATTTTTGTTTAAAATTAGTATTTGATTCTTTTCATTTAAATCTTTTTCAGTTCCGTGTCGACGTTCGATGTACACACACGGTGGAACGCTCGTTCGTACTTTTATCACTTATTCTACCTTGTATATTATTATATATATATATATTTTTTTTTCTCTTCTCTTCGCGTTTGTTTCTACACAACAATGTCTTAGTTAAAATATTAAATAACATCCACTTGTCTTAGTTTAACTAAATAAAGTATACGAGTGAACGCATAATAGTTCATTTTATTTTATTAAATAAATTACAACGCCGTTGCCGGCAATTGCGAATCGACTATCTCATTAAATGTCTAACAATAATGATGTCCAAAATAAAACCGTTGCCCCTATCCATCTTATCAATAAGAAAGGTAAAAACGCATTAGCGGCCAGTTCAAGTTCAATGAATGACCCAGATAATGACTGGGAAATTAAAAATAATAAAAACCAAAATAAAAGAAATATCTCTACGTCATTAAGTGCAAGTATGAAATCACCAACACTACCGAAAAACAAAAAACCCAAAAAAACCACTATTCATAACTACCAATCGTTTTGAAGTTCTATCCCAAAATGATGACGAAGTTTACTACTACGCCGCAAGCAGCTATACCTAACGAAGTTATTCCGGACGAACTAATTAAACCTCCCCCTCCAATTTTCGTCAGAGGTGTATTAGAGTTTAAAGATCTTCGTAACGAAATAAGCGAACTTATTGGCAAAGATAAATTTTTCTGCAAATCTTCTATGGATCAATTAAAAATCCAAACTGCAACTCCAGAGGCATACAGATTACTAGTTAATTATCTTAAAAATAGCAATGCCCAATTTCATACGTATCAGTTAACACAAGATAAACCGATCAGAGTAGTAATTAGAAATATTCACCCTTCCACTGAAGTCAATGAAATTAAAAATGAATTAACTGAATTATCATTTGTTGTTAAACAAGTGACCAATGTTTTACATAAAACAACTAAACTTCCCCTACCCTTATTCTTGGTGGACTTAGAAAAATCTGAAAAGTCACTGGAAATTTTCCAATTAACTTCACTTCTATATACGAAAATTAAAGTTGAGGAGCCGTATAAGCCAAGAACAATATCTCAATGTCAAAACTGCCAAGACTATAGACACACTCATTCATACTGCGGATACCCTCCTCGCTGCGTTCGATGTGGAAATTCACATCTAACTTCAGACTGCACCAAACCAAGGGACAGCCCAGCCAAATGTGCCCTGTGCTCGGGCAGCCTCCCTACCTACTACCGAGGATGCAATGTCTTCAAGGAACTCCAACGACGAAACAATCCCAACAACAAAAGTAAATTTCTTCATGATAATGTTAACTTAAATCATTCTAATAATAATAATTTCAATGTAAAAGAAAATCACCCATTACCGACAAATAATAATCCCAACATCCACTTTCCTCCTAAAACATATGCCCAAACTACATATAATGAAATAACTAATTCAAGTCACAGCAATCATCCTTATTCAACGTTAGACATTAACAAAACAATGTCAGATTTTTTTGACAACTTTAAATCACTAATTAATCCCTTAATTGCCCTCTTAGCACAAGTTATTTCATCACTTTTAAATGATAAATAACTCACCCACAAAAACGTTTCTTATCATTCTCCTTTTTAATGCAAACGGCTTAAGAAACCACGTCAACGAAATACAAACTGTTCTATACGAGAAACGTATCGATATTACGTTAATAACCGAGACACACTTCACCAAATATTCCCAGGTTATATTACATACAAGTCGAATCATCCAGACAACACGGCTCATGGTGGTGTTGCCATCATCATCAAATCTACCCTGTCTTTCTCACCACTGCCAAACTTTACCTGTGATTACCTCCAATCTTGTGCTGTCTCAATTAAGCTAAATAACATACCGATCACTATAGCCTCAATCTACTGTCCTCCGAGACACAATATCTCAACTCCACAATTTCTCGACTTCTTCTCAACAATTAACTCCAATTTCATAATTGGTGGCGACATAAACGCGAAACACCAAAGCTGAGGGTGTCGCGCAACCAACCCGCGTGGTAACGTACTCTACAATTTTACCAATACTAAAAAATACAGGGTATTGGCTCCACCGGGTCCCACATACTGGCCATTTTCTATACGTAAAAAACCTGTTATACTAGACATATTTGTTAGTAAAGTGCCAATTAATTTATACTGCACCCCGGAAAATATCTTAAATCTAAATTCTGACCATTCATCAGTTCTATTAACGGTCAGTGCTTCTCCAACAGTTAAAATGACACCTCCTAAACTTTTCTCTCCACTAACAGACCGTATCAAATTCCATAAATTAGTAGAAAAAGAGATAAATCTAAATTTCAAATTAAAAATATATAACGATATTGACAACGCAGTGGATAAATTCACTTCTATCATTCAAACAGCGGCTTGGGAGTAACAGTCAAGTTCAAATATTTCTCGGAATCCCGAAAACCCTTTTTTTCCACAACACATACACTCGCTAATAGCTGGAAAAAGGAAAGCCAGAGCACGGTATCAAACCTCTCACCTACTTTCTCATAAAATAATATACAATAAACTGGCCAACTCGCTTAAAAAATACCTTTCAAAATATAAATCAGATATCCTAGAACAAAAATTATCAAATATATCCTCCTCAGACGGCAGTCTGTGAAAAGAAATAAATAAACTTCTACGGTATAAGGCTAGCTTACCACCCTTAACAAAATATGACACTACTATTGCTATAACTGATGAAGACAAAGCCGAAGTTTTCCGTCAACATCTATCTGAAATATTTAAGCCACATCCTGATATCTTTAACCCGATTCTCAGTGCAGAAATAACTCAGTATCTTGACTCTCCCATGCCTCTTTATCTTCCCGAAAAAAGTTTTACACCAAACGAAATTAAATCTACAATACAGAAGTACTCTCTTAAAAAATCACCCGGCTTCGACTTAATTACCCCTGAAGTCACTAGGTGTCTACCGAAAAATGCTATTCTATTCCTAACCCATTTATTTAATTCAATCTTACGTCTATCATACTTTCCACTCCTATGGAAATTCTCCAATATAATTTTAATTCCCAAACCTGACAAACCACTAGACTTACCTTCATCATACAAGCCAATAAGCCTATTGCCATTTCTAGCAAAAGTATTAGAAAGACTAATATTCAAAAGGTTTTTACCCTATATCGTCACGAATAAAATCCTACCAAACTCTCAATTTGGCTTTCGCTCGGCGCATAGCACAATACATCAAGTACATAGGTTAGTTGATGCCATCTCATTTCCTCTTGAAAAAAAATATTACTACACTTGTGCATTTCTCGATACAAGCCAAGTGTTTGATAGTTTGGTATGAAGGCCCTCTCTTCAAATTAAAAAAATTTCTTTCCCCCTCCTTATACTTACTGCTTAAGTCTTATCTAACTAACTGCTATTTCCAAATCCCGTTTGGATCTTCTGTCTCGAGAATTGAAAACATTTTCGCTGGTGTCCCTCAGGGTGGAATCCTCTCACCCATTTTATTCAATATTTACACATCAGACAAGCCTGTCTCTCAAAATACTATAGTAGCCGATTACGCGAATGACAAAGCTATAATCTCAATTGACAAAAACCCCCAAATTGCATCTTCGAACCTTCAAATTCATCTGAATTTATTGTCAGAATGGTACACGAAATGGCGAATTAAACCAAATCCAAATAAGTTAAATTCATCCTTACAATATTCATAACCATTGGCGCAACTAGGTCTAAAATATTGGGGGGGGGGGGCTGAAGCCCTATAAATAAATATAGTCAATGTGAGCTATGAGGGCTTCGCCCCCCATACCCCCCATTGCCGCAGACACAGAACAATAATTATTAATTGAAATAAAAACAATCATAAAATATTATTACCATACTATATTATTAAAAATCATGTACCTACTTCTATGTAATATGTTTTACATAAAATATGACATAACACCACCGCAATATTCCACCGTCGTCCGTCACATTTATTAGATAACAATATTATTATTAATTATGTAGGATTGTAGGAATTACAAAATAAACTATAATAATAATATTTTATATTTATACAATTTACTTTTGAATAATTCTCTGCGTCATATATTCATATTATTTAGTATGTATCTCACTATCCCATGCTTAAATTATCATTACATTTTAAATAATCAAAAAATTTGAGGGGGCTATAATACATTTTGAGGGGCTAAGCCTCCCTGAGTCCCCCCTTAGTTGCGCCAATGTTCACAACCAAATTTTTTCATACATTTCAACACTAGATATCCAGCGAAATATGTGGCCGAACCATCTTCTAATGTGACTGGTATTGTGTTTATATTCTCTGGAACTGATACATCTATATCATATACACTGCATTCTGAATTGGTATCTGAAGATTGATCATTTTGATATTATTTATCTGTTCTCCCTCCATTAGAATTGACACTTGTTCGTTTGTTTGATAATCGGTATTTTCAATAATACTTTCAAAATTCGCCCCTATAGAAGTGAATAATGAAAATACAAGTACTTCTAAATAACGTTCTAATCGTTCTAGCTGTAGGATTCTTATTGTAGCCGCCTTTTTGTCGCATAATACTAAATAGATTTTCTAGTGTGTCCTAGTTTAACCGATTAGTTAATATAAAAATGACTTCATTGTTATTAGATTTTTCTTCCTCAAAAAAACTCAGAATACCGTTTATTGTTTGTGTTATGCCTTTAAAACATGGAGGCTTAGTTATTTTGCCATTTTTATTTTTTTGTAAATTTATAAAATAAGTTGCAGCTTCATTTAAAAATGGTTTTACTATACTGGAATCAGATAATCCTCAATTTTATGGATTTGAAGTATACAATGTTTTACTATTCAAGCAGTCAAACAATTTATTTATAAAATCTACAAAATCGACTATGTTTTTTGCTGTCTTACTTTTTAATTCATTGGTTTTGATGCAAGTTACAAATAGTAGACGCCATTGTATGGCTAAATAATTGCACGGCTAAATTTACTCTCATTTTCTGAAATGAACTTGGGTTGATATGAGCTTCAGTGATTTTTAAGAGAGATTTACTTTTTATATTTTTTTTATCTATTTGATATTTTGCTGCAATATCACTAAACACTGTTATTTTCATATTATCCTTTACAAAATTACAACCTATTAAATTATTTCTTAAACTTTTTATTAAGTGTGGGACATCGAAAATTGAAAATATTTTATAATCTTCTACAAAAAAATAATATTTGTTTTCATCTACGCCTGACGACTTTAATGCACTCCGATTGTTTGTGCCTTGGTCACACACTAATATTTTAGGGTACAATCCGTTTTTAATTAATTCATTTAAGACATCTATTATTAAATTTTTTAGTAATTTATGTTTTACTCCTGAATGAGCCAAAAAGTACGCAACTGGAAATTTCCACGGTTAATACAATCCTCGAGCCATAAACACCATAACTCAATTCGCACTTTTATTTGTCCGACAATAATGTCCAAAATCTTCAGAACCTTCAATGAAGTCATAATTTTTTGAATACTCTAAAAATTCTTTAATATACATTTCATCAAAACTTATACTGCAACTTTTTTTTTTATTGGTTTTATGTTAAAATTTTTTTTTAATGTGACTAAAAAATACGCCACTTAAACCAGGTAAAAATGTTGACTCTCCGTTCCAACGACGAATAGTCGATGGAGCTGGTAAGTTAATATTTTGTAGCCTTAAAAAATTATATGATATATATGTATTGCCCTTGCATATTAGCCGCTCCGTTAGATGAACTTCCCCCGCATTTAATATATCAATATTTATTGTTTTAAGAACATTCAGCAATAATTCAACAATTTTTCTTCAGTCGACAATTTACATTTTACCATAACCTGGGCCCGGAATTTGATGACCTAAAAATCTTTAAAAATGCATACAAAAAAAGTATTAAAATGATTTATAAACATCAAAAAATGACTATGAAAAATTTTAAATATGTTTTTATAAAATTAAATAAATTTATATAAATACTTTTAAATAATAAAGGTGCTACACTGAACTATTAAAGTGTGTTTAATATTTTAAAATAAAAAGATTGGCGATTGTCTGATAGTAAAATTTTAAAAGTTGAAAAACTTCTTTCCACAGATGTGATTGGTGCATGTTTAAAAAAAGTGATGTCATCTGCGTTCAAATTTTCTGGCAATCCTCTTTTTGTCACTTCTTGACATTCCAATATTTTTGAAATAATCTGCATTATTTTATAACCACTATTTTTGTCCAAAACAGTTTAAATTTTTTTTTGAATTTCGTGCTAGTTGAATTTTATTTTTTTCTTCTATAAAATAGTATAGCATCGGTAAGACATATTTTTGACGATTCTAATCTGTTTATTGAATGTGGTAGCGATCCAAAGTTTGATTTAATGTAAACTAAGTTTAATTCTAACTCTAGATCGGCGATCAAATCAATAACTTTTTCAATGAAAGTTATTTTTGTGCATAAAAAATGTAAAATATGCATGAAAGCACATTTTTGTGCAGTTTTATGATTATATTTTTAATTGTACCAAAATTCTCACAATAATAAAAAGCTGCCGTTAACCATGTTCCCCATCTAGTTAGCACAGATTGTGGGGGTAATGGAATATTAGGTGTTAGCTCTTTAAAAATTTGTATTCTCGAAGGAGTCTTCAAAAATATTTTTTTTTGCAGTTTGAAATAAGTTGAATGACTTTTTGGAAATTTTTCCGGATTTCTTCCGTCACTCTATGTAAGACATGAGCCAAGCATGTTACATGCTCCATTTTTTATAAAATACCTTAATGGCTTTACCTGCTTTGACCATAAAAGGTGCATCACACAATAAAAGCAGTACTTGATCATGTTTAATATCATTAGGCCAAAAAATTTGAAGGGATCTATTAAAAAATTTTAAAATTGTATTATGATTTACCTTTTCTAGGACTTCAGTATTAATTAGAAAATGTTTCCCGGAACCGTTCAATTTTAAAGTTCACATAACAACATTCGCTACATAGCGCCCTACAGTGTCCTTAGTTTCATCCAAAGTTACCCAAATTTTCTTATTTTCTTCGTAAGATCTGATTTTATTAACAGTGTCTAGGTAGCACTGAAAAATATAACCTTTCCTTAAAGTCGATTCATCGGGAATTATTTTATTCTTATATTTCTCCAGAAAATGTTTAAATGCCTCATTCTATAATTTTTGCAATGGAATATTTGCGAATAATGCATGACACAGATCACGATTAAAAGATAATTTTTTAGATGGTTCAGTAATTAATTGTTGAATTTTACTTGAACTTTGTTGTAGTTGTTTCTTTTTTCAGTTCAACATCATTAATGTGATTATTATACGAAATATGATGCTCGACTATACATTTTTTGTCAGCCGTCTCTTTTACTTCGCAAGTCTTACAAAACAATACACAGCCATGGATTTAAAAAACTCCTTTGGCAAAATGATTTACAAACGAATTCAACCGAGTGTTTTTTCGACATACAACAAATAAATTTGAAACGAAGATACGAAATAATGTCAATAATATAAAAATAACTGAAGGATTCACTTATACATTATGTTAGTTTTCTCAAATATTTAATTTTATCAAAATAATATGAAACAAAAAAACATATTCTTTCAACAAGAAAAATGCAAATATACCTAAAAAAGTAGAAAAATTTATAAAATGCACCAAAATTGCTAAAAAATGACCTTACAACCGAGAATTACCGATAAAATGCAAAATAAAATTGGTACTATTGAGTTCTGAATGGCACAAGTCAAATTTCTATAAAGATGGGCTTCGAATACAAGCATTAAATAAAAAGATGCAATTAAGTTCCAAGCCCTAACCAAAACTATTAATATTTATTTCACACTAAATTTTGAAACATATCGTATTATTATTAAGCATTGATCATTTATTGAAGTATCTTGAGTTGTATTCAGCTGAATTAGACATAGAAGAACCTGTATCCAACATATAACCTACAATTGTCTTCGATAGAAATGTCAGGGTACCATCTCCTTGCTTAGAACCGGCATTATGACATAGTTTACTTTTTCAATTGAAGAGTCAATACGACATTTTTGAATAGGGTTATTTATAGCTGTAATTTTTATGGGTGCATTATGCATCGCAATTTTCATGGGCGCGTCGTGCATCTGCCCGGTGGGCCAGTACGGGCCTGCTGCAGGGGATGAAATACGAATGATTTAAAATAAATACTTATACTTCGGTTCGACGAATGGTGTGTTCTTTTTTCCAGGAAGGCACGAACCCGCTCTATTCTTATCAATGTAGACGCACCATTACAGAATAGATTGTCTTTATCTGTGGGCGCACGCACGATGATAACATTTGTCGTTCGTTTTGATAATGTAAATTTATCTTTTTCAACTGAACCCGCTTTATGTATTACCTATTTATTTTATTTCTCATTGTTGTATGTTTTTAAGTTCGTAGTGGTTTCACCGTAACCTAAGATGATTGCTGAACCATATGACTTCAGGTAAAAGATTATTGTTTTTGCTTTTATTGACAATTTTGTTTTTCAAATTTGTTAACTAACTGTTAAAAAGTATTGTTCTTTCAGCATCGATGTTGAAAGCCTAGAAAACGATGAAATCCAAGAGGGTGGCTTGACAACTGAACAGTACATCAAACTGTTTTCTGCCTACTTGTACAACAATGAATTATGTGCCGCAAAATTTTTATGGCGCCGTGTGCCTGATTCTTTAAAGAGTAATCCAGAACTACAAAAAGTCTGGTCAATAGGTAAAGCTCTTTGGACAAAACACTACACCCAAGCCTATGAATTGATCGACTGCAAATGGTCTGATGTATTGGAGCCGATCATGGTGGCAATCAAGTCTCGCATTCAACAAGACACATTGAAATTTATTAGCACTCATTATGAAAATATCCAGCTTGATAAATTTCAAACATTTATGGGAGTGAACAAAGAACAAGCTGAAAGGATTGTGGAAAGAGAAGGTTGGACATTATTGAATGGATATGTAATTCCAGTGGCAATCAATGAACCCGAACTGACATTAAGTGGTAGTCAGGAAATTCTGGACAGATTGGTAACTTTATCATCTTTTACATCTTACGTTGAAAATTGAACCAGCCATGATGTGTATTGAGTAAATTTAATGCTGTAACTTTCAATTATGATTACTTGGTATAAAATTAATATTAGCGAACAATTTGTATGTTAAATCTAAAAAGCTTTAATAAAAGTATATAAGGATATGTATTAAGTTTATTATTTTTATATATTTCTTTTTTTTTTAGTTAAACTAAATACAAAAATATTGATTATTAGTTTCAAGCTATATAATTTAATTTTGTTCTCCATTATACGCAGTACAAAATCTTTTTTGAAATTAATTAAAAATAATAAGTAAACATTATTCTAAAAATTAAAATTAATTACTGTGATTAATATTTTATTTTTTTGTATTAAGAATAAATGTAAAAATGTAAAATGCTGGTTTTATATTATGTTTGTGTTAATTCTCTTTCTCTCATGACAAAGTTATTATTGGTAGGTATGCTAAAAGACCTAAGGAAATTGTCATTAAACAGTTGTATTTTGTCTGTATTATTAGTTAATGCTTATATATAGATTATATTTTATATATATATATATTATATATATCATTGATATTGAAAAACAATTTTGATAAAAATCTTAATATATCATAATACATTCAAAATTAATGTCCTATCTAAAATTTGTAAAAGATGCTAAAAGGGTAGTTTTGTAAACTTTAAAATCTGTATTTTTAACTAATAATATAAGCTACCCAATATATAGTGGGTCTATTCTATACAGTGCCAGATCTAGGAGAGCTTGTGAGTATGCATGCCCCAGGCACTTGTTAAGTTTATGAAAAGTGAAAGAAGTCATCACCATACACTATATGTAAAGGCGTTGCACTTTTATTAGCCCCGGGTGTCAAACTTTCGAGATCCAGCATTGATTTTATACGCAAATTAAATCATTAAAAAAAGTACTTATGTGTTACTTCCATGTTTGGAATATTATTTCAATATTTAATACTTAATCTTAATATTATTTAATATTATGAAATACTTGTTAAAATTCAAAAACATTGATTTCTTACTTTTAAAGCAGATATGATTAAATACAACATATTGAATATAAAGATAATGAAATATTTCAAATATAAATTTGTATTATATAAAATATAAAATATTTAAGCATTTCCCTGTAGTATTATTGTACAATATGCACTATTATTTACAACTGATTATGATATAAAAAACATACTGAATACAAAAAAAATTTATTTTTTTTCATTCATTTGACCAACTTATTTTTATATTTAATTATTAAGATTATTCATATAAAACTTACTTAATAAATATTTTTTGATTATAAATATTAATAACACCACAATCGTGGTACAATATTTTTATTAAATTTCTTATAACTAGGTAAAAAGTAACAAATAAATTATAAAACATTGCTTATATTATCACAGGTATTATATAAAACATACAGTAGAAATTAAATTAAATGTGTTGGTGTAAGTATATTAATACAAAATTTAAACTAGAAAACAATTACAACAATGAATAAAGTAAAATTATTTTACTAAATAAATTGTAAATGTATACCAATGTCATGACTAGGGTATAAGATTGGAACTTGAAAATTAAACTTAATAAAAACCTAACATAAACACAAAAGTAATATATAATAAGAGGAAGATGGTAAATTAAACTGTATATAATTAAATGCTATAATTTATAATTTATATTACTGGCATTTTATGTTATTTAGTATGATCATTGTTTATACATTTATAAACAATGAATATTTGTTAAATCAAGTAAATTCAATAAAAATAGTATACACATTTTTTCTTTAATATTTAACTATCAAAAGAAATTTATTTACTGAATGTATGCTTAAATTACATAAATAAGGAATTGAAGAATTGATTTGTTGATATTTAATAAAAAGGTGAAAAAAAATATTAAAAACTTATTGTATTCGTTAAATTTGAAAATTGTCAAGCATGAAGTGATATTATTAATTATAAGTTCATTTTAATATTGAAAGTGAATAGTTCTAAAGTTTTATTTTTTTATTAAATCATTAATCTTGAAATATCACAATTTGCCAATTTATAATAATATACATTTGTGTATAAATTATAATAAGAAGGTAACATAAAATTTAAAATTAAATTATTAAGATGATTATTAAGACAGAACAGAAATTGAGAAGAAATGTGTTATTGGGCGATGAACTGATGAATATAAGTTCAAGGTTATGTTTATGCGTAAAACCCATAAGTCAATAAATTCAAAAATATATTTGGATAAAAAATAAATAAGTAAACATACTAAATTAAGAAACTAAAAATATGCTTTGGTAATTTATTATTAAACATCACCAGAGCAGATTTTTAGATTTTTTTTTTTAGTATTTTTAGATTTATTATTTAACATTAATAATATAAGCAAAAGCATCAGCGCTTAATATAATTGCATTTTAACACTAAACAAGTATATAATATATATAAGTTTAATTTGTTGTTATTTATTATCAAGTATTTAAGGTTGTTAATTAAATATAGCATTCTTAGATTAATACATAAACCTAGATTACGGCTTGAAATTTTGTAAAAAAGAATTACAAATTAAATTGACTTCTTTTATTTGACTACCATTTAATTTAAACTGCTTACTAAATACATTGATTTCTCGTTTGAAAAAATCTAACCTGAAATTAATAACTTCATTAATAAAACAATATGATACATCTTATAAAGTATAAAATATTACTCATTCATAGGATATAAATTTTGATATGGAGTATCATCTATGATTACTGATTCACTATCACATGATTGTTTCTTGAAAAATAATACATTTTCTAACGGATATTTTAATGGTGATCCACTGTTTAACCAAGTAGCAGATACTCCAAACTCTATTTGAAAATTTTTTGTTAGTTCATTCTTAAGACTTTCAGTTAAATGATTGATATCAATCAAGTTTCCATAAACTTCTTTGTTAATCTAAATAATTGTTCATAATTATGAAAACCATGTAATTATTAACAGAGCCGATCTATATTTCTATTAGGTTTCACCACAAGAACATGATAACCAAAAACTAAAAAGTAAAAAGTCATCAATAGTTCCAACACTATAAATTATTCAAATAATAAGAATTTAACATCAAAATAATTATACATTAAATCATGTAACAATTTAGTAATAAGTTTTCTTTCCATCAAAATGACCGGCATAGATTTTTGTCAATGTCCTTTTCACTTGGGTAAGTTTAAGTACACTGTAGTACTTATATCACCTTTTCTAAATATAGAATTATCATAAATGAGGATGTTACTCTCAGTGGGGAATAGTATAGAACAACCAGACAAAGATAGAAGGGAGAGACTACACAATTAATTCGGCAAACTATTTTTTTGCACTAAGCTAGGTTTCAATTGATGAAGGCACACATTGTGGCCAAATATGGAACCATTGTCCCTTATTTAGTAGTAAATTTTATAATTTTTTCTGTGACAGCCAATAACGGGTTGCTTAGTTTTTATAAATAAAAATATTAGTTAAATATACATATTATTTAAAATAAAATAACATTTATAATCTAAACATTATTTGATACTATACTCACAATTAATAAATTATATGATCCAACAAATTTATATAAATCCCTTGAAAGTAATCTATTTAATAAAATTTTGGCTTCTTTCAAATTCGGATCATGACTATATTGAATGTCATACAAAATATGATCGGTTAAATAAGACATTGCTTCAATATTTGTATGAGCTTCATTCAAAGAAAACCTAATAAATAATATATTTATAATTTAATTATTAATCCCATTATAATGTGTTCTGTTCAATTTAAAATCCTATTTTCAACAATTTCAAATTATTATTATTTTGCATTTTAATTCAAAACCATAATAAAAAAAAAAAAACATTTGGATGCATTACAGAACAAATAATTTGAAATTAAATGTATAATAATGAACAATAAATTAACCAATTTTATTACTATATTGTTAGTCATGTAATGAATTAAAATTTAATTTAATTAGGGAATTTTAAGTAAGAACAATTTAAGTGAAATCTTAGTTTAATAATGATAAAATGGGATTTTATATTAATAACTTTAAATTAGGTGTTTATACTAGAATTACATGAATAAAAATGAATTAATTTAGTATATTATATTTTACTATAACTTCAATGTTAATAGAAGCAAAGATTATATAATATTAACATTAAACAAATTAAGTAGAAAACTTACTTAACACCAGATGAGATTTGAATAGTAAAATATTTTTCAGCCTTCAATAAAATGTCAATAAACCTTAAACAGAAAAAAATAACAAAATATATTTTATTTAAATTAAATGTAAATTAAAATATAAGACCTATTTAATGCAATAAAATCAATATTGTTATGAATTTAGCATAAGTTGTACTAAGTATATAATCTGTAGGAATAAAATGTTCACTATAATTAATATCAGTATTGTACAAGGATCAATCCAGCCTCCATATTCTTAAATTTCAAAAATAAAATTAAGCCATACATTTACTAAAATTTTTATAAATGTATTACATTAATTTTCAAATTCTGTATTATAACTCTAAATAACCAGCAAAGCATAAGGTAGAATTCTTAAAAAAATCCCCAGTTTATTATAGAAATTTGTTACTTTATTATTTTTTACCATAAATTTGTTTTTAATTTTCACAGTAATTTTAACAGTTTTTGTATGAATAATAATTGATAATTACTCATTAAAGAAATAATGTAGGCATTTTAGATACTTTTTCGTGCCTTTATATATTACAAATCAAAAATAAATAATAAACATTTGTGCATACAAGACAAATATAATGATTTAAATAACTGCTGATGAAAAGACGGCCGACCCCAAATAGTTGGGAGAAAGGTGAAGAAGAAGAAGAAATAATAATTTCTGATGAATATTTATAGAAAAACCATTTTTAACTGAAATATAATATTTAGTCGAAAAATAACATCTATTAGATTATATTAGATAGTATTATATTATACAATAAGTATTATGTATACATTGTATACATTAGATTACAATACATATCAACACGAGCAGTATTTATATAAAATTAATTATGTTGTTCTTATCATGTATAAGTTTAAATTTTATATTTGAATATGGAAAATTTAATAACTAAACTTAGTTGCCTATTTAACTCATTAACAAATTTTGCATGTACATTAACATAAAGAATAAAAAGAAATTAATTTATCAAGTCCATTATAATACTACCTATGTTATAATTATAATATAATAAATTATTCAATTGAAAATTAAACAATTAACATTAAAATGGATTTATATTGAAAATTAATTAGATATAATTATTATAGCTATGGTTATAATGTAATTTAAGCATTACAGAGCAAAACATACTCAGTAACAATTTTTTTTTACTTTTTGTCAGCAACAGATACAAATACAAAACAGATTTGTATTTTTCTATTCAACCTACACAAATGTTTTATACATACATATCTTTATTTTATAATCTGAAATCGCAATGAATTTAATTTGTTTTTTTTTAATAATTTTTATATAATATATATATATTTATTTATTTATTTTTTATTTTTTAATAATGTGAGCCTAATGTTCGCAGGTCTTTTTCATTCTTGATTCAATTAATTAATAAACTCAAACGACCTAGCACCAAAGTTTAATAAGCGACAAATACTGTAACTACAATAAATTTTAACATTTTATAAATAGTAGATAAATATAATGCATACATTAACTCAGTATTTTGTACTGCTGTATGTTGATAAGCTCTACAGTGTAAATCAGATCTTACTCTAAACATATCATATATGTTTCTTGCTTCTTTATCTCTGAATGCTATAACCGGTAAATTTGATTTAGGATCAAGAACAACTCTAGAAAATTTCATAAGTCTTTTATAGTCAAATGATATACTTAAATTTAAACATTTTCCATCACGTAAAAAATAATCCCATTTATCAACATCAATACCATTATTTTTGTTGGATACAATCTAAAAATATATAAATTTTACATAGGTAATATATTTTAACAATAAGATAAAAATACTTACTTGATATAAGAAATGATTTTTCTTTAGTAAAGTACCTTCTCCAATAATAAATTCATATATCAATTCAACGTGATAATCCATACTAAGTCCATATTTATTAAACTCCTTTTGAAGTTCATATTTCTCTATGACATATTTCAACATTTTAATTGAATTTTCTTCATGCTAAAATTAAATGTAACAATAAAAAACTATATAAAAACTAAAATTTAAACATACATATTCAATAAATATTATTTGTCCAAATTGGTTAAATTAAAATAATTAAGTTGCTATTTTTAAAAATATACATGAAATCTAATAAAATGATCAAAAAATGAAAAACATTGAAAAATGCAAAATTAATGTTTTACCTCTAAAGTTTTTCTTTCATGAAATTAATTTTGAGTGTGGCTAGCATTATCTAAGATTATTTAAAAAAATACTATGTATTCAAATGTTAACTCTAGATATAAAAATATGTTTAACATTCAAAAATATAATCAATACTCAAAACGTATTAAAATAAAAACATTATAATTTTAATAGTTATTATTAGCATGTAAAATTAAAACAAAAGTATAAATGTATGGGGGGTATTGGTATGAAGCAAGTTTATGTTAAATTTAGAATTATATTATATGCAAGCCACAGATATATAATGTATTATGTATTATATATCTGTGGTGGAAGCTAATTTATCTGTAATAATAGTCTCATCAGAATTTACCCAGGTTGAGATCTCCTGTGTACAGATATTTTCAATTTATACATTTATTTTTTTTTTTTTGAAAACAAGTAGGACTTATAACATTTATTTTTATTGGTTAACTTAAATATTTCATTGAAAATATTAAATAATTAACTTTTTATCTTATTTATTTTTTAAATTTGAAGACAGTCATTTTATATACTTTATTTTCCTAAAAGTGTCAGTTGAACTTACAATTTTCATCATATTCATAATTCTTAATAATTTTATTAGATAACAGAAATATGGTACTATTTAATATTATTTTATAGTATAATAAACTCATCTATCTGCATGAAGATTGAGATACACAATATCAATGGTAAAAAATGATAAACCCACAAAAAGATTATAGAATGCTGTTCTATGGTGAAACAAAACTTATTAGAAAGTCATGAGTTGATAATAAAATAATATTTAAAAGGTAGTAATATTTTTCTGTAACCTAATGATATTACTATTAATGCCAACTAATTTACCTTCCAGTCAATCCCAGAAGCTTTTAGATATTTCTCCCAGCTGTGTGATAAAGGGCCATGTCCAAGATCATGGCAAAGCCCAGCTATTTCAACACAAAGTTTTTCTTCTGGTGTAACACAGATTTCATTGCCCGAATTGCAACACAAAGCATCAATAATTTGACCAGCTAAGTAACAAACGCTAAAAAAAAGAATATATTATAAACATAATGAAAAATATATAACCATATTCTAATAAGTATTTGATAAAAAAATGAAAAAATACCCAAGAGAATGTTCAAAACGATTGATACTCGCACAGTGGTAGACTAGATAGGTGGTGCCGAGCTGTTTAATGTTACGTAGTCTTTGAAACTCCGGAGTGTCGATAATTGTTACACACAATGGATGAAGTGAAATATGCCCATGGATATTGTCGTTAAACACTTTGCTGAACTCGGTCATTGTCAACATAGTTACGCCTGTGTCCTATGAACGTTTAAAGAGTGAACCAGGTACCTCGCCTGGTTACTTATAAAGCAAAAACGAGTTTTATAACAGTGTTGGAGAGGGAGAAAACAAACGTTCAATTATATTGACCAAATGATGACCGTTCGTCCAACAAGGCGGATTTTAGACGAAACCGTTGATGGAAACGGAAATTCAACCAACAACCAATAAAAATACCTATTTATTTCAAATTTGGAGGATAACTCTACGTTATGCTTGTGATAATAACAACAATAATCGATATCTAAAATCACAATCGATTATTGAACATTAATGATAATAGTGAGGGTAAAACCCGGATTATGGTTGGATAGAGGGATCAAGGAGGTGTCTAGACTCAATTAATATGACATTTACAGCCAAGAACTGGACATTTTTATTTTGAATTGTTAATAGTAATATGTATATTAGTATATTACTCATTCTATACTTAAGTATTGATTATGTTAATGTGTCTATTAAGTGCACATATTAAATTACGGTCAACCATGATGTGTTAATAAATTTTGTTATAAAATGGAAGGATTTTTAAATAAATTCTTAACTTAACCGACTCAATGCAACTATCCATCGATATTATGCAAGTGGTTTAGATAATTAAAATATACGAAGAGAATCTGTTTAAGGTTCAATAATAAATTATCTCGGAAAAATTACAATTGCATGCAGTGGCGTAAACAGGATTTTTCAATGGAGGGCTTGAAAATAAATAATTACTTAACTGTCACAAGATTAAGTTTGAAAAATAAGAAAGTACTTTTAAGTTCTTATATTAAGCGTAAGATAGTAAAAAAACTATTATAAAAATAATGATGATAAAACAGATTTTTATTTTGTTAAGTCCAGTCAATAATTATAGCTACTTAAGTGAGGTTTTTTATAATTGTTGTAGAACTTCAAATTAGGTAAACTTTTATTTTTAAAACGTTCCTCCGTTATGATTAATCATAAGTATGATTTTTACACGTTTCAATATTAAAAATATTCTCTCTGGTGTAACTGAGAAAATAACCTAACGATGCTTGGTAATATCAGTTTTAATCATATATGATGGCACTGAAATCCATGTTCATGTATAGCGGTCGCCATACATATACAATTTTATTTTGGGAGTGTGTACCCCATAGCTGGAACACTAAAATAAAGTTGAAGTCTATGAAAGAATATTTCTTGAGAAATTATTAAACACTAGGTTAAGAAAACAAGTATGTATTCGTATATAGTATGTATATGTGTGTACATAGTATGTATTAAGTATTGGTACCCTTCTAATATCTGATAAGTTTATTGTATATCTAAGAAATAAAATGTTTAAATTTAGTAGAATATTTCTAAATTTTCTGTTGATGGATGAGTAGGTGAGTTAAGGTGATTAAGTAACTTGCCATACCTATAAATATAGATTACGGTGCTACTGATAATTGATATCTATGGACTATATATACTGGGACTACTGGATGTGATTTAAATATACTATCTTAAATCGTGGATAAATATAAAAACAAATAATACTAAATATGGTCAATGGGGGGGGGGGAGCTTCAGCCCGTTAGCCACACATCTGCGTATGCCATTGATTTCATGGCCCCGTGTCAATTGAGCTTATTAACATTTTATATTACGTACCTACATTTTTATTGCCTTAAGTGTTCATTTAGGTCCCTTTATTTATCATTATTATTTAAACGTTCCCACAATTTGTCACTAATGTACACGATGTTACAATGTGCATGGATGCAACACGAATGCGCAATTTTTCCTTTTTTAACTCGATTAATTCACCACGATTGCGCAAAAAATTTGCTACACAATTGCACCCCGGTCCCCTTTTTACCTATTAAAATCACAACACCATTGCGCACCAATTAATATGTGTATTATATACTATGTATAATAATTTATGTACAACATAAAATAATGTATACAATAAATACTTTCTACATATAATTTTCATATACATATGTACATGCACTCAAACTTATTACCTATTAGTTCACAATTTTCCTTCCCAATTATTCAGTGGCGTAGCCAGGATTTTTAAATGGGAAAGGCTAATCACTTTTTTGGATAAGTAAGGTAAGAGAAGATATGAGAATTCACCCTTAACACCCCCACTATCTACCACCAAGTTTTTAAATGCAATTCAAGCATTTTAGTATAGTTTTAAAAATATTTATTAATATATAATTTATAATAATAATAATGATTTTGGTTTCAATGTTCAGTCACTTGCTCTACTCTGACAGCTGCATCCTCTTAGGTGAATTTCTGGCAAATTCAATTATTATTTCATTTTCATCGAATTGCTCTTTTTTATTTATATTAGCCATAGTTAACCCATTCAGTCTGTTTTCCGACATGGTGTTTCTTAAATAATTTTTTAAGCGATTAAGTGCAGAAAAAGTTCTTTCCGGAGTGGAAGAGGTAACTGGTAACGTGGCGAATAATTGTAAAAGTATTTTAATGTTAGGTTGAAGATTGGTGCAATGAGAGAGTGAATCAACAACAGAATTCGGTTTTGGAATAGTATTTTGACTTCATTGTTGCCTCCGTATGAACAGCTCAGCTTTGATTGTAGATGAGGTATCATCATGGAGATCTTGGGCATATATTTTAGCAGCTTTTATAATATTTTCATCGTCATACATATTTAAATTGGCCGGAATAAGTCCTTCAAGTGACATAACATCAATAAGCCTTTGATTAAAACGAGCATCCATTGATTCTATTAAATAGAAAAGGAATAAAAGTAGAACATTTAAAATATATTTCTGGATTTTCAGAAATAAAGTTTTCTCTCTGAGTTTGCCTTTTACATACTCGTGGCATATTTATTTCAATATTAACACTTTCCCATGTTGACGTCATTAAATATTTGATAGTGACTCGCCACAACCTTGCATGATAATCATCGAAAAGATAGTGATAATCATGGTAGAAACTAGAGGTATTAGTAATCTGTAATATCTACGCCAAAGACAAACACCTGTTATTCGTTAATCGTCAAAATTTAGTTAATATCAAAGATTTAAAATACTTAAATAAAAATAGTAGTATACTAGTTTAGTACATAGATACACTATACATATAAACACGGCCCATGGGGGGCTATAGCTCCCTCAGCCCCTCCCCCCCTGGCTACGCCACTGCAATTAATACAGACTTAGTACTGTCAACAAATTATCATCGTTGGCTTGGTTAAAAATTGTTTTTTTCTAAATTACATGTATGCTAAATATATACTGACATAGTCAATAGTCGACATTTTTTTTATTAAAAATTGTTTTTTTTTTTATACTGATAGACATTAGTCGATATTTTTATTATAATTATCATTAGCTCAATCAACATTTTATTTTGATTTTGAAAACGTGAATTTTGTAAATTAATAGTTTAAGTGCATGTATATGCAAATTATAGAAAGTATGTATTGTATATGTTACTGACAATATGGATAATTCTGTATTTTGTTACCGAATTTGTAATTTATAAAATTCCTAGGTATTATATAAAATGCCAAAAATAATTCGTGGTGTAATTAATCGGGTTAAGAAAGGGAAAATTGTTCAATCGTGTTGAACCGACGTATATTCGACTGCGATGGAGAAAATTGAATCCTTTCAAATACTTTAAGGGTATTTGTTAGGTTGTTACGTATGGCTGAATTATAATTTATAACTAGGCCTGGATTTTTATTCAAATGCATATTCTTCTACAATTCATCTGGAATAATTTTGATTAAAAATGTCGATCTCTCGTACTGTATAGAATCTTTTGGATAATTTTTGTTTTTGCATATTTTGCATATTTGAGTAAAAATGATAATGAATTGCATATTTCTATATAATTGCATAAAAAATGTATATTTCATAAATAATAAATAAAAAAAATTTTTTAGTTGGGTTCTGATTCATAAACTTATTTGTTTAATATTTATTATTTTATTTTTAACAATCTATAAAATTCGCATCTATAATATTATCTCTGATTCTATTCTTGTTAAAGTTATTTTAAAGACAAATTATCGTAACCGACACAGTGCGACGCAATAACACGGAAGCAAATTACAACAAATTGGACAATGACTGTAATATCATATTATTGGTAGATGACATTAGTCTTATACTGTAATATTTTATTTATAATTTTTCTGTTCCCCATCAAATATTTCGTCTACGTGAAAAAAGGAGAAATATGCATAGAATTTGCTAAACTTAAAATGTCACAAGTGTTGCTCAAAAATCCAGGGTATTCTAAAATGAAAACAATTTATGGAATATTAAGCAAAGAAATAAATGACGAAATTGAAGGCATTATAGAATTATTACAAGAAGAAATATCTTGTTTTAAGTATGTGCTTATAGTTTTTTGTGACGTAAAAAAAAATTTTTCTGAGTAAAAATTTATGCTACACGACAATGGTAAAAGCTCCATTTTAAATTTTAAAAATCTGAAATAATATTTTGTAACTTTGTGTTGGTATTTGTTCCAAAATTAATATTTTTGTTGTTAATTCTGAATTTAAATAATTGATTAATAATTACGAAATAAGTAAGTACTTATTTCGTAATTTGTAAGTAATAGAAAGTTGTAATAGTATATACTAGAGATGTTCCGATTTTATACAAATCAAGTGTCAAGTAATTATTAATTAAGTAGCTATTACAAAACTCACTACCAGATACTTATGCAATAATAATTAATGACAATAATTACATTAATAAAAGCTAAGTATAATTATATACTTGCTACTAAGCAAAGCACTAATGTAAGTCGATAGTACACTATTAGACATTAATGTACCACTAATACCACTATTTATAAATACAAGGTAGATAATTGCTATGTAAACTGTTCTCAATAATATTGTAACTAAAATAGTTAAGTAGCAAATATTAATAAAATATCATACAATACATTTTTAAAGTTCATTATTTTAAATTTTAATGTTAAGTATTTGAAATGAAAATTAAAATGATAATAAATATAAAAAAAAAGTAAAAATTAAAATTATAATACTTATTTAAATAATAGTTAATAAATTAAAATTAACAAATTGTTAACAAAACAAATTGAATTATAATACCCTGTCTTCATAGGTGTACGTACAGGGATTGCCAGGTGTGCCCGTGCACCCCCCCCCGAAATGTTGTAAATGGGGATCTAAAATTTCAGTAGATTTAAATTAAGAGTAATGGACCCATATTTTAATTACTGTTGCTTAAATTAAATGTAATTTATTCTAAAATAGATGATAAAAAAATAAATTATGTTTCCTAATAGAAAAAATAAAACAAAATTTGCTATATTTTCATGCAAAAACTCATTATGATAATATAATAGTTACAACAACTACAAAAGTATAAATCATTAATAATGGAAGCTATTTGAGAAAAATATACGAGATTCAAGAAAAACATATTCATTGGGACTAATGTATTACAATATTTCATAAAGATGTAAAGTTATATTTGTTTAATTATTTATATATTATAATTTATTAAAACCTACACGTTTTGTTAAATAGAACCCAAAAATATTATAGGCGTCCCTAAAATATAGATCTGCGTACCTACGCCTATGTATATGTGTGTTTGTTACCAGTAAGAATACAATGAAAAATAATTAACATTTATCCATATTATGATAATTTATGATGACATTTATCCATATGATAAATGAACAAAATTTGTTCAGTATTTTGAGGTAGAAGTTTATTTTAGCTTCATTCAATCTGGCTTTTGAAATTGACCTCTCGGTGTAAACATTGGATGCACAGATTATCAGCCGGTAACTGTGTAGGGGTTGATTAAAAATGTATTAATAAGTCAGGTCAATAGTTTAGTATTACACCTATAGGCGTAGCCTGGAGAGTCGCAGAGTATGCAATTGCGTACTCTGAACGCCTATATAAACATACATTTATAACTTATAAATTATAAGTATACGAGTATTCTACTTTTTTGGAGGTAACTATTTTTCTTTGTAAGTTCACTTTTTACATATATAGCTATATTGCTATAGTTTTCTTGCATACCCTGAACACGAAGTCTCGCTACGTCAAATTATTACACCAAATACCGGGTGAGGGCCGAGTAAAAATTTAGGCTGCATCCGAGTTGTGGTCAGAGACGATTTTTGAGATAAGGACATATAACAGTTGCGGTCACGCGAATTGTAGGCAATATCCTAGTTGCGATCATATACCTATTACTTATCTGTAAAGTCTGTAAATAAAAAAATAAAATAAATAAAATTGTGGCGTACATATAACTTTTGTATGGGGGGGGGATCAATTGCAAACAAATTATTATGGAAGAAAAATTCCTTGACCAAAGGACTTGCACATTCAAAATAATAAATTATAAAATATATATATATATAAATTGAATGTGTCAAAATAATAATTTATAATAAATCTTTGAAATATTTTTTTGTTTCCTTATAATTTCCTTACATTAAGAATACTATTTTATACAGTTTGTTACGTTCTGCGTAGTCACACATGAACACTTACATAACAAGGGAGTTCCTGTGAACACATCTATGGATGGTAACACATAATCTATTTACAATTATTTAGCTAATCAAAACTACACATAATTATTTAGATAATAAAAACCACAACTGTGGATAAGTTAGATTATTAAATTAAAATAAGTAATAAAAGCGACAGTAACCACATCCTGGATCTGTGCGTCACTGAATATAGGCCGGTCGAGAGATAATTCACAAATACAGATTTCACAGGAAATTATCTTATTTTATTATCAGTTTTAATTTACACACACACACATACTCAGATATAAAAGGGACCGAAAACAAGGGCAAATCAGACGAGTTTTGGCTATGCTGCACTGAGCACCTTCACGTCAGTGTATGTCATGATCCGAACTTAGAAATACGATATACGATAATATTTCAAACTATTTTTATAAGTCATAATTGTTAGGACTTAGAATAATTTCTACAAATCCAAATTGTTTGGACTTAGAATATTTACAAAATTTTAGTATAATTTTATAAGTTTAAATAAATTAAATTATTATAAAGAGTCTTGATTATTCTTCACTACACATACAACCAAGCGTTGACTGAGACGTTAACACTGAAATCACGGATCGAATGGTTGGCACGTAATAAGTTTTTAAAAGTCCTATGGGGGGGATCTAACCCCCACATCGCCCCTTGTATACGCCCCTGTAATAGTAGTATAATCACAAACTAGATGATCACCAATCAATGGTACGACAAAAGGTTAGTTACAGTGTTAAATGTAAAGCAGTGGAGCATTTGAGCGAGCGTCCCTCCAATATTTTTAATTCTGAGATGTCAAGTACAGTACTCAGTGTACTGGGGTCAAATGGCGTTACATTAATTAGAAAAAATATACACACTGCAAGAATGAATGTTCACCAAAAGTTGCCGCGTGACTTTTCACTATTACTACTGTCATTTCAAACCTACACAATAAAAATAGTGTAGACAGTCCTAAGTCTGTTTATAAAATGAAAAGGAAAATGTTGAAACTTTTTTGTAAATAAAATAGCATAGTATATACCATATGTATATGATATATATTTAGATATATATTTTGAGTGACCGCAACTAGTACGTAATTTTTGATTTTGACCGCAACTAGTATAGGTACACCGAAAATTTAGTGTTAAGCCAAGTTAAGACAGGTACATGGTATAAGCCGTCTTAATGATGACACCGAGTACCCAGTTATTGAATAATAATTTCGGTATCAGAAACATCCCTAGTTTATACAATGTTAATACATTTGTAATGGTTTTTTTTCGCATATTTTTTAAATTAATTTTCATGTGTATAAATATGTGCATATTCAACAATATTTTTCGCATACAAATCCCAGCTTTATTTATATCCATCAGATAATTAATAGTTTTAATTGATTTATTTGTACACTACCAAGCAATTTTTTTATATTTTAAGCAATATTCTATTATATAATTTTCTTTCAAGTCTCGTTTACCGAACCATAGTCTTGTCAATTGTTAAGTCATATTGACTGAAAAATAAAGAGGCTTAATATTTCCTAACATCTGTTTTTCTTCACATAATATGAGTGGAAAGCTCATAAAGTTAAGTAATGTTGATTGTTAACACTAAACAGTAATAGTTCTATTATATTAAAACTACCGATGTTAGGATGTATTTATAAATATAAAATTTATCAATTAAACAATTTTAACGCTGTTGTTATTAATATAATTTTTTTTATGTTGGGTACAACGGTTGAATATATTTGTAAAGATATATTTACCACAGAGGGCTTATTCGTTAACCTGGCACTGTTTATCACATTTGTTCCATTAGTTTAAAAAAGTTTAAAAATTACACTACAACAAAACATTAATACTTTTAACTGCAATTAAAAAATTAAAAAAGTAAAATCAAAATTGTGTTTTATCCCTTAAACGGTTTCGAAAAATCATTTTTTAATTTTTAATTTCTATCCAATTGTAAAATAGCCATTTTATGAAAGAATATATGTTAAATTAAAATATTAAATTAATGCAATTAATGGTTTCATAGTTATAATTAGTTGAAATTTTAAAAAGGTAGACGATACAATTCAGTGCAATGACTATTTTATTAAATTAGATAACCTTTAAAACAGTAGGCTATATTAGGTACACCAGCATTCATTAATAACTGTGATAGTAAGACTGCTCACAAATGTGTAAAGTAAGCATATTTATTAATGCGATTAAGAAGAGATAAAATTATTAAATTTATACTAATTTATTACAATACCTAGCCATTATATCGAACCCGTCACCGTACATACATTAGTGTCTAATGGGGAAAATCCGGATTCGCTGAGGTTTTGAAGTTCGAAATTCAGATTTCGGATTTGAAAACATTGAATTAGTATTCTTTCAAGAATTATTTATATTAAATACAAAATAATTAAACATTCTCTAAATTAAATAATATTTTAACTTAAGAATCTCATATACAAGTTTTTGTGTAATATTAAATACGTAAGTCGGATATAAAATACATTTTAGTTATTATTAGTTGTATCTCCAAAAGTAATGGTACGTAAGACGAAGTGTTTACCAATTATTAAGATATCTTAATTAGACCACCATTATTTTGTCCAAAAATTAAAATAACGACTACAAAGTGGTGCAATGAAAGTTATATGATTAGAATACAGAAATTTTCAATAATAAACCCAAATTTCAGATTTTTAAATATTAAATCCGAAATCCTGTTTTGGCAGATTTTCGAAGAATCCGGATTTCATTCCCATCACTAATATACATATAATAGAACATTTGAAATTTAAAAATATTCAATAGTCTAGAAATTAGGAGTTAGTTAAATTCTTATGTTCTACACAAAAAATATAAGACTTACAGAGTGTTAATTTTGAATTTTTAAATTCTAAAGTCTTTCAATTAATAATGGAATGTATTTAATTGAAAATTGCTTACTTTGATGATTACATAATTACAGTTACATTTCATAATATTTATGTACATTTCTTGCTTCATTACACTCAAAATCTTATATTCATGAAGTTAATTCAATAGGTTTTTTACTAAGGACGTAGGTAAATATTATTTATGGAGTGAGGGAATTGATATATTTAGGTAATAGTTATTTTATTATTACCTATTTATTTACAAGCAAGGTTTTCGCAAAGGGGGGTTGAAACCCTCCTACCTAAGTCACTGGTTTTTAGGTTCACTATAATCAAGTTTAAAATAAATAAAAACTTTTCGACATAAGCAGAGGTGGATTTCCCAATAGGTAGCGTAAGCAGCTGTCTAGGGCGTCAAATTTTGTAATGGTTTATTAAAATAGGTACACCATTCGTATAAAAATAAAGGAAATTTGTTATTTTATAATTACATAGTTAAATTATATGATGTTTATTTAATTAATAAAACAATGGTGATTCATAAAAATTATCATCATAATGTAGGGGACATCAACTGAAATTTTTCTCAATTAAAAAAAGTAAAAAAAAGAAACTAAATGTGAAAAAAAATTATATAAAAATTGAAATAGATTGAGGTACAATTAAATTTAATAAAAGGGATGGCAAAAGTTTAGTGTCTATAACTGTAATTAAGTTAAATCCACCTCTGGGCATAGGTCAACAGAACTCGTCGGTAAACCTGACTCGAGAACTTACGAATAGAACCTGATTTTGCGATTCTTAAGCGTCGTGTGAGTATCTCAACCTATTTAAAGGTAGGCTTCTATAATAATTACAGCATAGTGATCACGAATTTTCGAAATAACTACCATAGTTACAAAATCCATGAACTTTTTATCAGCCTTGAACAGGTTTAAAGAGAGGTTTTGGAAATTACTTTGTTTGAGTGTAAATTAAATCAATTTTATGTTGGCAAGCATCCAATTTATGCACCTTACGTCAATAAAATTCCCGTTATTAGTTCCCATTAAAAACTATAATCTTCCCGTTACGTGACCAAAACAAATACTTTAAGCGCAAATATATAAACTATGCTCATTGTTAAAATACAAAAACATTGATAAAGGAGCTAATAATAATCAAGCATAATCGCGTAACTTTACAAAAATGAACAATTAATAAATAACATAATATCTATATAACTATAATATTAGGTAATCAATTTTTTTTTTTTTTAATTTGTCTTAATCAATTATTTTATTTTTATTTTATTTGGTTGTATTTGATAAAACTTAAGATTTTAATACAAGCAATAGATACCTTTTAATCTTTATTACATGATATCAGAGGCGGATAGGCTAAATTAATGTTACCGGGAAATGTATTTTCCGTACGGGCCCAATAAAAGTAAAAGAAATACATTTTTATCACGCGCATATAATACATATTTTTTATATTTACAAATGTAATCATTAATCAATTTTTCATATAATAGTTAAAAGTTTAGAATTTAGATGCTATAATATTTTTAAATATACGTTTTCATAATACCTACAATAACACTATAATAATATTATATCAGAATTTATGAACTACAAAGTCTTACATTTTAATACTTAATACTATTCAATACTGAAGCACTTTTTTGAGGAGATCACTTTTGGTTGAAATTTTGTTTATTATATCATTATTATCGAGATCCATTAAAATGACTTTTTCTACACTCATTAACATGAGTGTTTCAAGGTTCTGCTGACTTAAAGTACTTCGAATTGATGTTTTCACATGTTTTAATTTAGAAAAACTACGTTCACATGACACTTGGCTCACTGATAAAGTTAATGATAGTTTGTAAGCTAAATAAAGTCCTGGATATGCATTGGTATACAGATTATAGCGAACCAATACAAAAAAACAGCAAATGTGACACTTTTTGTCAGATGATTTACAACAAGAACTTTCTTGCGGTATGTTATCTAATATTGTTTCATCTATCAAATCATTGTTTTCATAATCTTCTTTATCGGAGCTATTATTTGATTTGGTGTTGTAATACTCTTTTGTCAAAATTTGACTCAATGTTTCCCATTTTATAGCAAAATCCTGCAATTCTTGCTGTAAAGATTGTAAAATTATATCATTATTAAATTTTTTTATTATACTAAATACTTTTTCTAAAGAATTTGGGGGTATTTGTCTTGAAATTTCTTTGAAATTTTGTGGATCTAAGCATAAAAAATCAGCGCAGAGTTGTCCGTGTTTTTCAAAACGGGTTCCCAAACTATTAATAATTGTATCAATCATTGAATTATAAACATTAAATTCATAATTATAAATAAAATCAATGCTTTGTTCATCTTCAGATTCATAAGAGAATAAACGTTTTATTTTACGTTGGCGAACTTCTGGAAAACTATCTTCTACAGTTAAATTACTTTCAAGTGATTCTAATTTTATATTGGCCCCTTGAACGAATTTATTTGCCGCTTCTTTGGTGGCGGAAAAATCTCGAGATATATCTTTAATACTACTTATTATATTTGTTACCATTCTATGAGCTTGTAATAAATCTAGACCTCGCGTCTGCAAATATTTTGATAAATATGTGGTGTATTTAAAGATACGTAAAAATGTTTGGGCTGTTAAAATAGTTTCGTATTTACAAAGAGATTCCAATAAACCTTTTGACTTGTAGCGTATATCTGATTTAATATTAGAATCTGTGTATATCTCTTCTAGCGTTGTTATTAACTCAATATAAAGACTATTTTCTTGTTCATTAAAATGTCCAAATGTTTTTAATAAAGCTATATCTTTTGCCCACCATCTAGTTTGTCCAATGGTACCAAGTCGTTTATTTGAACACTTTTCTAACCAAATATCCATTCTTTTGTATGATTCTCTAATAAATACAGCACAACTATTGAGTAAACCAAACAAAGATAATGCTTCTACTTTATTTTCAGTAACATCGTAAATGACTAAGTTTAAGACGTGTGCATAGCACCAAATATGTAGTTGGGTAGCACCCGTTTCACTGAGTTTTGCCGAAAACCCTCTATATTGCCCCTGCATATTAGCCGCTCCATCAGTTGAATTTCCCACGCAATTTAATATATCAATATTTGCTGTTTTAAGAACATTCAGCAATAGTTCAACAAATGCTTCTCCAGTCGACGATTTACATTTTACCATAGCTAATAATCTTTCTTTTACACTAAATTTTGAAACATATCTTATTATTATTGAGCATTGATCACTTATTGAAGTATCTTGGGTTGTATCCAGCTGAATTGAGTACAACCCAGCCTCGATAACTTCTTTTGAAATACTAGATTTTATCATAGAAGAACAAGTATCCAATATATAACCTACAGTAGTCTTAGATAGAAACGTTAAGGTACTATCTCCTTGTTTAGAACCGGAATTATGACATAATTTACTTTTTTCAATTGAAGAGTCAACGTGTAATCTTAGAATAGGGTCATATTTGCTTAATAAAATAACCGTTTCAAGAAATGTGCCATGGTCTATTGTATGGTCATTTAGGGTATACGAAGCTTCATTGGAACTTGTTCCTCTATAACTAAATCCACGTTTTCCTATCATTTTAATTATATTAATGATTCTTGTTAGTACCTGTCTCTTTTCATCTACTTGTTTTTTTCTCAAATTACATTGGTCATATATAAGTAATTGATCAATCGAACTACTACTATTTTTCAAGAAGTAAGCATTTACACTATTACCATGTGTTTTACTTTTTTCATGCTCTTCAATACGTTGGTAAATATGTCGCCAATCATTTACGCCTACTGTAAATGTATTTTTGTCACACACAGATCCAAACGCTAGACATATACTACAAAATAAAGCTGAATGTTTGGAACTATAAGTTAACCAAATTCGTTTACTACCATCATAACGATAGAATGCTCTATTTGATGTAAAAGGAATGTCTCTATCTGATTGATTTGGATGATACAACATAAAATAATTAATAAAATTATAGTTTGATTTTCTAAAATAGTCTATTTCGTTAATTTCATTGATATTATTTATCGGTTTTTCAATAATAATGTCCTTATTTGTTTTCAACACACTCTGCTCATTCTGACCAACATTATTTTTATTTAAAATTTCAATTTCTAATCCAATTGTTTGATGTTCAATAGGTAAAGGCAGTTTTTTGATACTATTAACATTTTGTTCAATATTATCAGATGTTTCAGAAGTTGTTGAAAATTTAAAAAAATTATTTATTTTCATACAAGTTTTTCCTTGTTCAATTAATAATTGTTTTTGTTTTTCTAGACGTTTTTCATGGCCACTTTTAAATTTTTTTATTTTTGGTTGTTGGTCATCCATATTATCTACTGTTCGATCGAATAATATAATTATTAAGTGTAAAATTATTTTTACTCACTTGAAAACAGAAGGCGGAGACTGAGGAGAGTATTCAAAAATAAAAATCTGTATGTTGTTTCGGTAGCGAAATAAGAAAAAATATAAAATAGTTTATAATGCAGTCGGATAATATTATTGTGGCAGTTCACATTAGTATTTCGTACAAATGTAGAATGTACCGAAATTCGATAAAACTCCGATTAGATAAGGTCGACCGCCACGCGCCGATGCTATATAGATTGTATTAATGTAAGTATGTGGGGCCATACGTTCTATTATTGTTAATTTTAGTATTTAGCTTAATTTTCATTATCTGTAAAATTATTATTTATTTTATTAGGTATAAATTGTATAAAAAGTTACATATTAGTTCGGCCCAGTGTGGATGTGTATATTTTTAAGTATTGACTATTGAGTAGCTACTATATCGAACTCTGTAATTATAATAGTGTATAAACAAAAAAAAATTATCATAGAGAGGAAGGCCTACCAGGATTTGCCCGGTATCCCGGTGGGCCTATCCGCCCCTGCATGATATATAAGTTAAATAATATTAACTAAAATATTACATTTCAATACTTAGCAACAAGACTTACTACATCGATTTTAGTTCAGAATGATTTTTTCAAATGTCGATTAATTATTGCTTTCAAGTTTTGAGTTTTAATAATTCGGTATCTGTAACTTAAACAACTAGAAAAGTAACAAATATACCTTACATTAAGAAATTGTAGTCCCTCCTAATTTTCTAGGTATAGATATTATGTAAAATATAATTCAAACAGAAATTATAGTTATCAATAACAGTTATTACTTGGTTACTAATCTTAGTATGCATACAATTTAGCAAAAATAAATTATGAATAGTAATAAATACTAATGCTTGTATAGTATATGGATAAAGAATACAAGTTGTTATGCGCTCATGTTTATAAGTAAATTAATTTATTACCAAACCATAACATTCTTTAAAATATTATATATTTTCAATTTTCTATGACACTGATGTTATATATGTATACATTAGGTCCTAATATTTTTATTTAATAGCTTTAATTGCTTGTTAAAATAATATATGAATACAAACAAATGAAAAAAGACAAAAATAAATATTTTATCTTGGACACATGGCATGTCTTCCACCATCAACTAAAAGTGAATCACCAGTTGAAAAACTAGCATCGCCAGCTAAAAATGCAATAGCTTTGGCCACTTCTTCAGGAGTCCCTGGTCTTCCTAAAGCATGTGTAACTTTAGTTTTTTCTAAAAATATGGCATAATCTTCTTTACTCATTCCTTGTCTGGTTAAAATATTTGTTTCTACAACTCCTGGGTTAACACTGTTTACACGAACACCTTTTGGAGCTAATTCTAAAGCTACACATCTTGTAAATTGATCTACTGCTGATTTTGACATACAGTATGCCAATACATTAGCAAATGATCGTACTCCATTTACACTAGATACATTGACTATATTACCTTTAGTTTTAATCAAATGAGGAACAGCTAACATGGTCAAATGGTAAATTGATCTAACATTAGCATTCATTATTCGATCATACTGATCAAGCGATGTTGATTCAATGGATCCACTTTCTAAGATTCCTGCATTGTTGACTAAAACATCTAATTGATTGTAATGAGAAATAGTAGAATTCAATATATGTTTAGTATCATCTTCATTTGTCAAGTCTCCAGTAACCAGAAATGGTTTTAATGAGAAACTTTGTTCACATTGATCGGCTACATGTTGTAGATTGACAAGATTACGTCCTGTAAGTGCCAATTTTGCACCCAACTTGGAAAAATGTATTGCAGTTGCTGCACCGATGCCAGAACTAGCACCGGTAATCAATATAATTTTACTATGAAAACTCATTTGAACAATAAACTATAAGTAATTATCACACAAATTAAAAAATTACCAACATTAACATTAATTACTTGTAAGTAGATGAAGAATTTTAACACTTAAATTATTTATTGTACTAATATGAATAACTCAAGGTTTGAATAGATAATATAATAAATAATCCTTGAAACATACAACAGAATAATGACATCAAAATATAAAAAGAAGTACAATTTCGATTTCAAAAAGATTAAAAACACTCCTTATGAAACTCTAAATAGAATTAAATAATTTAGAACTAAATAGAATTTTATCAGTGGTAATGGTTAACTGATCTGAGGAGATAATAACAGGAAAATAACATCACAAATTTCTATCGAGATAAAGAATACACAGTATTAATAATACAGTATATTCTTTATCTCGATGCAAATTTCACAATCTACAGTTATCACCAATTTTTACTTTTGATATCAAGTTTATAGTAACATTACCAAATAAAATGTTACTAACCAATCAAATGTAATCACAATTTTAGTAGCAGCACAGATTGTGTAAATATAATCAGTGGTAGTGGTGTGTTGTCATAAGTTTTATTATAGCACAATAGTAGTTACTTATAATACCTTAGTTTTATTAATTATTATTATCACAAGTGTAAGGTAAAGACTAGAGATGTAAGCTCGGTAAATTTTTACCGCGTAAATTTACCGGTAAGGTAAATTACCAGTAAATTTACCAATTATTTTTTTACAGATAAATATTATTTTACCGAAAATATTAGCACGTGACACCTTAAATGATACGTCTTAACGACATGAATATTCTTAATATATTAATATAATGGAATAATTTAAAAAAATCAAGTATTCCTATAAATAAACCTTGCAAAGAGAGACAGGTAAATACAATATGTCATGACACTAATGAAATCGACTATCAATCTACACCTGGACCATCTACACCTGGACCATCTACACCTAGACCATCTACATCAAAATCTAAAAATATGTTAAACTTAACTTCTAGTTCTTTCTCAGAATCTTCAGAAGAAGATTGGAATTAAAAAGATTTATTTGGTGATACTCTATCCTCTAGATCATACTGGGAAGAATTATATTAATATTTTTAATTTTGATTTTATACTTATTAATTATTTATTATTAATAAGATTTTTTTATAATTTTGTTACTCAGTGTATTTCACCATTTATCACACAATAACCAGATTGGTAAAATGTATTTATTTTATTTTTATTATTAAATTATAATTTTAACTAATTATAACTCGAGGAAAAGACAAATGAAATATAAAACTAAAAGACTAGAATATTGTTTTTTTGTTGTTGATGTTATAGTTACCTAATGAATCTGATTTGATTAATTTACAATTTATTTTATTGGTAGATATATTTATAATATTTTTATTTATAATATTTTTATTCATAATATAAAGTAATTGAAAATACATGAAAAGAAGTCAATAATAAGTAATAACACTACTAGGGACTTATATAAAATCATATATTAAATTATAATACCATGAACACCACACTATCCAGTAAATAATAAAAATAAGCATTACAATAATTATAAGTTCATGGAAAAGTGGAAGTGAGGAGTTCCTAAGGGTGTTCCTATGGCGACATACAAAAATTATCAAAATTTACCAAATTTACAGAATTTACGTAAATTTTTCTCTGTAAATTACCAAAAAAAAAAATTTACGTAAATTACATCTCTAGTAAAGACATTATTCACACGCCATGCGTTAACATGCCTTTACAGGCCACGAATTTGAAATCACGTGTTAACCCATTAATTTTTAAATATCAATCAGTTTTGTGATCATATTTAAAACATGCAATGCATTCTCATTCAATCAATAAAGTTAATTACGTAATTTTTTCATTTGTCATTCCCACTGATTTAAGTTCATTAAAATATTACATAAATTAATTATATAATTAAATAATAATATATATATATATATTTTACTTGTTTATTTTATTCTACTTCACTAATTTGTGAATTTTAAAATGTCCTTATAAAACAAAGAAAATTTGATTTAAAATGTGCGTGCTCGTAAATCTTTATACGATATTTTTTCTTTGGACTATAA
The DNA here is from genome assembly GCF_003268045.1 of Sipha flava. Lineage (NCBI taxonomy): Eukaryota > Metazoa > Arthropoda > Insecta > Hemiptera > Aphididae > Sipha > Sipha flava. Next base: position 2,159,452 of record NW_020273018.1, read on the forward strand.
AAACCAAAACGTTCGGCAAACATAAATTTTACGTATTTTATTATGCATGTTATCCCTCTTGTTGTAAATAATTTGCACAGTATCATATAACACGTATTACCAGTGGCGTATCCAGAATTTGTTTTTTTTTTTGGGGGGGGGGGGGTTATAAAAAATGTAATATTAAATTTTTTTGTCAATTTTGTGTGTGTTTTTTATAATCAATAGACAATATACATACACTAAACATTTTCGTGGGGGTTGTAATCCCCTACCAACCACTAGATACGCCACTGCGTATTACTACGGCGTGGTGTGTGAATAGTGTATGCTCTACCTCAAAGTGCAGAGTATTCTCGATGTTGGCTCGATCACTGACAACTAGTGGTTTTATTTTTTATGTTCCGTAGTTTTAACAAAGAAATAATATTTGAAATATTCAGTAGATTATTGATAACGATATACGGTTTGCCGCTCTTTCTTTTTCTTATCTTATCTCTAATTTAAAGTTACTATGTTTTGTATTATTAGTTATAATTTTGTTGCTATTTTACCTCATTTGGGTAGTGTTTTAGTTAAGTGTTTTTAATTTTTCGGTTTATCTAATATTAAAACTTCAAGAGTAAAATTCACAGATCACCGTGATCATTATAATATATATTTGCAAATTATTTTTATTAAAATTATAATTTAAGTGAAAATATTAAATTTGTTTAAAAAATGTCTCAAGGTGAATTCAGGTGAGTGAATAAATCACAATCAATACTTTAAATGTTCAAGTCTTTTTATAATTTATGCATTACTTTTATCAAGTCTCTATGTGAGAACATCTGAAGATGTGAAAACAGTTATAGAACATGCAAAACTTTCAGAAAATGATCTAAAATCAAATGTACAACCTATTTATTTTAGTGATAGTTTTGAAAAGTACAAAATGTTGGAGTTAGATGAACACATATTAAAAGACCTTAAATGTGGTCAAAAGTATGTATATATTTATAATCGTATTAATATATTGATGTTTATTGTTTTAAAACTATAATATTGATTAAATATAAATAATTTTAGTGAACATTTAAATTGAAAAAAATTGTTGATCTTTGCTAATTGTTTATTTATTTATATTTTACATAAAAATATTTAAATTTTTAAAAGTATTTTGTATTTAGTTTTCTTAATAAGTTGATTAAAAGCTTAAATCAGTGGCGCCATTTCAGTTTTTAATAGAGAGGGGCAAAGTTTTTGACTGGCCCATACTACTGGGGGAGATATGGAGTTTCGTTCTCACATTTTAACTTATACTTAAGGCACATATTTTATATATTATATAAATATATAACTTACATTTTTACAAAATATAATTTTGTATTTTATAAGCATTACCTAAACAAGGTTAACTTAATCTAACTTAATTCTATTTAATCTAAGCTGTAAGCAGATATCATTTATTTTTCATTTTTGAAAATACATCTACTGCATAATCTAAACTGATTTTTGCAGCAATATCAGTTTCATAAGCTATAACCGAAAATTACTCAGCCGATCATTGCCCATAGTCAAGCGTAGATAGGTTTTAATTAATATAAGGGAAGAGAAAAAACATTCATCGGAAGCAGTTGCTACAGGCAAAGTTAAAAGCATATTTATAATTTTAAGAGTTTCAGTAAAAGCTTTAGGAAGTTCATTTAAAATTTCAGAAATAGAAAAAAGATCATGAATTACATTATCTTGTTCTTTATTAGAATAATTTAAGTTAATTAATTTGAGTTTTTTGCACGTAAGAATTCAGTTTAAAGTATTAAATTACCAATTTAAAAATGACTATAATGATTATGGAAAGACAATTTTGAAATTAAAATAATCAGGACTGGAAGCTAAGAAAATATTACTATTCAAAATAATTTCATTGCTAGAATTGCTGAAACAATGGCTAAATTCATTCAAAAATCTAATATTCTTGTAAAATGCTCATAAGTCTATTTATAGTTTTTACCAATTGGCAATTATCAAATATTTTGGCAATAAATAATTATCTAGTAAGCAATATTTTCAAAATTATAAAAATACGTTTGATTTTTCACAAATAACGGCTTATGGCTAAACGACAACGACCGGCCCTTTGGGATGCTTTTTAATCAAACAGGAGCAAATTCCTACCTTGTTACCCCCAAATGACGCCACTGGCTTAAATGTATTTTTTTGTGAAATTATAGAGTAGTATTTAAAGGAGAACAAAATGAATCTGCTGTTTTATGTACTGAAAATAAAACTTATGATGTTAAAGAAGCTGAAACATCAAATTCAATTTTATTACTTCCTGAATTAACATTTCCAAATGAAGATGTTGTTGATGAACAACTTACTATCAGAAAAGTAATTTAATAAGTAAATAAACCCAAGAAAATTTTATAAGTAAATAATTATAATATACAGGTTGTTAGTTTATTTCATACATACTATGAAGTCAAACCATGTAGACCCCGTCTAAAAAAATTGAGAAATTTATTAGAGAAATGCAGCTATAAAGGATCAGAACTTGAAAATGAAGTATTGACATCAAATGAGATGTATAACTTTGAAAAGTTGTCAGCATTAATACAAGCCAGTGATAATGAACTTAAATGTGCTCTTAAAGACTTAGGCGCATTTCAAATTGATGGTAATATAGTTAAAAATATAAATGTTATGTTAGTTATTATAATAGATATTTTTTATGTATGGACTATTTCAGTATGATATTTAATAATTAATATTTATTTAAATTTTCAGGTTATTGGAGAGTTTTAGAGTTTGATTATGAGTGTAGAACTTTATCGTTTTTATTGAATTTGATTGATGAACAGTCATGGCCTTATAATATGTTCCCAATGGAAGAATGCTCTAAGATACTTAATGAACTATTACCTCCTGTGATAGTGGAACACATTATTGACAAATATAGTGTTTGGTGTGTGTCTATGAATTTAAGTAAGTTACAGGAAATATTAAATTTAAATATTTTTAGTCAGAGAAGAATAATATAGAAATTTGAACTGTAAAAAATTCAGAACTACGTTAAAATATGTTTAAAGCAATTTTGGATTGCACTATCATTTTCAAAATATTAATTTACATAGATTTCAAAAGAAAAAATATTAAAAAATTAAACTGCAATTGTTTCAATAAATGTATTTAGTAAATCTTAAATTACTAACAAATAAAATTGAATCATGAATTTTGAAAAGGGCTCATATTGAAAATTAAAATTTTTCAGGAAACTAAAAAAACTGATTTTCTTTGGAATAATTTTCTTTATTTTAGAAATTAACAACAGTTGATTAATTCACACACAATAGCAAAGATATACAAACCTTTCTTGCTCATAAAATATCTGTCTATATGTGTAGATGAAAAAAATGTAGCAAAATCTATTTTGATAAAAACTCGATATAGGCCCATTTTGAAATTCATGATTCAATTATAAGTAGTAACTATTGGTTAGTAAAAAAAAATTTCTTACTGTAGTGTAGGTGATTTTCAATTTTAATTAAAATATTAAGTAAGTTGTAGATATTGGTTTTTATAAATTGTCTTACTGTTAATAATTTTGTTCCAGGGCCGTATTTAGGGGGGATGGAACTACAGGGTGCTGTTGTCCTAGGCGGCTGATTTTTTATATTTTCAATATTTAATGATCTAATATTTTTGAAGTGAAACTCCTTTATAAAATAAAAAGTTTATCTCAAAAAAATATATATATTGCCAATCACGGCGTCACGACACACACACATACTTGGTAATGGTCGAGTACTGTATATAGATCCAAAAATTTACAAACAATCTATTCTTTTATTGATATTGCACTTGAAATGTTTCTGTGTACACCAGCGACGAATTATTCTCCAGAAAGATCTTTTTCAACCTCAGACATTTGTATTTGGTATAATGAAGGAATTTTTATTGTTGCCCCCTAGTGTCAAATTCTTAAATACGGGCCTGCTTTGTTCCAATTAAAAATGATTTTTATTCAAACTAATAGAGTTGTAGCATGACAGCAGCTGTTTCATCGTTTCTAATACATTGATGGTAATTCATCCAGGTTTTTATTGATGAATCCATTTCCTCAATCAAGTGTCCTAAAAACTATCATATTATTATCGTACTATAAATCCATTGTCATCACTGTAGCCAATAGCTATAGTAAAAGCAGGCTTAAATGAATAATAAAATACAATTATATTTTTAAAATGATTTATAGTTAGTTATGTTTTTTATTTTAAACTTAATTTATTATAATTTATTGTTAAATATCAAAATATTAAATTTATTTTTATTTTTAAAGGTCAAACACATAGATCATTAATTGAAGACAAAGTATGTAGGTTTATGGCTGTAGGACTTTTACGTCCATGTGACAAATTTAATTTATCTGATTTTAAAACAGCATGGCAAGGAAGTGTTCCTGAAGGTAAACCTTATTTATCTGATTTTATGTGGCATAAGCTAAAACATATATACGAGTTATTACAAAATATGCTATATGATTTTCCAGGTATGACAACAAATCTGAAACAACTAGAAGGTACAGTACTTGTTGATTTGTCCAGTCATCCACAAACCATATGCTACTTTAATGAACAAGAACTGCCAGATAATATTATGGATAGAATGCAATACTTGTTTGAAGTTAGAGGAAAATGGACATTTAATGAAATACAACCATTTGTCGAGTAATATTAACAAGTTATCTCAGTAGTTTTCAAAAATATTAAAAATATTTTGTTTTTAGGAAATTAGCTACTGATAAAGTAAATGTAAATAATCTATTGGCCAAGTATGCAAGAGCAACCAATGTGGATGGTATAAGGTTTTATTGTTCAAAACACAGTAAACATAACAAATAAAACACATGTTTAAGAGAAAATATTTTTCCAAATATATTTATTGTTTCCATGGTAACATTATGTTTATATGAATTTTATCTCGTCTATTTCAATTCATTTTACATCAGATTTATATAGATAACACTGTATATATGTATTAAATTTAACTTAAGAATGTCTGTCTAAAGTAAAACAATAAAATGTAAATAAATATTAATTTTAAGATATATCTATAGTATATAGTATTTATGTATAAAAAATGTACACATTTAAAAAACAAAAACAAGTTTTTAATAATATATTAATATGTTGTTGACTTACTAAAATTCAATAAGAGAACAAAAATTACATATTATGACAGCCAACAATTTAAATTAAAAAAAAATTACATATTTACATTACAGGAAGTTAATATTTTTTAAATGTTTACAATTACATATACATTTCTTATATTAATACTGACAATTACATAATATCAGCTACTCATTAAAAGAAAAATAATAAATATTATGTATATCAGTCTATGGATTTCGGTAAACAATAATATTAATTTTAATAAGTCTAAGACTGTTCAATTTGATGTGTCTCATCGTTATTGCATAATATAAACAATTGTTATCATTCTGAACCTAATCGTTATTACTTATTACATTTCATATAATTTATTCATTTATTCAGGAACAATGTATTGTTATATTTAAAATTTAAATATTTGACGTTTATGTCTTCGACATACGGACTTGCAACAAGGATCTGAACACGAAGACCACTTAGGACATTTTTTACGGTCACACCTTACTTTTCCATCCTGCAACAATGTTTAGAGAACAATACAAAATTAATGTTATAACTAAGTATAAGAAAAATATTAATTTTGTGAATCTTTAAATAAAATTATTAAATATATAGTAGACTTAATTAATATAATTTATATTTAAGTTAATATAAATAATAACTATTATAAAAAACTATATCAATACTTCAACGTTTTATGATAAATTGATAGTCAGATTTCATAATGAATTGTTTTAATTTCATTTTTAATATGAGTAATTTTTTTTAATACATACTTTACATTTACAGTTAATACATTTGACTTCACCATGCGAGTATATTTTGGGATGCCATTCTTGACCATTCTCGTAAGGTCCTCCAACAGGATAACTGCAACCACCATTTGTCAATATTTCTAAATCTGAACCACTTTCTCCATTTACTTGTTGGTCACCCTGGGCAAGTTGAACAAGTGGCCCTGTTGATTTGGTAGTTGTCTGCAATGTAGACGGACAAACTTTACAACAGGAACGTTTTGTTGGCCTAATGGCTACTCTTTGATCACATTCCAACGGTGGACAGTCCATCCGCTGACACTTGATTTTTAATGATGTATTCTAGAAAATAAATAATACATCTATAAAATTACTATAGTTATTACTATTTCAATCTCAATGGATTACTAACATTACAATGACACAGAGTACAAGTGTCAAAACCATTGGGAGGTAAATAGGGATGCCAATTGCTGCCAGCTTGAAATTGCTGTCCAGCTAGTAAACATGAGTTAGTTGAATTATTTTGATTTACAAATCCGTTTTCTGTAAAACAAAATAAAATAAAACGTATATTAATATGCCATAAAGCCATACGAGTAATTTAGTCAAGCTGTATTCCATACATATAAGAAAAGTAAAAAAAAATTAGGTATGTGCAACCATTCTAGTCACAATCAATAAAAAAATAAATATAATTGAATAGATTTTGTGAATAGGAGAGGTACGCAGTAATTAATTTTATTAAAACCCTTAATAATAATGTCTACTGTCTAGGTATGTACATTTGGTACTTATGGAAAGTTATAACGCATGATAAAATAACTATTCTTAATCATTACGATTGCCTAAATAGAACCCATTGAAAACTTTATTATTATTTATTTCGCCTTTTTTAGAAATACAGAAAATAAGTCTTTCAAATATATTGTATTTACCTTCACATGTCGGACAACATGTTCCCGGTTTGGCTGATGGCGCTGGGCATTGAACTATTGGGCAAATTATTAGATCACATGTTACCCTACCGTAGTGGCAATTGCACATGTAACATTCGTCTACTGAAGATGTCCATTGTGCACCGTGTTGATAGTACTTTTGTCCGTGCAAACAGCTTAGATGCGACGTGTGCTGATGATCTGATTCATCGTTGTTCATCAGTATATTGTTGGAATCATTTTCGCTTGCCTCGTGAGAATAACAAACTACAGGAACATTAACCTGATAATAATATCCCGAATGAACATGAATAATGCAGCGGGGAAAAAATGGATAATTTACTCAATGGAAGAACTAACATGTTTCCATTCGGTTTTCAGTATGGACTGTCCTAGTTTTGGATCCCACAGGTCCACGTGTACGATGTTCGTGTTGAGACGTAACAATTCTTCTTGACTGAGACCAATGGTATACCCTTCAAATGAAGGCCCTTCGAACTCTTCAAGTAGTCTTCGAAAAACCGGGGCTCCGGGAATCGAAAGCGGCGAGTCCTCGACGTATAGTTCAAAAAGACGATTTTTCACGTTGGAGCCCGATAGAACAACCTGCACAGAGTATTTCGTCTTTATAGACGTGCGGAACGCGGCACAGACCGTTAAAACGCAACAGCAAAAGCTTACTTCATACTGCAGCGTGCAATCGGGGTCCACAGTCATCCATAAAAGTCCGACCATCGACCGTTCGTCGGGGCTGGACAGCAGCATTGCGCCCGCCGTATCTCTGGCATCGGCCACGGGCCTCCATAAGAATCTGCTCTTGAAGCCAGACGACGCACTGAACAAGCTCAGCTCTTCGGCATACAACTGCTCCAGGTGCACCGGGCCCATGGTAGACACGGTTCCGTTGCTCCAGTTCTGTACAATCGACTCAGATATGTCGAGGGCTGATACTCGGGATTCGCCAGAAACTGTATAGGAAACGCGGAAAGGAAATTAAATAATTATGTTTAACGAGATCACGTTAAATCGAGTGCATCTATTTCTGTAGTCTCACCAATGGCCAACTCAGTGACTGCGTTATTGTCAAATTTAACACGATACTCCAACGCTCCGTCCTTATTAATAAAGGCCCATGCGACGCCACTGGTTCTGCCAAAACACATTAAAAACAAGAGCATTATTCAAAACGATCGGAACCGCGCCAGATAGTTATAACCGCTAAGCGAATAATTTATTTCCGAGCGTAATCGCCGAACATATCTCAACCGCCGCCGCTCAAGTAGAAAACGAAGTAACAATGTAGATGATTTGAATTATGTCCTCTGTTAATGACTCGCTATATATACGCATTTATATATTTATACGAGCGCACATGCGCACATAAACATACACACACACGTATACAGACTAGAGTATATTCAAAATGAGTTTTTATAAAAGAATTATTGTAAATATTTACTATCATTTCACACATTTTTCCGTCCCCGGTCTATATAGTACATCTCGAATGTAGTCTCGAACTACATATAAAAAAATCACACTTCGGATGAACGAATGGGAAATGGAACAATTCGGTTATACACATAAATAATTTAAGTGAACCGAGGTTATTCACACGGTTAACCATTTCAACTTTAATTTCGAGCAAAATTTATTGGTAGTAGTTTCGTTAGAGACAAGCTGTATAACTCAGGTTTCTCTTTCAAATACCCTTTTTTTCCGTATTTTGCCAAACTGATCGCGACGCAATGCTAAAAGTATTTTTATAATAATCATGTGCTTGATGTGCACACAGACGCGTAATTACGAATTAAATTCCATACGATGCACTCAAGTGCATTTTAAGTAGATAGGTACACGGCCAAACGACGACGATTGCGAACAATTGCAGCGGAAACCACGTGGAAAATGCGTCTAAATACCTGTCTTTTTTCGAGTCCACTTGATGGCTATTAGACACAACCAGTGTTTGGTAAATATCGCAGAATACGCGGGGTTCGACAGTCCCTTGCAATTTGAAACTCGACTGTTTGGATTCCAGGGTAATAATGAGATCTTGTTTGGACAAAGCGTTGAGGTCGGAAAACGTAACGGGTGATTGTAACTCGATGACGATCGAACTATTTGTCATCTTTTCCACTCTAATGGTCTGCAATCATTTTTAAACAAAGATACACTATAATACACAGTTTATTCTTTATTTACATTTTGTTATCAAACGTAAATAGTTAAATTTTTTAATATTATCGATATAATTAAACAATGGGGTGAGGAAGGAGGGTAGCCTCTCTAAAACCATTAATGTGTATTTTTTTTTTTCACAACTTTACTTGGCAGTAATAAAAACGGTTATTAAAAATGTTATATTCTTCATTATATTATTAAAATGTAAACATACAACAAATAAGTTTGTCGAAAAGAAATATTACCGATAATTCGATGTGCATAATACATGCGTACATGGAAAATACAAATTGAGTATCAATAACGAAAATATTTTAAAACTCTTGACAAAAATAAATATTTATGGAACGATTTCACTGCTCGTAACTTATTTTTCTCCAAAAATAATCGCAGGATCTATAGCGTGGATTATTGGCTCGAAGATAAATATTATGCATAATAATGCGTGTAGGTATAAATCGGAATAACAGGAAGTTTCAACACATATACTACATTTGTTGTAAAAGTTGTCCTGTAACACCCGATATGAATGTTAATCATGTTAATATATTATGAAGGTTGCGAAAATGCACCATACTTCTTCCACAACGATACGCTCGTTCTCGGCATACTTCAGTTTGACCAAAAATGATCCAGTGTCTTGACCACCAAACGGGCCGTTGAACATGATTTGCATGTGTATGGACGGCGATACGGTCGATATGGAAACGATGCTCGTACCACCAGAGTCCCGTTTCGTGCCGGTGAGCAGTGAGCTGAATGTTTCTGTGTCCAACGCTCGAAACCTGAACATTGATCGTCGACCGTTTGTTAATATGAGTGCACACAGGTATAGTATAATATACACCGCAAGTACATACCATACACACAAAAACGGGCTTACGTGTTATCTCATATACACAATTATACAGAATATATATAACGCCTTTTAACCAATTAAAAATTTAATATGATGACATTTTTTTTTAAATCTTTAATTTTACTATTTTATTTTTTTTTAAGAAAAAAATTTTAATCAAATAACTTATTATTGCAGTGTTAATTATAAACTTTGAAAATTTGTTTTTCTCGCTTTAAGACTGGCGAATCTTGTACTATTTTCATAGTTTTATCATTAAATTCAAACGTAGTATGTACTACCCCTTTAGAATTCGCGCCCCTAGCGTAGGCACAGTTCGACATACTCTTACTATGTCACTGTGTGCAGTAATGCAATTAAGACTTATTATCAGAGTGGGCTTACACAAAACACGTTAGAAATACGATTCGCTTAACAATCCAATTTTTAGTAATTCCTTCGTTTATGAAGCATGCGACGACGTTGGAGATTGCTAACGATTTTAGTAGAATTATACGACAAAAAGAAAGTCAAGGGGAGGGGGTACGATGCACACTCCTATAATTACGCCACTGCGTGTGTATTTATACATGTATATATTATTATACGCGCATACGTTCACCTGTAAAGATGACCGCCGATGATTGCCGTATCCCAGACCAGCGACACGGACATCCTTTCTTCGCGCAACAACCGCTTGTAGTCTTTGGACACGCGACGCCAAACGCCGCAGATTTTCCCAGTCAGGTTCTGATAGATGGTGCTCGGCAACAGCGTCTGGAAAAATACATCATACAGTCAATAATCATTTAATTAGGTGATCACCGGGACAACATTTAATTGAGTTCCAGACTAGGTGCTTTCAGTTTTTGAATTGTATCCGGTATATTTTCTTAATACGTTCGAAGTAAACGACAAGTACACAACGATAACGTATTGGAAAATTGCAAAACTAACTCAACCATAAAAAGTGTGATGAAAAATTGCTCGATAGACAAAACATTAGTAATAACTTGCGTTAAAAATAAAGTTGTCAAGGATATTTCTGCCCCACCATTTAAGATTTTCTGTAATGAACTTTTAAGACGGCGATGGTTCAACTGACACGACAATACAGGCATAGGCTTGAGTAGACCTGTATTTCAGAGGATTTCTATAATACTTTTGGGCCTTGTCTTATTATCAAAACGTATAGGTATATCTAAAGCCGCGTCTACACATAGAAAACATTTGTCGATAACATGTGTTTCCGCCATTGTCGCCGACAAAATTTTTAAAAATATTTTTAAAATTTGTCGCTAACGTTATTGCCGACAATGTCAGCGACAAAATTTTGCTATCGATCGAAAAGTGGTAAACTTCAAAGGATGTTTATCAACATTGTCGTCGACAATGTATCGAGACGACCAGACCAACGACATGACTAGACGTGTTATTACATGATTTAATATACTCCCCCAATTTCGATATATTTACGTTATTGTATTATTTTGAGTTCAGTCAATCAAGAAGTTTTGACGTGAATCTGGTCGTTTTTTTATTCATATATAATTACTTATATTAAAATTTATAATATTCTAATTTGATTCACTATACATTTATATTTTAATTTTATTTAACCGCGATGGAGTTGACTAAAGAAAAAATTTGTCAATGTGATTTATACTATGAAAGGTCAATATTATGGGACCAAACGCAGTCAAATTATAAAAATAACTTTAAAAAAAATGACACGTGGAGTAAAATTTCGGAAGTAATGGGTGAAATTGAGAAAAAAATGAAAAATCTTATCGGGCAATTTTATCATGAGTGCAAAAGAATGAAATCTGGAGTTATTTTATTAAAATTATGTAAGCAGCAGCAGCAGCAACAGCAGCAGCAGCAGCGATCGCATTGTCATTCTCGAACGACATTTTGGTAAAGAATAAATGATTAATAAATTTGTTACTCAGATCTGGAAGTGCGTGTTTTAAATTTATGTCGGCAACATTGTCGGAAACATTTTTTCATATTTTGTCGAGAACAATGTCGATGACAAATGTATCTAGGTGTGGACGCGGTTTAATAAATTATAATATATAAATAATTAAATAAAAATAACTTTTATTTCTATTTAATATTGTGTTATATTAGTCCCATATGTTTTCTTTGAATCTTATATATTTTTCTCAGCTTCAATTATTTATAATTTGCAATTTTGTAGCCAATTGTAGCTGTTATATTACCATAAAAAGTTTTTGCACGAGAATGTAAAACATTTTGTTTTATTTTCTCTATTACGAAACATCATTTATTTTTTACCAATTATTTTAGAATAAATGACATTTAATTTGAAAAAAATCAGTTAAAATATAGGCTTCTTACTTTTAACTTAAATTTACTGAAATTATAGGGCCCCAATTACAATATTTCGGGTGGTGCCCAGGCACGCCTATGAATTTAGGCACGTGGTTTTAACCAAACAAAACTATTTAAATCGTGCTCGTTCAACACTCTATCCTAAATTGACCATTTAGTGTAAAATAAACCCAATATACTTCACGATATATGAATATTATAAAAAATAATGACATAGCTTCAAGTTCTCAATTCAATTCAATATTTGGAACTCGATTTAAATTTTCCCGATAGTCACCAATTAAAAATCGCGCGGTCGGTGGGCTCACAATTTCCTCGATGATGTTGCCGTTGGTGTCGACAAACTGCACAGTTTTAGGCCGGTCAGGTTTGTTGGTGTAAAACGAAAAGTACAAGTGTTTTCGGTAGAACGTGAACCGTCCAGTGGCGACGTAATCCAATCCCGTTTCTTGCGCTGACGTTGGCAGGAAGTCCATTTTTTTCGGGTCACCAGATCTCGATGATTGGCCGGTCAATATCGCGGCAAAGTCTGCAATAGCAATAACAACTATATTATTACATCGTGCAACTGGTCGATCGATAATTAATTACTAGGACGGCAGTTTATTATTATTAATATTATTATAATTATTATCTTGTATATACAAAATATGCGCATTTTCAACCAAACAATTTCTCTTTAATTTAATTTCAAATGAGTGGTAAAAATATAAACAAAAAAATTATATTTCACGCAGTTAAATATAATAATGTTATTATGACGAGAATAATAAACGTATTATAAAAAAAATAGCTATAAAAAAAGGCTTTTAAATGTTTTACTGATTAAAACTCAAAAATTGTATGTACTTGTAATGCATGAAAAAATGTCAATTCAAAAATCGTTTTTAGTTCCTCGACGCCTTTATAACTCTTTTATATTTAGAAGTACCCTATATATCTGAATATCAACTCTTGTTTTTAAAACGAATATAATACAAATAATTAATCTTTCAAATTAATTAGGAGAACTTAGGTACAATAAAATAATACTTATCGTTAAACTACTGCAAATTATCTTAGAAATGCAGGTACTCACAAGTGCCAAGTGGGGAGCATAAGCGACGGTTTAGATAAGGTCGGATTAATGAGGGAGGGGTCGACATGGCGATCACCTACTCCCTTTGGACATTTTTTATTGCAGATTAACATTTTTATGTAATATTGTTGGTTTTCCAAAAAATTAAGAAAACTCGTTTGAAATTAATGTTTTTGAAAAATGGTTCAGTTTTTAGTTTTTTACTTGTATTCTTTTAAATTTTAAAGTTACACAAATATTGTATATAATAAACTTTGCAAAAGAGATTCATTTTCAATTTTGTAACATTAACCCTTTTATGAAAATCAAGAAAAACCTTCAGAATATTGTATATTTTAAAACATTTTATATATTAAAAAAAATATATATATATAAATTATAAGTTTAAAAAAATCGATTTTAACATTAAATATCAATTTTATATAATAAAACATTTAAGATTTCTTGTAACTTAATCTAGTGCTTGAAATATTAGAAAATAAAAACATATTTTATATGAATATTAAGTTTTGAAAAATAAATTATTTATTTTTCATCTTTATGGATATCTTCCATGGTTATAACTAAAGACTGGATTTAATAGATATTGATACCAGGTAAATCAAATCTGATCAAATATGTATACGAATCGGATTAATAAATTGCATTATTAAATTAATCGGACAGTCTTCCTATTTAATTTAATAATGCAATTTTTTGCAATTTTAAACGATTTTCCAATTTTTGCGATTATTGCAATTTTTGTATACTCACGTGATAAAATATACAAATTATTATTTCTAAAGTAATTTTACAATAAAAATATAACTACGACGTAAATTTTTACATAACGTTAAATGTAGTTTAGCGTTTTTAAAATTATATTTATTAGAGTTATCCACAAAACTCGCAAATTTTTGCAAATTTAGAAGAACAAATAGTCAATTATTTAACAGTTTAAACATATTTAGTGAAATCGAAAATATTTCAATAAAATATTCCGGGTCTCAATGGGAAAATAGTTAAAGATAAATTAAAATATGTCTTAGAAAAAAATGATGGATATAAAACTATTAAAACTTACTCTGGGGTTATGACAGGAAATCAAAATGTTAATTTAGATAGAGCACTAACATTTTTAAATATGCATCGATGACAAGTGTAGACGATGAACGTAATTTTTCATTATATAAACATATTTTAAGTAACATACGATACAATTTTCAAGAACACGACTTAAAGATTTATATAATTATAAATTTTAATTCAGAAAAATTATATATTTTTTTTTTTTTTTTTTTTTATTTTTATTAGCTTTTAGTATACAACTATGATAGCTCGACATTTACAGAGATTATAAATAAAACAACATTATACATTAAACATTAGTGTACATATTAAATAATGAAACCAGCATCCAATGATATATTTTATAAATATTATTTTAATGCCAATAATATTATTTAAGTAAGTAATTAATGAATATATTTGATATTTTAACATATTTTTACTGCAATTTTGACATAGTTTTAGAGCAATTTTAAGATATTTTCAATACAATTATAACCGGTCTTTAGTTATAACTTATAGAACATATTTTATATAAAATCAAACATATTAATTTATATTATATAAATTCATTACAGCTAATATTCTAAGCAAGTATACAATAATAAAAATAATATAGTATAAACATAATTATTGAAAAGAAAATTATAATAATTTTAAATGGTGTAAGCTAGTGTGCAATGTGCATATTTTACCTGGTAGCATATTTTATGATAAAAAATATTTATATTAATATTTATCAGTTAGGTATATATATAATATACCTAATAATAATAATCCCCCATTCAAACAAGCTTTAAATACATCCGTGGGTTAAGTTAATTTTATTTATCTAATCTTATTGGTGGTAAGGTAGTGACCACTAAGTCCAGAAAACTATAAAATCATAATATATTATAATATGAGTCGCGATTTTATTGACTTTGTGTATCTGAAGATGAGTTATTAATTCGAAATCGATCGTACTTTACAAATATATTAATACTCCATGCTAAGCATTTATTTATTTATTTCTGTATATATACTATTTGTTTATTTAGAGTATCAATAATTTACTAATTTTTAATTTTAATTAAACTTTTCATAGTAATTATTATCAATTAAATCGTAATTAAACTTAATACTATTTGACCAAATTCCTAATTGAACAATAATTGACTAATTTATTGATTAATACTAATAATTATTCATGTATAATTTAGTTGCATAATTAAATTTAAATAATATGATATCAATAGTGAGTGTTTTTTTTTAACTTTTATTCCTACACAACTTACTATGTTGAAAATTAATGATTTTCAATTCAAAAAATATACATCTTATTTTGTAAAATGATATTCATCATTTAAACTCGACAACTATTTTATTACTTAGAATCATTATTTATTAAAAAACGTAATAAAACAATCTATAAAATTATAATTAATTTTTTTTTTTTGCAGCTCTCGAGATTCTATGTCATTAGATGCGCTCATACTACATATTATTAAACAAAAAATATTAAAACCTGCTTACGTTTCATGCTTTTTTCTTCGTCATCTGGTGGATCTTGCACAAAATCATCTGAAACCAATAATATACATTATTTTATACATTTAAACTCAAGTAATCTACAAATTTAAAACAAAAATCAACATTAAAAAAAATTTTTAATTTAAACGATCTTAGCCTAGACTAATATCTCGGCAAATATTAATTATAAAGCAATATATATTTATGTATATATGTTTTATATTCGTGTATATATAATCCGCATTAAACCTTGGTGGCGGCCTGTCTGTACGTCTATATTGCCAAAGTATTTGCGCACGCCAGACTATTTTCGTCGTCATTTGAAACGTCATAGAGAGTATATAGAGTAGTTTCGGTAGTACAGCGTATCGAGAATATTGTGTATAAGGGAAACCAACGACATTGTATATAATATAATGTTCAAAAAAATTAATAATGCTATTTTAAATAAAAAATAATAAAATTCATACTACTGTGTTTTGTTAATTTTAAAAGGATTATCTATTTAAGCAGAATTCAATGTAAGATGGCCAAATTAAAATATTCAAAACAATAAGTTAGTGACTCTCCTTTCTAGACTTAGTAGATTTTTCACATTTTTACAAACGCATATCAGTTGATAATATTTTTTTGTGATTCTTCCGTTATTCAATGAATAAATAAATAATTTTATGTTATTATATTTATTGAGTATTTATTGTTGTATTCAAATTAATTATTAGTTTTATCTGCTTAAGGTAAATATGATTTATGTACACTACTTAATAAGCGAAACATATTCCTTTATAATATTTATTCAGTAATTTCAGCAAGAAAATTACTAATATTTAATTATTTATTTGAATAATTTTTATTGAAACGTTGAAGTAATTTAAATATTAAAATAAGATACTACTATAAAACAAATAACATAAGTGTACAATTAACAAAAAAAAAAAAAATAAAAATATTTATAAAAAAAGACAAACAAGATATTTAAATCGCATTCAGTTTATATCTAATACAACTGTTTAACCTAATTAAAAAAAGAGGAGGGGAAAATGGAAGAAATTAAGTAATTTCGTTTGCAAATTGGTTGTTTACAACATAGTTCAATGACACGATATTTTTAAGGCACGAAAATTGAACTATATTCTAAAACAGAACCATTTGGTTTAGTAATTTACAAACAAGCAGGTTTCACAGTTAAAAAAAAAAAGGTGAAATGTGTTAGTAAAAACAATATTAAATGTTTACATATATTTGTTTATAGACTTTTATTATAGAATATTTATAACTTATTGTTATTATTATTATTATTTACAACTTATTACTTATTACTTATTGCTCGTTACTACCAAGAAAAAATAAGAAAAGAAGTATGTCAAGATTTCAGCTATATTGAAAGACTTAACCAATCATTTTTATGAGCCTTTAAAATGTGTTCGAGACACAACAAATCGAACTTTTCTTAGAATGGTTTTTATTTCATATAAGCAAGCTACTGGTATTTCTTTCACTATATTAAAATGCATAACAAAACATGTGAAAGAATTTATGTATTAAAAATATTACTGTGACAATTTATATTTTAATAAAAAACTCACGTGCCTTTGGAATGTAATAATAAAAACTAATAATGTACTTGAACACTTATTATGTTTCATAAAAAAATATTGGAATCAAACTATTCCATTCAATCAACACAATTAAGAATTTTATGATAAAGTTCTCATAAACTTTTACAAATACACTTGTTATCAAACATATATATTGTATTTTTATACTTCCAGGTGACCCGGTTAATACACAAATACTTATATGTGTACCAATAAGGCATAAGAAGGTATGACCTATGTCCGCACTAGAAATAAATACCATTATGTAGAACACGTTTTGCGAATTTCTGTATTTTTTCTTTTACATTGTAATCATAATAATTGTCCCATTATTGTACCATTTTGTTCTTATTTATTAATTCACGAAGGCCATTCTTAAGAAATGGGTTAATATGGACGAGTAAGACATTGTCACGTACTACATGTTCAACAATAAATGATAGTACGTAATAAAACCAAAATATAAATATACATATAAATCATAAATACAGCATAATTATAAGAATTATCTGTATGATTTTTTTATTAACATAGATTTTTTTTTTAAAAATGATCGAAAATTGAAAATATTTGATTAACAGATTTAAATTCCTTTGTTAAAATCTTTATTTTATCGAATTTAAAAATAATACGGAATATGCTATTAAATCCGGATTTTTAATCACAGCTATTAATTTCATAATATATTGTTGTAAGAATATAATAAATTACAAAAAACTGTAATTTGCATACAGAAGGGAAGAAAAATATTTTTATAATTTGCATCTACAAGCTACTCGAAGAACTATTAAAATAGACAAATATAATACTATATTTTAAACGTCTATATTATATTTTTTAAATGTTTAACATGTGTGTGCCGAGTATTCCAAATAAGTATTAATATAATATATTATAGGTTAACAAATTAAGTACAAACGAAATATCTTACTGGCTTCATCTCCTGGACATGATTTGCAACATTTTCCTGGTAATAATATAGGTTCTTCACAATTGGGTTTTGGGCAATCGTTTTTTATGTTTCGACATTGCACTCGTCCAATAATTCTTCTCTTTTTTTGAACCTGAATAATTTATAAAATAATAGATAGTTATAGGTTTTATAACTTTTATTAATATAAATAAAAAATTTTATTAATTGTATGATACATAGTTTTTAATGATTTTTTATTAAATACATTTTTTATCTTTATATTTGCGGCATGTTTTATAAATTACGTTTTAACTTTCCGTACCATAACAGCCGCAATTTTACAGTCATCCAATTTCCAAGAAATAACCACATTTCTTTGAAATATTTTATTTTTTTGTCTTATGTTTGAACTCATTGGGTAAAAAGTAAACATATTAATAATAAAGGCATGTTTTGACTTAAAATTCGTGAAGCTATACACATACAATACTCAAAATTATAGTTTTAATTTAGCTCTAAAAATTAGTAATGTTTGAGTACAATTTGGAAAAACTAATAATAATTACTTTATCAATGCTAATTAAACATTTTTAATTCCGTACTTTTATTATAACAACAAATAGCGTAAAATAAAAATATCGACAAAAAATTAATTTTCAACACTAAACCGTTGAAATTTTTTTGTACTCGTATATTATGTATAGTTTACATAATAAAACTATAATAATAAAGTTAATGGCAATTTATGATTAAAGTAACGATATTCCCAAAAAGTTCTAAGAAACAAAAAAGTATTAAAAATAATTCTAATAAATAATAATAAATGTTATGAGTATGCCAAATTTAATCAATTTATGTAAACTGATAATATATATATTATACAAGCTGACCCGAGCTAACCATTTTGCTCGGCAACAAACATTTTTACTTATGATGAAATTATTTTGTGTGGTTCTTAGTACTGATTGTTTAAGATTTATTTTATTCATTTCATATTATATAGCTGACCCGACAACACTTAGCTATTTCTATATTTTTTATAGGTATATGTGATCTGGTGATCTTTGTATCACTTACAATTCATCCTTCTTTTAAATATATTTGGCTATCCCCTGTGCACATCGTTGCAGATAAAAATCGTTGTACAGGTTAAATTGTTCTGTTTTAATCATTTGTTTTAATTGTAGAAACTTTTTAGATAACCTAGTAATCTCGTAAGGTAAAAATAATCTACTTTGTGTTATTAGTGTAGGTAATGTAATGGAGGTAGTTGTATGTAATATGATGTTTTTTTTTAAATATTGACTAAAATAAAATTAAATACTATTTAAATTTATTTATTTATTTAATTTAATCAAATACTTCAGAGTAAATAACATTTTTTGTTTTCAAACCATCTAATATTATAATAAACTGATGTTCCAGTTTACCAGTTCTTGATAATCCCACATATAATATGTCGCAAATAAATACATATTGAAATGTTTAGCCTTGAGCCTCATTAATTGTAATAGCAAATTAAACATAATGGGCAATTGAAGTATATCAATACTATAAAGGTTAATTGTAAATCAGTATGCTTCATATGCATATGGGGCAATATTAAGGCAATTTCTCCTGTTGTACAATCAGAGCCAGCGAGAGGATGGGATAGGAAGGGTTGAGATCCCAGGATCCGTCGCCCCAACCTTTTATTCAAAATTATTTTATAATCTCATTCGCCGAAGTGTAAGATGCGAATTTAAATATTTTTACTGTACTAATAATATGTACAAGTATTACTCGTAAATTATAGCCAAACAAGTGTATGTAATGGGAGCTTGGAATCAATCAGAACTGGGCAATGTCGGTCTGGCTCATGATTGGGCCTCCGGCAAAAAATTTACAATGGGTCCCTTAACAACATAATATTGGTGGAGATTCAATAAATACAAACTCAAAATTTTTTTCGCTACGCTCAAATTCTATTAGAAATTTTTATTTATTTTTATTCTTATATTTTTCCAAAACCAATATTATCGAATTATCATTATGTTCGTATATAGCAGAGTTTCTCAAAGTGTGGTCCGCGGACCCCTGGGGGTCCGCGAG